>NC_065919.1:61708508-62016941 GCF_024586455.1 Bactrocera neohumeralis
TATATGTATATGTATAGTACATAAGTATATTCACACATGTAAGAGGCTTTAATTTGCCAAACTAATTCGCTGACAATACAATAATTCATTTCAACAAGAATATAAGCGTCATTTGATTGATATTGCAATTGTAAAAAAAAGGTGAAACGAAGAAGAAGATCAATCAACCAAGCAGTAAACTACAACAATAAAACTTGCTTACTAAAATATATAAGTATGAGAATATTTTCAAGAGAGTTTTGAATTGTTGCTGTAAACATATTGACTATTTTTAATTTTTATGTTGATTAAGCGTACGTGAGATAGCTTGCGAAATCTTCCCGTATGCGCCACTAAACGTGAAATGTCAACAGTCAGTCGTCGGTGGTACTTGCGCGGAAGCTAATATATATTAGAGCTAATCTCCAGTTCCATATAAATGAATAACAAAATATTTTCGCCCATAATAATAGTCTTTAGCAAGTGAGATGGTTAGTAAAACATATTTTGTGTCATAAATATATAACATGTTCATATACAATATAAAAAGTGCAATGATGGCAACAACACACGCGTTCACATGTACTTAGGTGTTTATTTAGTCTACGCAACCGCTACAATATCGTTTCCTTGTTTGCTATTTAATAACAACAAATTTGTACAAAATGAAATGAGGCTTGTGCTATTTCTTTTTATTTACTCAACTGTTTTGTTTTGAGTTCAGTGCTCGTGGAGATGAAAATTTACCGATTTTTTTTTAAATAATAATAACAATAAAATATCTTGTGCTAGTTTAGTTTAGTTGTGTATTAATAATTACCACATAATAATAATAATGTTATAATAAAAACAGTCGTCTATCTAGATACATACATATGTAAATGCTGAAGAGTCTGGTGAAATTCGAATATAAACAAAAAAGTGTGAATTCGCATATTTGTTGTTGAAATTAATTATATTACTTGCGGAAGCATTCTCCGATTGTGTAGGTGCTTATTTACTCTGGAAATGAAAGTTCAAAAATTACTCGACTTGCTACATTCTACTATACAAAAACAAAGAAAACACGTTAACACCTAGTGTAGTGTGACAGCATAAAAAACATCGGTTTTCGGAAATATAAAAATAGAATACTGTATCGATTAGTTTGAAATACATGTTTCAAGAATACCAAACCATTTTTTCTTTTAATTAAATGTTTTTAGAGTTGTACGAGATCTCCGACGGCGCTACAGTGAATTCAGCCTTCTTCGTGTATTAAACTTAAAAATAAAGAATTCTCGTTAAACTAGAAGATATTCACCGTACAACAAAAAATAAAAAAATGACAAAAGAGCGGCGTTAAAAAATTTTTAAAAATTGAATTTTACACCAAATTTTGGTAGATTTTGGCAAACAAAAATTCGATTTATCATCAGATAAAAAAAAACCGATAGGTATGTAGAATTACATAGAGAAGAGGAAAAAAATCATAATCGGTTCATTTGTCTTCGATGCTGTTTCGAGAGAAATGCGTTTAAAGATAAACTGTTAGAGCTGATCGAACTGAGTGGCTACACTTTGGAAGGCTGTAACTCAAAAAATGTTAAAATATGTAAAATAATAGTATGAAATTTGAAGATATAGACATCAAAATATTCAAAAATTAGAAAAAATCAAAATTTCACACAATTGTGAAGATAACTTGTGAAATAAAAAAGATTTCCATACAACGGCATGATTTCAATGGTTAAGTTTGTATGGTCGTTACATACTATCTTGAGGTCGTGAATATAAAGATCGATACTTGCTGTTATTTAAATTTCTTATTGTGAAAATTAATTTTCAATTCTTTATATACTATACTTATATACATACTTCTCAACCGTAGTGGTTATTGAACCCTATAAGCTTCTTTGCGCACACTTTTGCTGGGCAGCTGAGGCAATCTACATAAATCAAACATAAAATTATCTAAAGCTGTTTTTTTCCTACATTCAGTATAACATATGTACTTATATCTACGTTTGTAGTCATGGTGCTATAATCAAAAAGAGTTATATGTAATATTGTCGTGGTAGCATCATTGGTCTCGCTGATAAGCGTGACACGTCAACGCTGGTGAGTGACCAATTCATTTGTTTAGACCAAAATAATGCGACGTTATAAATTTGTCGAATTTAATAAATACCTTGACTGATTTGTTGTTTTCCGTCAAAGGTGACTGGTATCTTAAGAGTTTATATCTTTTAACTATATTATATTTCTTCGACGGCTTGCACTTAAGCTATTAAATGAAAATATTATTATTAGTTTTATTGCTGCTATTAGTGCCAAAGTACATTCATTAAGAATTTGCAAATTTTTGCATACAATTTCGTAGAAAATCTTTTTACTAAAACTTATTTGCAATACTACTACAATATGGCATTTTTTATAATCGTATGGCTTCAGACATTCATGCTGAATACTTAGTGACATTTATTTTTAATCCTCAGTGATATGACATTTTTAATGAACTCTTAAAAATTCAGAATCACCAATGTTTTTCCAGTATTAATATCTTACTGCTGTCTGTCAACACTTTATATATGTATGTATGTATATACATATATATTTACTAATTTTATACTGCTAGACAAGCCTTTATCTAATCAAAGCATTTGGTAGCACACAATTTATAATTACACTTTGATGACTTCTTCAATTTACACACTTTTCGATAAAACAAATACTTCAACATACTTAAACTAGATATATTTACATATATGGTATATATCAGCGTTGCCATTTTGGTCCGATCAGACCAAAAGTGATAGTTTCATTTTAGCAACTCGAGCAAACTCGTGCACTATAGGTGGTGGTTTAACTCCAACTAAGGGTTTCTGCGAAACCATCCCAGCAGAAACTGCTTGAAGAGAGTGTATTGTATTCCTTGAGCGGAAACATGCAGACCTCACTATGTAGGTGTTGGACAGGAGACATCAAGAGGCATCCTTTAATAGTATGTTCTGATACATTTGAAGCTTCTTCCTCTGCGTTTCACTACATCCAGGTGACAATTTCAATGCAGCATACTTGATGACCGGCTGTCTGATTGCCTTGAATGTTACCAGCAACGTTTGTTTGTCCTTTACCCAAGAGCTGCTGGCTCGCGACTTGAGGATTTTGTTGCAGCTCTATACTTTGGCATTAAGCTCGGTCGTATATGAAGAGAAGAAGCACACAGGCTGTCAAATATAATGCCTAAAATCTGAGGGTCGTTGACAGTCGGAATTTTAACGCCATCGACTGTGATAATAAGAACCAGTCTGTACTCCTTGGTCCATGTCGTTAATATGATCGTTTAGTTGGGGAGAGTTTCAGACGCCTGAGAAAGATCGGTGCACAAAAATTTTCTCAAGTGGCAACACTGACATACACATACTCAGACTTCTATATTTAACTTTTTTGGTTTAAATTGTTAACTAAGTGAGCTAAGCCTACGCATTTCACTCAGATGTCAGTTTGCCGTAGTGACAGAAAAGTGTCACTCATTGTCATTGATTTGGTCTCTTGCCGAAATTATGTTTCTTTCTTCTTTTATATCAAAATTTTATTTAGTCAAATTTAACACTTTCAAGTGTCCACAATATAAGTTTATTTTACAAAACAGCAGTGATTTTAATGGTGAGTGCAGAACTCATAAAGATTAAAATTAGATTGCGATTGCGCTGTGAATTCTTTTGAGTTATTAAAAATAACCGTTATTGCAACTAGATAGATTAGAACTAGTGATAGGAGTGATCTACTTGAAAGCACCAAGTTTACACCAGTTGGGGTAGTTAAAAGAAGATGAATGAAAAACGAAGCCAAACCCAAATTGGAAAAAACACTTATTTCATTAAATTTTTAGCAAAAAGTAAACTATATTTAATACTTTTTTACAAATACAATATATTTCTTGCAATAAATTGACTTTGATTGGTAATTTTGTATGACAGATATATGCTATATTGGACCAATCTAAAGATTTTTTCGGAAATTGCACCAAAGCCTTTAAAAACAAATTTCAAATTTCTTGAAGACGTCTTGTCAAATAAAAGAGTTCTCCGTTCAAGAACTGGATTTTGATCGATCAGCTTGTATGACAACTTTGTGTTCTGACCTGAACAATTTGTTTAAATTTTGTTAAGATATATTGTCAAATACAAAAGTTCTTCACACAAGCACTACATTCCTATCGTTTAGTGTATATGGCAGCCATACCTGTATTCTATAGTGGTCCGATAACGATGATACCAACAAATAAGCTGCTTCTTGGGGAGAAAAGGACATTCATAGCTAAATCGACTCAGCTTTTCATGTTGGTAATTGTATAGGATCACCGCCGTTTTCTTCGGGGTATAACCGTTATTACATGAGCTAGTATAGAAGTACTGATACCACTTATTTCTTTTATATTTTAATAAAAAAAATTACCAGCAAAAAGTCAAAAATATTTTTTTATATGACCTTCAAAAAATACGGTTGTGTATATCTGAACCAATATTTCTAAAAATTACATTTTTATTGTAAAATTTTCGAACACAGATTTAAGAGCTTAATTTTTATGATTTGATATTTGTTTATAAATATTGATATTTCCTTTAAAGAAAATATGTACTTAAATATTAACCTTTCTTAACATATTAGGTACATATGTATGTATATAGGAATATACGTCTACTGGCTATTCGTAATATCCAGAAGTATATAAATGCTACAGATTTCTTTATTTGCATAAAGACGGTGCAACAACCTGAAGTCATAAAACACAATTTTCTTGACAAATAACAACAAAAGTCATGTTCAGCCAATAGTATATATGTACATACATTCATCTATATATACATTATCACAATCGTACTTAGATGTATGTACATACATATATATATATATGTGTATATACATACATACATATGTATGTACGACTGTACAACAGTAAGAAACTAAAGATATAGATATAAACTTACGCCTATACAAAACTCCATACACTCTGGTTCTCCTTGATTGACGCAATGGAACTATGAGTAATGAGTCTGAAGGAGAACTTCATTTAAAAACGCACATTCTTATGTAAGTGATAATGCAGCATGCGTATGCATTTATTTATACACAAACACATATGTGTATGTATATACATATGTATGTGTATTGTATTAAATCACTTGCATTTAAAATAATTAATGTTGATAGCAAACTTCTATTCACCAATATGTGTATAAATTATCACCGTTTAACTCAATATTGTCAAGTTTTTACAAATGTACATAACTTACATACATACATACATGTATAAAATCTCGAATATCCGCGCGAAAGAAGCTGGGTTGTCTACGTACCATATGCACGTAGTAATATGTGTATGTAGTGAAAGTATATGACCTGCGCAATAGTCCGAATGGAAAGCTACTTACGTTGCTGAAAAACGATCAAACACTATACATCGCCCAACGCGATATTTAGTTTGAAATGGCTATCATCAATGTTTGAACTCATTCCCAATCTGCCCAACCCGGTCACTTCGAAATTAGCGGGTCCCGCAGATCCCGCGACCAGCTTCATTAATCATATACATAAGTATGTATGCATGGATTGAATTCAAGTTAGATGAGAAATAAATTAAACTAATATGATATTCTTGTCTTTATTACCGTTAGCAGTTAAAAATATTTTACATATAAAACTTGTTTTATTCCTCTATATTATTGTTTTAAATAATTCTACTAGCCTACACTTTCACAAGTTGTCAACTTGTTTCAAATTTAAAGCGCTCAATATTAGCTGAATTCATTGTCAATTTCTATCTTATCTTGAAATAGTCAACAACTAAAACTGGGATTCAACTAAAGGGATTTACTTGTCATTTCGGTAATACCTTTCAATCATATGTATGTACATATTCTCTCGAAGAAATGTAATATGTATGTTGCCAAGCTGCTTTTCTTCTATCTTTGATGAAGTGAATAAATTCTGGTAGTAAAGCGACAGCTTCTTCCAAATATGTATGTAATAATTAAAATAATCGAAAAAACATTAACTTCAGTTCCACCGAAGCTATAATACCCTTCGAAAGAAGAATTTGATTTTGACTTATATATATACATATGTAGTTGTTGCTATAGTGGTCCAATCTGAACAATTTTCCTTGTCAAATTTCATGAAGATACTTATATTGTCAAATGAAAAAGTTTTCCATACATGATCTTAATTTTGATCGATCAGTTTGCATAGCATTTATAAACTAATAGCCGATTTCAAGGGTTCCGACAAACGAGCAGCATTTTGACAAGAAAAGAACATGTGCAAAATGTCATATCGATATTTCAAAAACGGGTTCCCGTATACACAGCCAGACATTCGACTGAGCTCATTACGCTGGACGAGGATTACGTTTACAAATTTTTTAACTTTAAATAGAAATATCTGGAAAACTATGAGTCTGAGGAGGGTATATGTGTATACATTTTTTAATCCTGAGGACTTCCTCCATCCATCCGTACCATCAAATCGCGGCGCCAAAAGAATCGTAATATTTTCGTTACGCTGATCAATACTATATACATATATATTGAGTGTTTGAAATTCCGTGTTAAACTTAATATACCCTGTGTGTATAAAAAGTTATTACTTATTGATTTTCAATCTTATTAAACACTTAATATTGAAGTATAAAGTATAAATAAATAAAAATATTCACGTTTTTCATGTTGACGACAAACATGACAATTCGAAAATTTTTTATTTTTAATTTATAATTTATAAATATTAATAATTAATTGAACTTTTCTAATTGCAGATTTTGAAAGTGTGCTTGAAATTCGTTCCAGTGTGCAAATAGGCAAAATTTCACATTAACTCCAACGAAATTCCAAACCAAAAGCCAAACTATAAAAAAACGGCATGATAAAAATATAAAATACATACGGCTCTCAAATACGTTCGACTGACAAGTTAAAACATTAGCTGTTTAGTAAAAATTGAATGTGATAACTATATCTTAGAAATATAGAAACCAAGCTAAATACTACTACATACATATATTCTCATATAAATATAAGAAATCGTCTAATCCAGTCAAAATGAATAGCACTGGCAATTTTTTCGACGAGCAGCTCGTCCATATCTACACACATTTAGTGCATAATTATGTGCCAGATTTCCTACTCACAATGAGCAACCATTTTGTGTATACGCCGTGGGTGTTCTCCTTGCTGGGCTCGGTGGTCATCGGACTAGCCGGTATACTACCGTTGATCATAATACCCACTGATGAAAAGCTTAAGGAGGGCGGTTACAAAGATCGTAAGTTAACAAATAATTTTCCTAAATATTTTTCTAATACTAACCATTTTTCTTGGTAGCTGGTGAATCCAAATTTCTCAAAGTACTGCTAAGCTTCGCAGTGGGCGGCTTATTGGGCGATGTTTTCTTGCATCTCTTACCCGAAGCTTGGGAAGGTGAAAAAAATAGTAAGTTTTCAATTATCAAATGAATATTTCTCATTTATCGTATTTTAACGATTTTATTTAAATTTCAGCTCCCTCCGAGCATCCTTCCTTACGCTCTGGCCTTTGGGTTCTATCGGGTATACTTATTTTCACCATAGTTGAGAAGATATTCTCTGGTTACACCAATGCCGATGAAGAGAATCCTCAACCAAAATGTGTGGAAATCGCTAATTGTTTATTGCGCAAAACGGGCGGAAAAATACCCGACGGTCATAACAATTCGGAAGGCTGTGCGGGATCATGTGACATTGAAGATGTGCCCAATGGCTGCTTCTTACGTGAACGAGAACAAAAACAAAAAGAACAGCCCAAGAAAGTAGCAGGCTATTTAAATTTAATGGCTAATTCCATTGACAATTTCACACACGGCTTGGCGGTTGCGGGTTCATTTTTGGTTTCATTCCGACACGGAGTATTGGCAACATTTGCTATTTTGTGTAAGTCTAAATTACAAATTTTAAATGTATTTCTCTTATTTATAATATTTATGTTTCGTGTAGTGCATGAGATACCCCACGAAGTTGGAGACTTTGCCATACTTTTACGATCTGGTTTTAGTCGATGGGATGCTGCACGTGCCCAGCTTTTAACCGCCGGTGCCGGTCTGATGGGTGCATTGGTTGCGATTGGTGGTTCGGGCGTCACATCGGCAATGGGTAAATTTATATTTGCCTTTACATTTTCATTTAATATTTATAATGTAAACTTTCAGAGGCGCGAACCTCCTGGATTATGCCTTTTACGGCTGGAGGATTTTTACATATAGCATTGGTGACAGTATTACCAGATCTCTTAAAAGAAGAAGAGAAAGCTGAGTCCTTGAAACAGTTGCTTGCGTTGATTTTTGGTATTCTAATTATGGCTTTGATGACGGCATTTTTTGAGGCGTGAGCACTGTAAATGTTTAAAAACCTAAAACATTTGCAAAATTTGTTGTAGCACTTGTGTGTGTATAAAATTAATAAGCCAAAAATAATGTAGCTACCAAGCAAGGAGTACAATATAAAACACATTTTATTTGGCATTATGTAATATAATCGTTAAAAAATAGTGGAAAACAAATACACAACCAAGTGCATAATTTTAAATTTAGTTGAAATCTGATTTGAATTATTGCAAGAACACAGAAACAAAATCACTATGTACCGAAATGGTATTAAAAGTTATACAAAAATTGTTAATATATTTTTTTAATATTTCGCCAAATTCATAATTTTACTTACATTAATGTAACTCATTTTACAAAAACTATTTTGGTAGTCAAGGGCATAAGGATTGCCTACAACATTTATTTCTGTAGAACTGTTTTAACTTTTCTGAATTTAATATAAATAAATTTACTTTGTCAAAATTTATTAAGTAGCGATAGTAAGAGATAGTTGAATTAAACATAACCGTAACGCAAGAAGATCGATATTGTTCATTTGTGATATTGATCTTTTTAAAATTCTTTAAGAAAATGCCATTAGTTATAAACGACTACAAGATATTATGTGTGAAAGATGACTTGATTATCGACCACTGTAAATACATACATTTATAAATATACTACTATGAGAAAATAATAGCAAGACTTTGTTCATAATTTTAAAATTCTTAATTTATTCTTCAAACTTCAAGTTTCAAGGGTCCACCTCGAAGTAATCCCCCTTGGCCACAATACACTTGTGCCAACCTTCCTTTTTTCAATCCTCCAAGCCATCATTGAAGTCAATTTCCGGAATACCCTCCAATGTGGGTAGCGTTTATTGACTTCAATTGGCTCAAAACGGTTTACCCGTAGCGATCGTTTGAGTTTGCTAAATAGCCAGAAGTCGAACGAAGCTAAATTCAGCTACCATCTTTATTCCACCTTTCCGGCAATTTTTAGATTACTACCCAAAATAACTGCATCGGCTTGGCGGGCGAGAATGAATCAAGGCAATTTTTGATACCCTGTTCTAAAGTAAACCATATTCCAGTGAGTTCTGCATCGAACAGAACAAATGGTTGTGAGAAGCGGCTATGAGGCGGGTGAGGCAAAACTCCCCAATCACTCTTCCAAATAGTTTTTAACTGAAAATTACTCTCATTTTTAGTCGGAAATTCTGAGCGTTTTTCAGCAATAGCTCGCTTCAATTTGAAGAGTTTTTGATACAGAAAAGACTTCATATTAAAGTAATGAAGAAGAACTCCCCGCAAAAACACCTAAGATAAATTATAATAAAATTATCTTTGAAATGTTCACGCGACATAAATGTATTCAATAAATGGTATACCAAAAATTTGATGGTAACTGGGTATTTTTAATTTTGTAATGATGGCAACTCATGTACTTCATTGACATTCCACTGGTTATTTTGTGTTATTTGTACATATTTTCCAAAGTTCGTGTATAATACCGTCTATCAAAAATTGCAAGGGCTGAGAAAATTATCTTAAAATTACCTAAAAACAAGATGCCGAAAGACAGAATTACAATAATTGAACGCATTAATAACACGTTATGAAATTGGCCCTTAAAATCTCAAATCCTATTGGTAATTGAGATCAAAAAAATTGTGAAGAAATTCTTGTTCTAGCGCTGCGCTTCGGTGCGTTATCTGCAGTTTGCGGCGCCTGCAATGAGCATTGCAATGGGTCGTATAAGGAACAAAAAAATATGGCTCTATTTCGATAGAATATCAGATTATGCAGCACGTTGTAAGAATTGTAAACTTAATCTATCCTGCAAACACACTTCAGCTAATTTGGTGCGTCACCTGTATTACAAGTAGGTCGTTTTCAATTAACATATCGCTCAAATACTTCACCCAACGTTGGTGGCCATTTTTGCCCACAATTTTATCAATTCACAGACACCATGTTGATGCGAGCTACTATGGTGCAGAACAAACTGGATTTCTTAAACAAAAACGTGGAAGAATAAATCAAAGATCTGGTGTTACGACCAATGTTTCGCCTCCATATCTATCACCGGTCGTTGCAACAAATGACACATTTGATCCACTTGAAGAAATAAAACAAGAAGTTGTGCCCTTGAAACTTGTGCGTTGCGATAGATCCGACGAAGATCCTGATGTTGATGATGACACGGTATAATAATTATGGCATATGTCTGCTTAATATTTAACATATTTTATATTAACTACTTACAGCGTTCGGCACATGAATATCAACGACCAACTGCGTCTATATCTTCACCATCACAGCATACGCCATCTACAGAAGGTTCAAATGAAGATATAAGCTGTGGTTATGCTATTGATACACATCATGCTAATGAAGAGGAGGCAATTAGCAAGCAGCTTTTTTTGGACAACCCACATTTTAAAGAAAAACTTAAAGCAGAAACTCGATATTTTAATGAGATGGCTGAACTAGCTCGTGCTAAGAGAATTATGATCGAATTGCAAAGTAAGAAGCTGATGTTAGAAATGGAAACTATGCGTTCCAACTGACTAGGCCTTTTCAATCGTAAATGCGTTATTAGCATTTCCATAATATATTGCTTAACTTGAGTGTTACATAAAATTTAATGCTTGGAATTTAATGTATTTCCCCCCTTTTAATATAGACATTCTTCTATTACTATTAAATTAAACCATATTAAACTCAACTAAGATCATAGGTATTATTTTTATATTTTATATGTTATTGCTTTCATTAAATGCTGGAGGTCGACGTCTGTACATTGGGCATATCTATATTCACATGGTATGCGGTATCATTTGAATTTATGTTTAGTAGTCGATCTAGCTCGATTCGAGCTTTCTTAGCCTGCAATGCTGTAAAATATTTTTGCATACGATAATACCCTGCTTTTTCTTTAAAGTATTCAGTTTCCATACGTAAACGTTCTTCATTTAATTTCCGTAATCTACTAGTACTAGTTGACATTTTGAAAGTTCGATCTGGTGATGCGTCAAAACTGGAAGCAGCGGATAAAGGTCGTGCCATGGGATAATTATGCATCATCTATAAAAGCAAATATATACATATATATATATATATATATTAATTTTAGTGTACACATTAAATAAATATATATTTAAATCGTACATTTGGGTCGAAAGGATCTTCATCACATATAATTTGACCAGCCTGATCCTCCTCTATTATATCATCGAATGTCGTGTGGTCCTTTTTTATATTCCCATCATTATACTCTATTGTAAATTCCTCATTTTCACCACGCCAATTATCCTCGTCATGTTCGTATTCGTAGTCATCTGTTTCTTCACAAGCATCCTATCAATAATACGTAAGCCATATTCGTTATGGAAAGGCTGAAGTTTACAATTATAACGAAGAGGCTTTAATGATAAAAAAAAACTTACATCTAATCCTAAATTTCCTCTTCTTCTTCTATCGCGTTTAACTGGAGGGGTCGACGTTATTGCATGCGTTGTTGTGAGGTGTGTGCGTATATCTTTAAAATCCTTATCATCAAAGACACTTTTACACATGGTACATTTAATTTTACCATCTTCTGTGTGCTCACAATGTTCCCATATTAAAGTGTCATCAATTTCTGCAGCCTCTTGTAATAATTCACCGAACACACGCGTTTGTGTCACCACCCCGTGCATGCGATGTAAGTGTCGTTGTAAATTACTTGTGCCTTGAAAGGATAGATTCTTTTTACAAAAGCTACAACGCACGACATCTGGACCAAGTCGTGTACAGTATTTCCAAACAATGCTTGTTGCCGCCGTAGATCTTCTGCGTCGCTGCGCAGCTGCCTCTTGATCATCCTTCAAATCTGCTATTGCGTTATCTTCATCGCCGACATTATTTAACCTTGCCTATTTAAAGGTATTCATTAAAATATTTAATTAATACAAAGAAACGCGGGCTCACTGTTTCACTCTCTACACGTCCAACGATATTGTGTCTTCGTTGTAAATGTGTTATTACGTTCGCTGTACCATGAAAACTCATAACCTTTTTACAAAGTTTGCATCGAATTGTGTGCCTCGAAAGTTTCTCACAATAATTCCATACATAGCTGCTTCCCTTTCGTTCTTTTCGCATACGCCTTCCTTCAGAATTGTTTTCATCTTTCACTTTAACCAGTTCATCATCGCAACTGTTCATTGTAGAATCTAGTTGATTGGATGAAATAACTGCCACGAATTCTTCTGCATTATCCATAGTCTTTGCGCGACACAATTCTCTGCTGGTAATTACGTCTGAGTGTTTACGCCTTAAATGTTTTGTTATATTTGCAGTATTTCCACCGCCAAAATATAATAATTTATCACACAAGTGACAACGTGCGTATCGATAATCTTCTTTGGTACAATACTTCCATATAAAACTACAGCTTGGCCGACCTACTGCGCTGACAGGTGCACTTTCTTGGGTATCCTGAAGGAAAACATTCGGTTAAGAGAAACATTTATGTTTTTCAATAGCTAGATCTTTTTACCCCTATATCGGTGCTCCTGTTAATGTCGTGCGCAGCAAACAAATGTCGAGCCAAGTTGCTGGTTTGTTTGCTTACACTGCTTCCACAAATTAAGCACTCTAATGAACCGTTATTGCTATTCTCTAAATGGCGGAAGTATTTCCATACAAAACTGGACTTACGTTTCTTACAATTTCCAATATTCACATAATCTTCTGTTGACTCCGGTTCAATGTGTTCTCCATGAATGGATATATTTGTAAGCTGCTCTATGTTCGTTTCTTCAGCAGAATCAATTTCCATTTGTTTGATTTCCCCAGCTTACGCTGCTTTTATAAAATTAATGCTTTATATCACTTAATTTAATCATATAAGCCCAACAATTGTAAATTAATCTAGCAAACTCTCAAAATACACAAACTTATTTTTGACATTTTAACAATTATCATCGATATACATATATGCAATATCTTTGGCGCAGACTCCAAAAATTGTGTATGTATTGAGATGCATTAATGTGTTTAATTTTTATATAAATATTCTTAAGTATTATAAAATGTTACATTCCATTTTTTTTAAGATTTGTTTGTTTATTTTCCAACCATTGATTGTTTTGATTATCTCTGCACGATACATATAATAAAAATTGCTTTGTAATTTGTCATATGTCATTCAGAAAAACGAATTAACAGCCCTATTTCTTTGTAATAAAAACGCAACCCTGGTTGGAAACTATCTAAAAAGGTGAATAGTATTTTTACCAAATTTTTTGACATTTCATATATTGTGTTTTTAAAGTGCTAACAGCTGAGCAAGGTCTTTTGTTTACAAATTCGTTGATATTGAAATAAATATTATTACATTATAAATAAAACAACTAAATTATAAACTTATGAATTATGTCTACGGTAAGCGCCGATTATGAAGATCAACAAACCGATATAAGTTTAAGCGTGCGAAAAAAAGTCAGCATTGTATGGCGATATTTCGAAAAGTTAGACAGGTTGCGAGTGCGCTGCAGACTCTGTCGCCATGAGCAAAACTATCAAGGCACAACAGGAAATATTTTGCGGCATTTGAAAAATAAACATAATATTGACGCCACTCTAAAAGGGCAACAAGCTAATCCCAATATGGCTAGTAAATTCGTAAGAGAAATTGAGGAAAAGTCAAACGGCAGAACGGCGGACGAGGTAGGTTGTACGTGATATAATTGATTTGTATGTCTAACAATGGCCTAAGTAGGATTGCAGCGAAAGTGATTTTCTTAAAATAGAACCCACAGACGTAAGCTCCTCAAGTCGAAGAGTAGATGATATAAAAAGTAAAGAAACACTTGGCGAAGAACTGGATCCATATACGGATAACACGTTGGTAAAAAAATTATTAGTAATATTGCTGCTGCTATTTAAATTAGTTTATTAAACTCTTTCAGTTTTATAATTACGTTGAGGATCCCACGGGTAACAGCAATGTTTTAAACATAGACGGAAATAAAAAATTATCCGCTCAAGAAGAGCGAATAATGGCTGAAATAGAATATTTCCGTGAAAAGGCTGGGTACTATAGGATGCAAAAGAATCTCGTAGCGTTACAAGCAAAAAAGATTAAACATGAACTCAAAAATTTATAACGATTTTGGATCGTTAACATTTTCGGAAATTATCCACCATTGACAGCACAAATATGTTTTAGTTTTTCCAATATTATTGTACAATGACTAGAATAAGTTTGATCTAAGATTATGTTTTTTGTTTCTGCTTTTGTATTCATGCATCAATATATTTTTTGTATAAAAAAAAGACCTATCATCTCTAAAAATATGAGAATCTCTTAAATCAATAGCCTTAATAGTTTTGAAACCTTGGCTTCAGCAGTTAATAAAATTCTGAATTTTATTTGCTTTAAGTAAATTTTTCAGATAAGACGGTAAATGCAAATATAATGCATACTCTTTATGTCGAAAATATTAATAATAAAAATCGAAATATAAAGAAAAAAAAATTTTCCATCTATAAAAATATATGTAGCTAAACTTTTAGATAAAGTTCTTATTATACATACATTTGTATCGCTCCGTGTATACCTCAAGCTGATTTGTGTTTAGTTCGAAGCACCCTGTGTTCATTTAGAATCCAGAGATGTGTAGGTAAATATTTATTTATATTTACAATTTTTTGTTGTGTCGCATCTTATTGTGAAACATGGGTAAAAAAGGACTTATTTCTATATTAAAAGTGTAAAAAAGTCTCACCATTTTTATCTATAGAACCTATGCAAGATGTGAAATATATTCCACATAAATCAAAGGCAGAGGATAAGAGTTCAGTGTGGTATTATTTTCTGGTTTCTGCTTGTGGAGGACCGACAGCTCAGTGCAAAAGCTGCAATAAAGTATTAAAGACTTGTTTTGGATCTACTAAAGGACTCTTAACACATTTAAAAGTATACATTTAAAAGTACACAGTAGTACTTAATACTAACATCTAATTATTGTTATTTAGTACCACAAAATCGAGTTGGAAAGAAAGCCAGACAAACCGCCCCAAAAGGTAAATAATTCATACACTTGGAATGACTCCATATTTCTCCATTTAAGTGATGTGCAAAAAGTCAATGCATTTACTTCTAAACTTGTACACAAGGGATGATTTAAATGTGATTTGCTATAATGTATATAGTAATTAGAAGCCTTTCAAAACCGATTATAATATTTAATTTGTATCGCGTACCTTAAAATGTCTGAGTATGAGAATATATTGATATTGAAATTATTTCTAATTGTTTATTTGATAATTACATGAATTATATATTTATTATTTTAGAAATCCGCCAAAATAGCTCCGCTTAAGCCAAAGTATGAAATAATTAATGGAAAAATAGCTCCTCCAAGTCCCACTCGAAGTAACAATTCCTCTATGGCTTTCGAGGGTGACATAAGTAACTTATACGAACGACAAATAGAGGTATACAGTGTTTGTTCCCGATATCATTGTGCTTTAACATTTATTTATTTACAGTTTGTCGATGGATATCTTATCGACAATCCATTTGTACATGAAGATATTGATCAAAATTTTGAACAAAAGCCGCCGAAGATGCCGAAACGTGAAGATTCTTATCAAAGAAACCGAAATTTAGAAGATCTAAAAACCCGCGTGGAAATTCAATGTATGCGAGCGAAAACAGCATATTTTAAAAAACAAATGGAGAATCTTGATATAGAACGATCCGTTATGTTATTAAAAGCGAAAAAGTTGGAGTTAGAAGTGGAACAATTGCGAAAAGAGGCCCAAGAAAGCACATTGCGAATCGGGCCAAAATGATTCCGAACCATTAGTAATATAAATATATATTATATATGTATTATAAACTTTATATTTTGTAAACTAGTACCAACTAACTTCAATTTAAATTCGTAAATTAAGTACAAAATTGACAATGAATTATTATTTTCAACCAACACACACTTCACGGCTAATAATTAACTCGGTTATTAAACACTTTGAAGTTGACTAATCGGTAGGTTGAGACTTAAAAGTAAATATTTAATAGGTAGGCACATTTTTACCTATATTGTCAATTTAACGTAGATTTAGTTATCTCGTTTATAATAATAATAATAAACAAATTTTCAAAGTCCATATATAATTAGATACGTATACGTGATAGTAGTTGTGTTTTTATTTACATTGCATAAATACATTTATGTACGTGCTTAAAAGATTTATATTTTAACTTTTTAAATAATATGTTTTATATATATTATATTGTTTTGGTTATATTTGTTTCGTTTTTATATTGGATATATTTTGAGTTTGCCATGAATTTCGTAACACCCAGAAGGAAACGTCGGAGAGCTGAGTCGAATTAACTATTTCTGTCTGTCCGTCCGTCTGCCTGTATATACGTGAACTAGTTCCTCAAAGATATTTGTTTCCTTTTCAAGAGGTTGCACATTTGTCGAAACCAAAACCATGCCCTTGTATGGAAAATTTGTTTATTTGTCAAAATGTCAAAGCAACGTTACAATCGCCGAAGAAATTGTTTATATCGGACCACTTTAGCATTCAGCTGCCATTGAAACTGACCGATCAAAATCGAGTATGGAATCGTTTGTATTTGCAAAGGATATTAAAGCGTCTGTGCTGTTTAAAAAACTGACATCATGTTTTTCTAAAAAATTGACATCATGAAAAATAAATTCGCAGTTTAATTGTAGAAATTGTCATTTCTAATATTCCTATAGGTATGCATATATATGTACATATGTAAGTAACATAAATGCATGGCCAGGAGAAGGTTGAAGCTTATTGGTTTGCTGGTGCTATTGCCAATACTACTGCACAAATCATAACGCATCCAATTGATTTGGTACGAATGTTGGTTCAGTCAAATGCAAAAAAAGTATCGTCACGCGATATTGTTAAAGAAATCTTGGAAAAACAAGGTCTTAGAACTTTAAGCACTGAGTTCGAAAACTAATATTTGCTTAATAAATTATAGGAATCTTGGGTTTCACATTTAGCTTGCGGACCGCAACTCAAAGACAAATTGTCTATTCGATAATGCGTTTTGGTCTCTACGAAATGGGAAAACAAGCCGAAAGCTCGGATCATTTCTTTCACAAAGCCACAGTAGCTGCAGAAAGTGGATTGGTCGCGGGTTTCCTTGTCACGCCTTTCGAGAAAGTAAATGTGCGCATGTGTACAGATATTATAAAATCGCCGGATAAAAGCCGAAAGTATGTTTTATAAATTCAAATAGATATAAGTTTAATGATTTTATATTAATCACTTGCAGGTACTCATCAGTTTTTAATGGAGTTATAAGTTCGTATAAAAAAGGTGGATTATCCAAAGTGTACAGATGCGCCTTTATATCCTCGGTGCGCGGAATGTTCATGTCAGTGGGGCAGTTGGCGGTTTATGATGAGGTTGCTAAAAAGCGAGTTCTTACATATGAAGTAACTACTAATTTTAATTTTATCCATTTCACTCTTCAAATATTTTGCCTCAAAGCTCAGAGAAGTATTTTTCAAGACCGAGCGGTTTAAGGAAAACTGGCATTCATGCTTCATGGCTTCATTGATAGCGGGTGGGGTCACCACAATAATAATAACACCCGTCGAAGTGGTTAAACTAATATTTATGGATGCAAGCAGATATCAATATCGTAGTAGTTTGGATGTAATGCGTACGCTTGTACAAGTCCACGGCTATAGGGGATTCTATCGTGGAATATTTGTTTCTTTTCTGCGCATTGTGCCGTCTACTTTGCTAACTTATTTACTCTACGAGTGGATATGTCTGGAATTCAATTTAGGCAGTTGAGTATTAATATGTATCGCTTCGGAGCAAAACAAATAACAGTGCTTAAACAGATTGTTTTAGCGATTAGTTTTTTGAAAAATCACACCAACGGGTCTACGTAACCAGAATGAAGCCGAAATTGTATCATAGTTATTTCTGGAATGTTTTCTGTTTTTACAACAAATATATTTATTTTATATATATTACTACAATATTAACTACAAGTCAAAAATAAAAATCACATTACTGTTAAGCAATTTTATGTGTTGTCCTTATTTAGAATACACTACATTCGATTAAAGAAAAGTCAGAAGTCCGTGAGCTGTGTGCAACTGTGAGCTATCCTAGCTAAGAGTGTCAAACGAAATTTTCTGTTATTTCTGAATATTTGAAGTAATATTTTTAAAAATAAAATCTATTAAACCACGTACTTATTTCACATACATTTACATATATAAGATATTTTTTAAACAACTAAATAAACGGGAATGGCCCATAATACGGATAGCACCAATGACTTGGATAAATTCCAAAGGGAGGATCATGATGACCGTTCAGCAAATGTGCCAACTTCAAATCCGTCGCTCTACGACAAATCACAATCGCTAGTAGATATCGCGAATAATACGTTTAAAGAACTGTGTCGTACTTTAGAGAACGAGCAATCCAAATTAATGGAATTAGAAGAGCGGCGCAAAAAACTCCAAGAAGAAATGCAACGTCTCAAACAAGAAATTGAGGAAGAGAAACATACATACCGCCTCAACTTGGTGGAATCTCTAACGGAGAATGCGGAGGCAATGAGCGCGAAGAGTATGGAAACGGATGAAGGTGGGTGCAAGATTGGCGCAAATATAGACTGAATATAAAATAATAAGTTATGGTTACTTTTACTTTTGACTACGTTCGAAATTTTGTCCAGATTCAGGCTCTGAAATACAAAACAAATTGTATACGTGTTACGAAGCCGATGAAATAGCTAACGCTACAGGAACATCACCTGCCAGCTACTCGGCGGATGAGGATGATAACAAGCATCCCAATGAGATAGCGCGCAATATACAGAAAAAACTTCAGAGCGTAGTTGCAGAGTGCGTTATTGAACAATGTGCTTATGATGAGCCAGCGCTTGAGGTATGTGTATTTTTGGAATAATATTGTTATATTGTCCTTATTGTGTTTTAATATTTTTAGACCGAAATTTTGGACAAACCCTCAACTTGAAGACGGTGCATTTATATGTATACTTGTATTTTTATAATCCATACAAATTTTGTTGAAGAATTGTATATTTTATTTCTTAAAATATTTACAATAAATTAAAAATCATCTATTTATTTTGTACAAAGATATTGTGGTTAAGTAGCTTTTCAAGTGCGTTGTTAAGTTTGACGAAATTTTCGCTTTCATGAGTGTATGGGGAATGTTGAAGTTGGTATTTGAAAGTCTCTAAAATCGTTCTAACGATCTAAATAAAAAAAGTTAAAAAATTAATCAGCCTTGAAAATGCCAGCATTTACTTATACGGTTACCTGTATGATTTCAAAATCCAGCTTATGAGTGATTATAACTTCCATTAACACAGACGTAAACTTTTCGAGAAATGATATTAAATGTGGAGCGATTATTTTTAAGTCAATTGGCAAAATACAAACCAAGTAACATTTATGCATTTCCTAAAAACAAATGTTAGTATTGATAATAAAATATTTCTTTGTGTATGTAGTTCAAAACCAACCAGTAAGAATTTCTGCGACATTTCTTTCTCCTGCATTAATTTATATGACTCCACGTTTAACATAGTTAGAATGCTTTTAGCCCACCGAAAAATTGTGTAGGAATTATTGGTTGCACAAATATTTCGGCAATGTTCTATCGATGAAGGAATATTTAGACCTGCTTCGCAACAAGCTTCGATTTCCTGTTGGTTTATTGCAAAATATGCCGCCATTTTAGAGACTTGTTGCAAATTACATAGTGATATCTGACTATTGGAGGCCATTGTTACATTTTTAATGGCTTTTTCCATTAGATCATCGAGTTGGCACCACTACAGGAAGAATCGCAATTAATTGAAATAAAATTTTCAAATAGAATATATATGAATATATTACATTAAAACTGCTTAATTCTTTACAGAATTTTAAACATTTATGTAAACATTTCCAAACATCTGCTGCTGTCTCTGCACAGTCCATAAAATCAACATCTTTGATTGCTGACTCGTATATGACACCATGTATATTTTGTTCTTGAATATATGCGAAATTCTGCAGGAAAAATTATAATATATTTTATAAAAATCTTATAATAATTGCTTCATGGTTACTTACACCACTTTTCAATATCAGTGCAAATATTAATATACCAATTCGTTTGCAGGTAGGCTCGTGGCTTTCGCGTACAGTTAGACCCACGGATAAGCAGAAATTAACCCATTGTCTTGGAAGCGTTTTACACGAATATTGTAACTAAGAATATTAATTTTTAACTTTACTTGTTGGTGATATGTCTCCATGTAATTTCGATTCAATTATGTGAAGATAAAAATCTTTTTAAATTACCTCTAAATATCTCACGAATCCATGCATGGAACCCAATTGTTTTTTCCATACATCCTTCTTAAGTTTGTTTTGGTAAAATTCAAACAGAATTTTTTCTACATCTGCTATATTTACAGGAGTATGTTCTTGTAGGATACTGTTTGCATTCCTTTGAATATTTTCATTTGATAAGCGATAAATTGTTGACTCAGCGTTAATCTCGCACAATAAGATGATCACATTCGCAAATACCTTTCTTATATAAAAATGTTGTGTTAAATGTTGAATATATTATTAGTTGTAATCTCATACCTCATAAGATTCTTGATCTTCTCCACCAAAAATCCAATGCCGGTTTTGTTGCAACATGTCGTAAAGGATCGGTAATTGTATTTCCAAAACATTTCTGTATGAAACAAAATGTTCGCTACTTAGAGGCACATTATCCAAATCCTCCTTTAAAGCCGGAAGGAAGCATGATGAAATTAATTCCTTTAGATATTTTAAATGTTCGGCAGAACAAGACATCTTAGTTTTACACAATGTACTGTTTTATTTTCATATACATATGCATGTGTTTTGTTTACAATCACCTTATCTAAGGCTACACATACACTACACTATTTTTCATGTCATAACATTTACGTTGAAACATATTTTAATCCAGCGAAAGGTATCGAAAAGGCTTTAAAAATTGAGTTTCGCTGAAGTATTTTAACGTAATTTTTCCGTGTAATTTTTATAACATCCATCATTATTTAAATAAAAAATATTTTTGAACAATTTCCGAATATCTCCCATCGACCACAACCACCAACTTAAATCCATAAACACTTTCCACAACTGCGAAGAAATCCACATTTTGACTTGTGACATTGTTGTTGTTGTATTTCAGCCGTCCGTCGTAGTTGTCATATGATCAATTTTCATTGAGGGCCAAGAATAAAGAAATATGCTGCGAATTTGTGCATTTTTAATGTTCTGCTTTTTAGCAGGTGAGTAATCGAAAAATAATTCATAGGAATTATATAGTGCCCGCATTAAAAGTGAAGTTAAAATAAATTTGTGTCGACCAAAGAAAATATAACATTTTTCTAATGGGTGGAGAATACGTGCTATTGATTTTATGTGTAACTTAGAGAATAAAAATAATTCATTCTTTTATTTTTCAGTCAATGCCGATGGTAGTTTCTACGTGTTAAATACACCAGAATCGATATCCTTCCAACGCATACCAACTGTTCTGCCAAGTGAACAGGTGGGCGATGTTATCAAGGCAGCAAGAGGTTTGGGTGTATCAGACACTGCTGACTTTCCTGGTCTTGTGATCAATGATCCCTTCGGACTACCACAGAAGGCTGTCGTTGTAGATGTGGTCGGATTGAATGAACTTCCACTGAGCGAGGAGAATATTAGCTATAAGATTGATGGCAAATCTGTCCAAGCCTCATTGGATGACCTGAAACTTACTTCGAACGAAGATTCCTCAGACTGTGCCATTA
This sequence comes from Bactrocera neohumeralis, assembly GCF_024586455.1. Lineage (NCBI taxonomy): Eukaryota > Metazoa > Arthropoda > Insecta > Diptera > Tephritidae > Bactrocera > Bactrocera neohumeralis. The sequence goes on from NC_065919.1 coordinate 61,730,748, forward strand.
ACATTTCAAATTTTAAGGAAAATGTACGTAAATTGTGATTACATATATGTATATTGATTAAATCAATTATTTTTAATATATCTTATTCCAGGAATTGAGCAACTGCGTTTTAAAATCCGATAAGGAGTTCGTTTACGCCAAAATCGATCTATCCAACTTGAAAGATGATGCAGAGAAATCAAAAGTAATTTCGGCGTTGACCAACGAACTTGTAAATCTGCAACGACAAATCGAAGGTGATGCATCGTCTCAATCATTGTTAGCTGTAATTGTGAGCCATGAAGATGACAAAAACAGTAACTTGTCACGTAAACGACGTGAAACAATTGCTGGATCAACTACTGTAAGTTTATATAATGATTAAAAAGACAACATCTAAAGTGAATATTTAATTATAAACAGAACACATACAATCTTGCTGCCTACTATGACCAAAATTACCCAGTCATTTTCAACATAATTCTATGGTTCATGGTTGCTTTGGGCCTCTCATTATTGGCCGTTTGCTACGCAATTGCCGATATGGATCCCGGCAGAGACTCGATTATTTACAGAATGACATCTACAAGAATGAAGAAAGATAACTAAATAATTATTTCTTTATAGTGAATATTGTTATTATACTCTAAATTTATTCAGAATGTTTCAAAACCATCACCAAATCAGCAGAGTATATAAGAAATAATTGTAAATGTTAAAAATGTAAGTATTATAATACTTTGAAGATTATTTTAAAGTAGCAGTTCCATCTTTCTTTTTGGTTTTTTTTTTTTGCCTACCTCTAAGTAATACAAGTGTGTGTGTGTGTTGTTTACTTATTCAGAAAACATCTCTAAGATTAATTAGACGAGGTAGTGCATGTATTATTATTCCACAATAAATGTATAGTGGTGGTTATTAAATAAATACCTAAAAAGAAATTCCTTCAGTTTTATCTTTGAGCAGCTTTTATAAACGCATCTCCAATGTGCTCCATTAGCCGATTTCTTAGAACTTAATAAGTTGATATGTTTTCTCATATAATGATTCCAATAACAAAAGCGTAGAACGTGAAGGTTAAAAATGGAAACTTTATTAAAATGCAAAGTTACTTTCAAAAGACAAGTGGGGAAACATGAGTCATCAGCATTGATAATTTTTTAAGGAAATCCACGAATGCTTTGGTTACTAGCGATAATAACATTGTAAATAAATTAAAAGACATTGTGACTTTTTTTAGAAAGCTCAAAACATATACATTGGTAAATAAGGAGTTAAAATAATCAACAGTAAAGAGGAGTATTAAGAATTATGAAACCGTAAAATACACCACACATTTAGAGAACTGCAGCGGTGCACCACACAAAGAGTACATCGCATGCTTAGAGAATGTTCAGACGAGGGCTCTTTTAGTCACCCGGTATTTGTAGATGTGTGGACGACGACGGGTTTTTCTTTATTGGCGTAAACAGCGCTTACGAGTCCGAGCCAATGCAAGGACCTCTGGATAAATGTCTTCCGTTTATTACAACATGATCGCTCCGGTTGGGAGCTTTTCTGTCCGGAGACTGACAGAAGACTTTCATTATCAGATAAATAAATAAAAATAAATTTCTATCATATAGTGTTGAAAATTAGATATTTCTAAAATTATGTTAATATTTGCAAATAAATATCAACATTTTCAATAAATTATATATGAAGAACTCACAACAATTTATATTTTGAATTGATTTAGAAATTCTAAATTAGAATGAATTATTTCTTTTTTAATATGTGTTCACTTGTCCTCTGGCTGTATTTGGTATTTTTTTTCCTGCAGATGTCGCTGTTAAATTATACAACCCTGCTATGCCATTTGTTTTTGTTACATATGTCAAAAATAAACGTGTATCAATTTATAGAAATAAGTACGGTTTTTAGTGGTTTTGATTGTATGGAATTTTATTAAATTTAAGAAAATAGCTAAATGACGCCCACTACAGCAACTAAAGATGAAACCGAAGCATCACATTCAACTTCAGTACAAAAGAAAAAACCACCGAATGTTACACCAATAGGCGCTTTCCCATCAATCGAAGAATTTGCAAAAGTCGGTATAGATAATATGTTTAGCATAAAAAAAATATTTTATTCCGGAAATTTTGTTATAGAATGGTCTAGCTGAAATTGTAGAAGCTACCAAAGCAGTGAACTCTTTTCCACAAGGAGCCGCACGTGACTTATATTGCGCGTACCCGGCATTTGGTAAAATTGTCGATGCACAGTCGGACCGCATATTTGGGCTGATGTCTAAGGTGTTGAAATGGCAAAATGTTAAGGGTAACATACAACGGTAAGTATCAGTGGCATTTTTTAAAAGGATCTTATTTTGTAATATTTTCACAAAAATATTTTTAGCCGACAGCAAGATGAACAATTTGAAATGCTTTTGGAGTGCAATGATGCTATAATGGAACGTTTGAATTCGAATTTGGATGAACTAGCTGGTATAAAGAAAAATCCGCAAACTATTGTGGTAGAGTCCCATCTAAATATAGCCAACAATATACCTAAATCTGGCTCAGGTGCTGGTAGTTGGAATTTAAAGAAAAATGAACAATCACCACTAGCTGCACGATTAATTACTGCAAAGAATATTGCAAGACCACAATTAAAATTTAAAGTTATGGTGGATAATAGTGCTTTGACACCGTTTGTACCAAGAATAAAGGATAAACCGAATTCGTTAAAACCGTTAGCCGTGTTACCCGAGTATGATGAAAGTGGCAATATTGCCAGGTACTGGTATTTAGTTATACTTTGTTGTGAACGACTTTTAATCAGTTGTATGATTTATTAATTTCAGTTATTTACATCCTTATGAGTTTGAATTGATGAAATGGGAAGTACCCGCCGCCCAACTGTCACGCACAAATCCAAAGGAGCCTAAAAAATTAGATGACACAGAACTGCTTTATGTGGATACTGTACCGAAATTGAATGCCGCGGTTGAAGAGTTGCGTAAGCAACGTGAAATTGCTATTGACGTGGAACACCATTCTTACCGGACATTTCAGGGTTTTACCTGTCTTGTACAAATTTCCACACGTAACAAAGACTACCTTTTCGATGCTTTAGAATTACGCGATGATATGCACATACTAAATACGGTATTTACGGACCCGAAAATTGTTAAAATATTTCACGGCGCTGATATGGACATTGAGTGGTTACAACGTGATCTTTCTTTATATATAGTTAATATGTTTGATACACATCAAGCGGCTAAGACTTTAAATTACGCGAGATTATCATTGGCGTATCTACTCAAACACTATTGTGAACTCGACGTCGATAAAACGTTCCAATTGGCTGATTGGCGCATACGTCCATTACCAAAAGAGTTGGTATCATATGCCCGCCAGGATACACATTACCTTCTCTATATTTTCGATCGTTTAACCAATGATTTGCTCGACGCGGGCAATCAACATTCTAACTTGTTGCGTAACATTTATCAACGTAGTACTGAAATCTGCAAAAAACGTTATGTAAAACCACATGTAACAGCGGATTCACATATGGATCTTTATCGCAAGTCGAAACGCGTTTTCGACAATCGACAACTCTACGCATTACGGGAAGTTTTCCAATGGCGTGACAACGTTGCTCGACAGGAAGATGAAAGCTACGGCTATGTCCTACCCAATCACATGTTATTGCAGATTTCCGAGAGCTTGCCGCGTGAAATGCAAGGCATACTTGCTTGCTGTAATCCCATACCGCCATTAGTTAGACAAAATCTGCACATATTACATCAAATCGTGCTGCGAGCGCGTGAACAGCCATTGGTGAAGGTGAATACGTATATATATATATACATATCTGTTAAATATTGAACTTCATGTGCAAACAATTTTTTTTACACAACCCAATTTCAATTTCAGCCTGTACTGGAGACGGAAACAATCCATCGCGTTGCCAGCAACAACACCAAGGATTATAATAGCAAATTATATTGCCCGCATGATCTCTCGCATAACGAGGAATTCCGTGATGATCTGCCAACACTGCTAAACTTCCGCAAAAACCCATTACTGCCCTCACCAACTAAGGCTGACGTAAAGATGGCGAAACCCGCATTGAGTATTTATGAAACACCAGAGCCTTCAGAGGATGATGTAAGCATTTCGATAAATTATAAATGTTGAACTGCGCTAATTACATTTTTATCGTTTCTTAATAGGATGAAGATCAGCGAAAGCAAAAACAGTTACATAGCAACATAAAATTCGTCAGCCCATATCAACGTTATCTGGCTATGTTACCTTTGGTAGAAAAGGAAAAGGCTGAAGAAGCGGCACGCATCGAAGCAGAAAATAAGAAACGACAACTTTGTCCGGCTGCCAAACCACCGCCGGGAAAAACAGCGGTAAAATATAGATTTAATTTACATATGTTTACTAAATTCATATATTTCGTTTTGAATTCATATATTTTATGTTAAATTCGTATTTCAATTATAGAACGAATTAAAAGTTGAGCCTACGGACGACGGTGATTACAGCTTGCCGATAAAAGAAATATTAAAACGCACACACGAAGAGGCGATCGTGAAAAAGGCACAGTCAAAAGAGTCAGAGGAACCTAAAGCAAAGCGTTTCAAGACCGATACACCAAATGACGATAAATTGAAGTTTGTTAATTTACCGCCGACTAAAAAGGAAATGCGACTGGCTAATAAACAAAAGGTCGCAGAACCACATAAACCCGCCGCTACCAATGTGGCTGCGGACAAATCAAACAATTCTGTGCACACAATTAGTGATGACTCGGATAGTGGACCGGAAGAGGCACCATCCACATCGCAAGCTCAAATGTCACAATCACAAGCAAACCAGCAGCAAAGACAAAGCCAAGGTGGCAAAAAGAAATTTAAAAATAAGAATATAAAAAATCGCCAGAATCGTAACCAATCTTCAAGCAAGCCGATTGATGTGAAAAATTTCGACTACAAAAATGTGGACTTTCGAAAATTCCAAGGTGGTGCACAACGCGCTAAGGGCATGGAGTTAAAACCACAATTTCATGGAAAAGTAAGTCTTGTAAACTGATTGCAAGCTAAATTTATTCACTTAATTTTTTTGTTTTTTAATTTCAGAGCAATTCCAATAAGGCCAATAATAAGAAGTTCAATAAATTATTCACATTTAGCAATGTCAAAGGTAAAAAATAGTAACATGGCTTTATTAGGACTATATAGCAATTTGTTTGATCAACTACATTAGAAGTCTTGGACGTAAAGTAACATGAAATTCATTTTTTTCTAATTTAATTTATAAAATTACATTATCTTCAACAAGCTTAAATGTATTTGTCTACGTTATATATTTTACAAATTTACCCAAGAGAGCAGTGTGAAAATACTTTTGCTGAAATTTCATATCTCCTTAAATTTAAATATGTACATTTCTAAACTACATACTACTAGGTAATAAAATATAAGTTTTTGAATAAACATTTACATACAAACAACTTACTTAAAACTCAGAATTGATTGCATATACGTCTATAGCTGCTTAAACATTTTATCACCTTCCCTGTCCATACAATATTCGACAACTGCATAGACAACCAGTAGCCTACGTTCTACGCCTCTTTTGTGCTTATCTGTGATCAAAGGAAAAAGCGCATCGTGTTTGGAAAGACGATCAATGAGCTCGGTAAGAACACCACCCGAAAATACTTGCAGTCGGTCCCAGGTTGTTTTTCGTATGCTGTGGAAAATCGCACAATTTTTCAATTTAGAAAAAAAACTAAATATTTTACCTAAATTCACTCACAGACAACACTGATATAGTGGCGCCAATATGTCTAGATGATCCTTGTTTGGATTCCCAAATGCTTTACCGTTGTCTATGAGCACTAAGCGCTCTTCACGTGTCTCATAGTGGTGCCGATCGCCATTTTGGATGAGATAATCAAAAATTGCCGCATCAATGAGGTCCAATAAACGCATTGTTTCCATTTTATCTTTTAGCGGTCTATAGGGAAGGAAGTCAATGAAAGTTTAACGTACATATACAATATGTTTAAAATTGTAAGCATATGCCACTTGCTACATTTTTGCTCACTTGCAATAGTTCATATCATCCTCCCAGGGCGCACGTTTATCCTCTTTGTAAGTACGTTGCCAAGGCGAACGCCGTTTTGCCAAAGAGCCTGGCACAATGTATATGAGAACACCCTCTATGTTATTTTGGTCATCACCGCATACAGTCTCCTCTTCGTTGCAATAATGACACTTGCCGAAGAGACAATATTGTTCCGTACCATTCTCCGTTTCTGTGATTGTCATGGAATTCTTCAGCTCGCTATCACCTTTGTCATATATATCTGTCTTCAAATTGACGACCCGTCCCACCACAATAGGTGTCCACCTGAAGTCCAGCACAGCACCCAAATAAAATGCATATACTTCCGCAGTGTGACGATCTTTTCCCGCATAAACGGCACCTTCGATTACTGCATCGCGCTCATACCATTGCGGTTTGAAGATCACTTTTTGTTTATTCGCCAAACGTACGAGCAATTTCAGCTGTGTGCCTTTTGCCAAATTTGTGACTTTAGTTATAGGTTCTAGGCGCAATGTTTGCAGCAGTTGAGCCATGGAGGTATCGTAAATTGGATATATTTCATTTTCTTGTGGCCACTTGAATTGAAAAAACGGTTTCGAATTATAAAATAGGAAACAACAATGAAAACTTGTGGTTTGTAATAATTACCCAGTTGGCAATGTCCCACAGGACGGTTGCATTTTCATATGGCACAGGTTTATAGTTTTTCAACAATTTATTACGGTACATAAAAAGTCGAGGATTACGATTTAAATACACAGGATGAAGTTCACGAATTTTCTGGCGTATCATATTCTCCAACGCCCGCGTGCTGCTTACATGTGGAGCTTCTTCAACGTTAAGATAATACATGAAATACAAGTTGGCGCCAGCTACTACGCATACGAGTATGACCAGAGCAACAATTATGCCAACGGTGCGTTTATTTGCAGCCATTGTCACACTAATTATGTTATATTACTGCTAAAATTGCAAAATTACGTTTCAGCTATATTTAAGGAAATAAAATGTAATTAATCATTGTGCAGATGCGTTGTTGTTAATGATCATTGTGATCTATCGCGGCGCAGTCACTCACCTATCAACAAAATCTATCTCACTCTCGGGAACTTATGCAGTGAGTAATTTTTGTTAGGAAGATCTCACAAATAAACATGTGTGTTTGTAAACTAGGCGGCAAAAATGTTTATTTTTTGTTTTGACCAACAAATCACAAATGACGGCAGAATGCTTAGTGTTGTCATTGGCGTTTCGCTACAGAATCGCGTTTTTATTTTTGTAATATTTGTTGATATATTCTGCGCGCCGTCATCACAGACAGCGTCATTACATGCAATATTTGCCGGCAGCTGCTCTTGTTGGTGTTGTAACGTCGTTTTTTGTTGTTGACAAAATCATCAACGTATGGCTAATTGCAACAGCAACAACGAAATGTATCAAAATTTTCTTTTTTAATTATGGCCCTTAAAAATTTCGCACATTTTCCCGCACTTTTGTTTGTTCGTCTCGATATTTCGTTGGCTGGCATACATGAAGGTGAAGTGTTAAACGTTTCAAATAATTTATTTTTAATTCAAACTTAAATTTGGCAATGAAGGCCTGTAGCAATTGCTCTTATTGGTGTATTAATTAATTTTATATCATACAAAAATACACGTGGCATTAAGACTGACGATTACTTATATATTAGTTAACAGTTCAATTATGTTTTTGGTTGGCCAAATTCTTCTACCATGTGTTTATCAGAGTTTTGTTTTTAATTCCAAAATTATAAAACTTTTTCGATGTATGCTGTATTAATATTCTACATATTTTTTATTTGTCATAAGCAAGCACGTTTAATCCATTTTTCGCATCACTTCAGTAAATGGTTATATAAATTTAGCAGCAGGAATGTAGCAAGTGCGAATGAAAATATTATATAACAACGCGGTAGCATATATTAATATAAATTTGTTTGCACATATATTACAATTTTAAAAAGATTAATGTGCGTAAATAACAGTTTTTCACAAGGGTTGTATGAATTTTTCCACGTAGAAAATCACTCCAAACTGATAGAATATTTCAAAAGCACTTTGCCTGTACAAATATATATTTCTTTTTCCTTTCCTTAAATTTTTATATGCTACATCTTTTGCGTATCGTTGAGAACGTCTAAATGCGTTAACGTGTGGCAAACTTATGTGCCTTGGTTTGCTATATCCGCCGCGTTTGTCTGCCGTTGGGCTTTGGGCTCATTTGCCATTGTCTACGCCGACGTTTTCGTTTTGTTTTGATTTTGAAATAACTCATTAATTATGGCACTTGACTTCAATTAAATTAAATTCTATTGTAACGAAATTTTGCGAATGTCCGCTTGGTTGCTGGCAAGACAAAACATTAATGCGTATGCAACAGCTGCTGCAGCGCACCTTTGACTAATGCAATGACAATTTGTAATTGGCAAACATAATACAGAACATACTGCCGGGTGTAATGTCGTTGCTCATGGCCAACAATCTTTACGTCGTCTAGTGTTTGTACATCCCCTTTCAGCTTTAGTGCACACACTTCTTTGCCTGTCGTTGTGTTAGAATATAAGCATATTTTCAAAATTATAGGTTTTCAGAATTTTATTTACATTTGCTCTTATTACGTTTATAACACCTGTCTGTGGTTATTTTAGGCCGTGGCGAAAGTACGATGACGATGAGGAGTCTACAATTGATGCGAACCGGTAACGGTTTGCATAGACCTGTGCCCGCCAAAATATTTCCTCTTAGAAGATTCTCCTCTCAATTGTTCAGTTCAAACCACAACAGCTTATTATGTTCTATGAGAACAATTTGTTTACATGTTTTTTCTTTTTACAACGGTTTGTGTACCTCATTATATCGTACTATCAATGTGCCGAAAATAAACGTAAACTTTCGCAACAAGTCAGCTGTTCTTTGTTTTGATTGTGGGCAAGCTTTTAAATGCTGCCATATTTTATTTTTTTTTTAACAAATAAGAAAGTCACTAATTGAGAAATATAATTCTTTCGCGAAAAATTATTCGGCTATAAAAATTAATTGATATAATTTTTAATATTTTGATATAAGTAAATTATTACGTTGCAAGTAATACTTGCTAATGTGACTGATTGGGCCTTACATTTTTGGAATTTATACGTGGAAATCAATTTTTAGTATTATATCTAGATACACCCTCTAATTATTCTATTAGTCTGATTATTGATTTATTCACTATAATTATAATATTTTTAACAACATCTGTTTAATTTCACACATAATTAGTTTTTTTAAACATACTGGCAACTCTGTTTCCAGTTCCGCTTTACTCAGTTTCCGCCGCCTTTTCGAACGCCGCGTATTTAATTTCGTGTTTGGTGCAAGAAATTAGTGAAAATTGTGCTTTTTAGTGATAATTAAATAAATTAAGTAATTAATCAAAATTAATACATATAGTGTTAAATTCACATATTTGATTATAAAGATAATATTTGTTTAAATAGTGTATTTTATTAGATAATATGGTACGGAGGCTTGAATGAACTGGGTGTGCTGCGCGGCTGCAATGGCAGAAGATTGTACCAGCACATGAGTGGTTTCTTAAAATGCTATTTGAATACATACATACATATTAGCGGAAAGTGTTAAAGGTGTGCAGTTAAATGGAAGCAGCTTCAGTTGAAGATATCAGAGGTAAGTCTAAAAATTTTCTAAACATTTTATTGCAATGTGTGTATGTACAAGTATATACATAGGTATTTTCGACAAGATGCTGCCGACAGCGCTATCTAGTTTTTATATTTTGTTGTTGCATATGTCAAAAATTAAAATTACAGCAACTTCTACAAACACTCGGATATTTGTCGTTTACTTTTGTGATTCTTCAAAGTTTACATACATACATACATCCGGGTGACTTTACTCCATATGATTGGTGATGGTACCTTAGTACCTTAATGAACCTCAGTGAACATTTTATTAGTATGTGGCATATTAATACATGCCGTTATATACATATGTATATGTACATATGTATATACTACAGTTGAAGTTCCATAACTCGAACTCTCGAATTGGCAATAGAAGTGCAGTTTCATATAAATTTCCTTTCATAACTCGAAGTTTCTCTGTGATCTCACTTTTTATACCTTGATTTCAGTTCGCCATGAAGTTTGTAATACCCAAAACAAAACATTGGAGGCTATATAAATGATCAGCGTGACGAGCTGAGTCGATTTAGCTATTTTCATCTTTCTGTCCGTCTGATATTTCTCAGATTTTGAGATAACGGTCTGAAATTTTGCATACGTACTTTTCTTCACAAGAAAAACCACTATAGCATATATGTATGTATGTAGCTGCCCTGTATGGACAACTTTTATATTTCCGAAACCGAAGTTAAGGTTTTTCTTGTTTTTGTATTTTTTTAACTTGATAATGTTTGTTAATTGTCTCATCCGACTTAGGTACCTTCGAGCAACTAAGGAATTTGGCGGGCGCCTCTCCAAGGGGTTTAAACTTATTAGGTGGTCACCCTGGAAGGTAATCATATGAATATGTGAGTTTGGATATATACACATAACAGGCCTTAGACCCCCCATTGAAATTTTAACAATTATTCCCATGGTGCTATTACTTTTGATTTAATCGATTGCTCTTACATAAATACTTCTGTACTTTTTATTAACTGTCCACAATTTTTTTTATATATTTAATTATAAACAGATTGAAAGCATGTGCTAAGTCTTACATTACATTTTATTACTCCGAAAGTAATTGACTACAACACTAAATTTATTCTCACTTCTCACAATACCAATTCACCAACCATCAGGCAGTGGAATGTTAAACGCCGGACTTACTACGTTGGCCATCAAAATTAATCCAATTAGTGAGTGTGCGCGCAACATTTAAATCCGCAATGATCCCGGCCATGTGGCGGAAAATACTGCGGTGCTCTTACATAGGTACATACATATATATATGTATATGTATATACATATATGTATGTGTTACTTCCGCCAATATAGTTATGTGGTTGACTGCCGTTATGCGGCCACAAACTCAGTGAGCCGACACATTATACCAGCTAATAAACACACATTCATCCGCATATAATATACGACTGAGTTCAGATCAATATTCATATATTACATGTAAAATATATATGAGATGTGTTCAGTGTTTGGTGACATTTAAGTGCTCCCAAAGGAGTGATGGACAAAAGTCTTATGAATTTTTCGGGAATTCTAATACTGTAACTGTTAATATTGTACTTAAAGTATATGCATACTTGAATGTTTATAAGCAAACATAAATGTAAATAATTGTAGCGAGAACCAAAGTTTAAAGAAAAAAAGAAGCACAGTCCTGTTATGATAAAAGAGGAACCGTGTTTTAAAAAAAAGATGTGCGGTAAAAGTCGCAGCTAAGCACAGAAAAACCGAGATGATGGAAAATATATTAGCCTACGTTAATGTCACGTTAAATGTCATTATGGTGACACGTTATAATCACCATGGCATTGAATGAAACAATAAAGCCACAGCAAAAAAATGTAATCCAAATGAAACAAGAAAAAATGAATTCAACTAAAACTTTGAAACCAATAAATTTTTTTCCTACTTCATTTTTATAGCTTTAGTTATGCCTAAACACTAGCCTTTTGTAATATTTTAAATTTATACGAAGTAGACCAATTTTTTCTAGCTAAAAATAGTGTAAAAAATCGAGAAAGCTCGTGTCTAGTTAAATATAGCGAGATGCTTTGTGAATCAGTAAGAAGTTACAGACTCCGAACACCTATCTTTTAAAAGTTTGTCTGAATGAATTAAAAAAAAAAACTAAGCAAGGGCTAAGTTCGGGTGCAATCGAACATTTTATGCTCCTGCAGCTTCCAAGAATTAAAGCCGCGGTAATACTTTCAGGTACATAAGGCTTGTTAGTTATATGGGGTCTAGGACGGGTTTTCACTCGATTTTATTCATTCTAAGCATAAAAATGAAAATATAAATATGCTTTCTCAATTTTTTTTAACTTAAACTCACATATTGGTCGATATACATTGTGACAAAAAAGTAAGTGGCAAAATATTAATTTATTCACCAATCTTTGTTTTGACGCCTTCAAACAAATCTCCATTCCTGGAAACACTTTTCATAAGCACTTTTTGGAATGGCCTTCAGCTCCTTTAGCGAATTTTGTTTTATCTCATCGATCAACTGAAAACGGGCTCCACGGAGCGGCAATTTCAGAAACAAGAAAAAATCAAACTTAACTAAATGCGGTGAATACGGTGGTTAAACGATAGCATTCATTGCGTTTTTGGCTTTAAATTCGGTCACAATCGTACTGTTTTTGAATAAAATTCAGCTTTGTCGGTATGAGTCGATAAAAACCCGTTTCATACCCAAAATATCCACCAAAATCGTTCGAACGGACTCGGGAGAGATGTTCAAGTATTGTATCTTTCTTTTTTAATAGTTTCAATAGTTGAAGAGGACAAAGGCTTGTCTTCAACGATTTCTCGACCGTCTTTGAGGTCTTTGTACCACTCGTAGACTTGTGTTTTTGGTAAAACTGAATCATCGTGCGCTTTTTGAGACAAGTTCTTTGTTCGATATTTTTATCCATTGTAGAAATTGCAATTTTATCCATTTTAGGCAAAAGGATACACTGTTAACGGTAAAACATGCTCTCTCATTTTCATTGAGATAACTCACATGTTGACCGATATATGCGATATAAAATCACTCGGAAGTTCGAAAATCGTTATATTAGGTATATGGAGGCTACGTGAAATATTGACACAATTCAACCCATTTATGAAACAGGAAAGGGGTCTCGCCAAATTTCAATTACTCGTATATACCTCGCACATTGATCGATATTTTCGGCCAAAAGTCAACTACAGTTACTAGGGTCCATATATTCGGTACCCAGAGGCTTGAACAGTTTTGGTTCCATTAATACAATTTATGGTCATAAAGTGGCACACTCCAAGGCATTATTCGAGCAAGGTTTTATTCCGTTATATTAATTGCCTCTTGATTTGGAAAAGGGAAAGTTGAATGAGATTTAAAATTGTGTTATGTGGTTTGCAGTTCGATTTTCGCCCTGTTACATAGGTATATTTGAAGAATTTTATATCTGAGATATGTGATTTTACCTACAATTGGTAGTTGGCACGCCCAACGTCCAATTTTTACACAGGCTCCTTTAAAGCCGCCCTCTCATCCCAGGAGTAAAATGGCTAGATGGGAAGTGTGCGGGGTTGTCTTCCGATTTCATTAATTTTTACAATGTCTTAAGGAGGAATTTAAGAGATTTGTCTTGAAACAAATTAGATGGCGGGGCCACGCCCACTTTTTCAAAATTTTTAGCCCATAGGTACTTTTTGTTTCTGCGGTTCATTGTGTGTTCTTTATCTTGGTTTGGTGTTTAGTTATGACACTTTATAGGTTTTCGCTCAATTGCGTTTTGTGGTCGAGGCAGCGTGTACCAAGTTTCATTAAGATGTTTCGAGTGTTACTCAAGTTACAGTTTGCACAGACGAATCGACAGGTAGTCAGCCGAATATGAACTCTTCATACTGATCATTTTATATGTAAGTGATACAAACTGTAAAAAACTAGTATATTCTGTAGCAACAGGCTAATTCTATCACATTCTCATTGCATTTTCTACTTCTAATCGCAATCCTGTCTTTAAGCTTATAAGTCTTTGCACATTCCTGTTTAAGGATAATTCTTTGTATGATAAATACTATCCAAATTACATGCGGTCCGACTAACAGAGTTTTCCTTAATATGCTTAACAAAAAGAACGCAGAAACTGAAGCAAAAATTCTGAAATTTCCTTCTATTGGCGCTACTAATATGTATGTGCGTATCCATAATTTACCGATACAAATGCACTTTAGCACGTGCGCCTTAGTAAAGCCAAATGTGGTGTTTTTTATCGCTTTTTAATCACTGTTAATTGCCGCCGCTGAGTTAGCTACCCGGCGCCAGCCACAAATACCCTAAAAGTTAAGCACACAATTACTGAAACGTGGAGCAAGAATTTTGATGTACGCTTTTATTATTGTTATTGTTGTTGTTAATACATAAGTTCGAGTACTTAATTTGCTAAATGTTTGCTCTTAATGCTTTGGCCTTACTTCGATTTCATTTAAATGAATCGAAAGCTTTTGATGAGTAGTAACCGCCTGTGTGCAGTTTTAATGTGTTCCTGTGCGGTGAGAGCGGCAAAAAAGCAACGAAACCCTACACAGTTGTTTGGTTTTACTTGTCGGAAATGATTAATTAATAATTGACTCGTCGTGGTTATGTGGTGGTATGCGAGTGAGCATGCTTTTGTCATGTAACCGTAGCTTCAATAATGGAAAAATTGGGTCAGAGCAAATAAATGTTTGTGGTATTGATTCATTGACTCGATCTTCAAAGAATGTTAGTCAAATTCTCAAGGCTGTCAAAGTTTCTCCTCGTTTTTAGTTTTGGAATAATGAAGAGCGAAATAGCCTGAAGAAGGCTATTGAATGGCTTCATTGGCATATATGAACAGAGTATATTAAGTTTGCTACGAAGTTTTTAACACTCTAAGCACCCTATAAAAATATATATAATTGATCAGCTTGACGACCTGAGTCGATGTAGCTATGCTTGTCTGTCTGTCTGTATGTATGCAAAGAAGTTTTTGAGTAATCGGTCTGAAATTTGGGTTCTTTTATTTTTCATCAAGAAGCTGCTCGATATCGGCGGTTTTATACTATTTCAAGATATTACTGCCACACGAACTGATCGATCAAAATCAAGTTCTTATACGAAATACTTTTTTACAAGATATCTTCTAGAAATTTGGGACAGATTTTTGTTTAAGGCAACGCATTAAATCGATCAAAACAACGATCTTCATACGTGTTTTTTTTGTTTCTTTTTTTAAGTAACCATAAGGGGTTTCAAAAAATCGATTTTTTTATTGCCTTATTAAATTCCACCATGTCTTAAATTAAAAATCAAGTTGATCCGTGTTTCGGAGACACAGTCTTGAGGACTTGTGTGCTCGAGGCTAGCTAGACTAAGTGCACCGTCCTTAACCGTGTTTTTTTCGAAACTGCGGTTTTGAAGTCGGTTGCAAGATTTCTCAAGAACTACTCAACCAATCTTCATGAAACTTTAAATAGGTCTTTGAAATACATTATTTAAAGACTTGGACGAAGGATATTTTTTCCATTCCAACAATTTGAAAAAAAATCGCAAAATTTTCATTGAAATTAAATTTTTTTTTTTAATTTTCAGTTTTTTCCTTTGTCCCACTTCTAAGTTAAGGTTTTAACTAAAGCACGTATTTTTCACTTTAGATGATCCAGTAAGGAGTTATCCTGCCAACGCGGGCGCATGCATCTTTTTTCCAAAATAAATTTAAAATATGTTTTTTCCAAAAATTTCAGAATTTCTTTGATAATAGTGTATGTTTGTAACAATAAAAAATTATAATAAAATATTTATTTTTTATATTAAAGAAAAATTGTTGAGAAAGGGCTGTTTTTAACCCAAGAAAACAACCCCTTAATTCGATTCGATTACATCAAGATCATCGAAGTCATTTGTTTTTGTTTTAACTTTTGTGAGATGATCGGGAAAATATAAATTATAAAACATTTTTTTTATACCTTATTATATGTACAAATTTGGGATAATTTTTTTTTATTTTTTGGGATAAATAATTGTATTTTTAATCCGATTTTCGGGAATATATTTTTTTAAGAATAATTTAGGAATTAAAAATTTAAAAAATATTTTTTGGATTAAAAAAGTTAAATTCAAATTACTTCATTTAATAAACGAAATTAAAAAGATTAAAAATTAAGATTAAAATAAATCAAACGATTATTTTAAATCACAGCATCACCTACAAACTTATATACCTTAAATAATTTACCGTTTACACAAATTGTCTCCATTTAATATATTTGAAACTGGCTAATTAGTTAAGTAAGTGAAATTCGAATATTCCCAGTGAAATGAGAGCCTTTTCGTAGATTGCGTGCTGCGTGCCACTTAATTATTTACTTAAACTTTATTTATAACACATTTTATATACGAGCACATTGCTTAACATTTCAAAAATATTTCGGGTTGACTATGCGTATGAGTAACATTCAAGTGAAAAATAACGATGGTGTCATCTCTCAGCAAAAATGTATGTACTAACTATGTATATATGTATATGTATTAAATATTTATAAATACTAATTTATATTTTCGAAGTCACGAAGTTTAAAACAAAATTCTGATTTCAACAAATTCATATTTTGCAAAACAATTCTTTTTCCTTTTAATTGTTTCGGCATTTTTACCACCCTCTGTAATAGGTCCGTAAAGTTATGATCCACAGTTCTCTTATTAAATATATTTTTATAGTGTCAGATATGCCATCGGATCAAAATTGACCCAGACCTATTTTCTGTAATACAAGTCTTTACTGTTGCCTTCAAAATACGCTGCTTTTGAACCAAAGCAAGCCAATGCATAATTCGATTTTCCATATATTTGTTAAGTTGGCTGGGCTGACCTTCAGTGCCTTCAGCGAATTCCGTTTTCTGTTTTGGCTCGCTGTAGAGTGAGAGATTGTTGCACTGTTTCATATTCATAAATCTAGGCCTTGTAACCAGTAATAATGTGCTACACGAATGCTGGGACCTTAGCTACATCGTCAAGCAACTCATTTGCGACCTCTACTTGACTTTTGTTTTTGTAAAAGAATCAGGTCTTTCAGTACGAGACTAACATCGATACGCTTCATTCCCAAAACATTAACCAAAGTGTGTTGAGTCGATCCAACAGATTTGTTAAGATCCTCTGCTATCTCTCCGATGTCCAGACGACGATTTTCAAGCACTGTTTTCTTAAAATATACTCTTCAAAACTCTGTAGCAATGATTCCATAGCCGTGATTAATTGATAATTGACATATTGCGATTATACTTCGAACGAAAATAAAAGAAGGTTGTATCAAACTAGCGAAATTTTCTTTTATCTATTCGATTTGTGCACGTAGTTTGAATGGAGCAGTCCAAACAAATTTTATCAGATATGCTCCTCTAACCTAAAAATACATCGTGCAGACTGTTTAGCATGTTATTCTTTCAATGTAAGCTTTGGTTTTTATTGAAAAGTTACATTCTGGGTTATCTTATAAACACTTATATATATTATATATTACATACATATATAAGTCCTTTTTTATTTATCATATCGTGCCGTGATAACAATACAGAAACCAACACTCGTACACATACATACATATATTAATTATCAACTGATATTCGCGGCCACTTTATATGCCTTTTGCTCTTTACAAGTTTCACTTGAGAACTGTTTAAGCCATTTCATACTAATTTATGCTAAAAGTATGCAACTATGTCGTGATATATAATATATGAAAAAAAGCAAAAACAAAAAACAACATTATAAAAATACTATCAAAAGCAGCAAAAAATTCAATCCGCGTGTAGCGGTAAATACGAAATTATAAACAAACACCCACATGCCACACAATGTTGGAGTAAAAGCTTGTAACCACGCGGCTACTACAGAAGAGCGCACATAGTCCACTGAGCTTTTAGTTTTTTGTTGTGAAAGCGTAATTTTTGGCTAAATCGATTTAAGAGCGTATAAATGCAATAACTTAGAGAGCTTCTGATATTTATTAAGTGTTGCCACGGTAAAAAATTATATTCCACTTGTAAGTAAAATAATTTTTTGACCAAAATTTTAATGATGTTAAACTTTCATGATATGTGTTTTTCTTTTTTTTTAATAATCTATAATAAGTTTTCTGACTAATTTATCGTCAACGTTTTTTTTATATTTTCTGCAAACACGTAATTTCGAAGTATCACTGAATTATACGTCAGTTTTACTTTTTGCAGTAATTTTTATTTAATCTTAATTGTAGACAAGGCCTAAACTTGTTCTTTTCAGTATTTATTAGCCTTGAGGGTTTTAAATAATAGAACAATTAATTGGTCCAAAGCCATATGTAAAACCTAATTTCAATTTCAACCAAGATATATAATTTCCTTGTACTATTTTCTGTGGATGATGCCTCAGAGACTCAGTAGTACTATTTATTCATATCCATTTTTCGCTATTTGGGATACTGCTATTTTAATACCTTGACCAGGGTACGCTAATAAAGATGAATATCAGGGTATATTAAGTTTGCCACAGAGTTTGTAGCACCAAGGAGGAAATGCCGGAGGCCCAATAAATTATATACAAGTACTCGTACATACCGGGGATTGAACCAATTGTTACAATTCTTTAAAAAACTTTCAAAATAGCCTCCTTCTGCGTTGATGCAGCGCTGCCAGCAATTTCTAAGCATTGAAGGCATCACGGAAGGTATTCTCTGGAATAGCCTTGACAGCTGAGGCCTCTTCATGCAAGGAAACAAAAAAGAAGCCACATCTGGGCTGTTGGGCGGCTGCGGAAGTGTTGGGATGCTGGCCTTGGTTAGATAGTTGTTCATAAGAAAGGCCTTGTGTGTCAAAAAAGGCAATGAGTATCATTTCCACTTTGATTTTGCTCATTCATCATCTCATGATCAACATGTAAATAAATTGTTGCTTAAGAATCGACGATTAACAGTCATATGGCCCTATGAAAAGAGAATACACGATTCGTTCCATCTCTATTTTTTTTCTCGAAAAACAGCGTCACGTTTACGCTTCTGAAACAATGTTTTCTGACTACAAAGATGTCATGAAACGTATTATTACTGGCAATGAGTCTTGGATCTATGCTTACGACCCGGAAATAGATGCTCAATCGGCCGAATATAGTGGCAACGGTGAGCCGAAACCGACCGGCCAAACTGTCAATAAAAAATGCTATTTGAGTGTAATGCGTCGTTTTCGCGAAGCTATTTGTTAAAAGAGACCGGAATTATGGGGCAACAACTCGTCGTTTTTGCCCCACGATAATGCACCGTCGCATACTGCATTAATTCTTCGAGAGTTTTTCGCCAAATTTTGTACCAATATCGTCCCGCAACCACTGTATTCGCCTGATTTAACTCCCTGTGACTTTTGGCTATTCAGCAAACTCAAACGACTGCTTCGGCGAAATTGTTTTGAGTAAACTGAAGACATCAAACGTGAATCGTTACGCGAATTGGAGGCTGTCCGGGAAATTTA
This sequence comes from Bactrocera neohumeralis, assembly GCF_024586455.1. Lineage (NCBI taxonomy): Eukaryota > Metazoa > Arthropoda > Insecta > Diptera > Tephritidae > Bactrocera > Bactrocera neohumeralis. The sequence goes on from NC_065919.1 coordinate 61,750,046, forward strand.
CTCCAATAACTGTTTCGTGCATTGGATAAAACGTAAAAGTATATCAGAGCCAAGGGCAATTACTTTGAGGGAGACGACATAGATTTTGAAGAATAAATTAAGAATTTTAAAATTAGGAACAAAGTCTTACTATTTTTTGCTCATACTAGTAAAGCTATCCTCATATCATTATTATCATTAATCGAACCTTTCGCTTATATAAATAAATATATATAATTACTAAACAATTGTATTGAACCAAAAAATTTAATTTAAAATATGAAAACAAAATCCCTTAAAAACGTATAGAAAATCCCAGAAACTCATAGAAATATTTTCTTTTCTATTGAAAAGCTCTTCTCATCTAACTCTTTCATTTTCTCTCACTATGACTCAATCAATAATTGCTCTTCTCTTTACATAAACTCACATAGTATCAGTGCTCTTGGCCGACTTTTGCTTTGTATACAAATCTATGGTTGACTCATTGTGTTTGTGAAGCAACAGTTTCCTGAAGCTTAGCGAATACACACCGACCTACTGGGCTACCGAAGCGTTTGGCGGTGGGTAAAGAAAGCCCCTACTCCAACTTGTCGTTAGTGTGCACATTTCTAATGCAGATTATCTTTTAATTCCACAATGTACTTTTGTCTTGTGTTATATATTATTTATTATTGTGCTTATTTGCTTAGAGTTTACCTCCAAATTACTATTCTATTGAACGAAAATATTAGATAAACGTATCATTCCTTGCAATGGCTAGTATCTTTCCCTTTCCACAAGCGCTTTGTGCAGGGCCACAATCGTCAAGGGTGCTCTTCCTGTGACGTTGAAATTGGTGCTAAATCAAAACCAATACAAAAAGAGCGTTTACTCGCCAAAAGAGAGCAACAATTGTGTACAACATTCTAATGGTTTGTGCGTGTGGCTGTTCCGGTAAGTGTAGTAGCAGTTATCCAGGCGATGGCAATTGTGGATTTAGTAGGACACGCGGCGCTCCAAGTGTGGTGTGTTCACTAACGGAATTTCGATTTGACGAGAAAGTTTCAGTGCCTGGATTGTTTGTTATTTAGTCAGGAACGCGTCGTTGTTGTGCGAGCAGGTGTGCGGAACGCGTACAAATTTTATATAAGTGTATACTGTTGTGTATATGAGCGCGTATATATATATGTACATAACTATATACATAGAGCAATGTTAATATTTAAAAAGTCGTTTAAGTGAAACGTGCGTGCATTTGTGTAAAATATTTGTTTAAACTTACTTGCCTGTATATATGCAGTGAGGCAATATGTTGGAAAAGTTTATGAGAATTAATTAGAAAAGTAGTTGGATTGGAATTTTGTGAATTGGAATAAAACAAAATACTTAAAAAAAATATAGATATAAAGGTAATAATCGGTGCAAAGAATGATAATAAATAAATAAATTTTTAAATATTTCTTAACACCCTGTTTTTAAATGCATACACACCTTTTCTAAGTGAGGTAAAATTAATATTTTAAAAACAAACCAGTTATCTTGAGATTATTTTTATTTATTTTATTGTTTAACTATTTCTTAGTTATATTAAAAAGTGTGCGACTTTTATTTTCAACCTTCAAAGTTTTATTGAGACAAAATCGAAAAAAATAAAAGTAAAAAAATTATTAAAATAATAACAATATTTTTATTACAAATAAAAATAATTAAATAAAAAAAATATGTAAACTGTAATATTAAAAATAATTATTAAAATAATTAATAATATTTTTATTGTTAATAAAAATAATTAAATCAACTTTTTATAAAACAAAATTTTTGAGCGTGTTTGCATAATTTATGAATATCCATGATTAATGGCTGATAAGCACTTATTAATTGTCCTTAGAGACTGTTGTGAGTAAAAGTGTATTTCTCAATTTTAAATAAGGAACTCAAAAAGAAGAAAAAATTATTAAAAATGTGGCTACATTCAAAAAGTAAAAAATATTTATTTTTAATTAATAAATTTGTTAAAATTAGTTTTTCAAAAAGAGGATAGATTGAGAACTCATTCTTTAGTGTCACTTTAAAATTTTTTGTCTTAAGGATTCTAAATTATCAACAAAACACAGTTAATTCAGCGCCAGATTCTTATAAAAGCACCTGTATTTCGCAAAAAAAAAATTGAAGGGCTAATTGTTTGCAATTTCAAGCATATTTTGGCTTTAAACAGTGAACCTTTCAAAAAAGCAAAGACAGAATCGTAGAATAAAAACAAAAGAAAAATCAATTATAAAACAGCATGTTGTAAAAATATATTAATTTTCATTTTCAACAATTGAAATTTTTCAAAAAAGACACAAAGATTTTTAATAATTTTTTAAAATATATTTTTTTTTAATTTAATAATGCGAATATTCAGAATTTAAGTTAAAAAATTAACAATAGTAATTTTTAAAAATATTTTTTAAATTTAATCAAGTGAATATAAAGAATTAAAATTTAAATAAAAAATTTTATAATAATAATTTTTTAAATATTTTTTTTTTTTTTAATTTAATCAAGCGTATATTCAGTAGCACTCATGCTTCGACCTCATACACATACCACCCTACTGCACTAGCTGTTTTAATATGCACGAATAACTGTGAGCAATAACGACAGACACATACATTCACATACACAAACAAACGAGCGTAAAAACTTATAAGAGGCAAACTTTTCAGTCAGACAATCGGGTGAGTCCGTGCGTTGTCTAGCTCATTCATGTCACCCTATTGCACACCTGCGCGGTTGCCTTGCTTCTACTTATTCTATTGTTTTTTCACTTTACTTATTGCAATATGTAGATATGGTCACCATAGCCTTTATTGCTGTTGTTGCGACTGTTGCTCCGCTGTTGCTGTGGATATTGCCATTGTACAGCCAATACTTGGATACAACCAAACAATTGTATCTGTTGCTTCGAGCTGCTGTGCTTTCTGCCATGAAACCAAGCAAGCATTGCAAAGCAACGAACGTCATATAAATTTTTATACACGAATTCCCAGCACACATAGCCAACGTATTTTTATTAACCTGCTAAATCTCCTAAAAGTAGGCTATACGCCACACAATTCATGCATATTTCGTGCGCTTGCAAATACACGCTAACACATACATGCACACATCCGGCCGCTTTGTCTTATTTCATTCATTTATGCTTTGTTTTTGGTGTTGAGTATGGGTTACGCATGTGTGTGTGTGTTGACCGCTAGCTGCTCTTCTTCTTATTATTATATTCGATTTGCTTTTTTATTGTTATTATTTCAGTTGTCTGTGCGCGGTTGCTTTTGTTACGGTTCGGTGTGAAGTTGCACAAGTAAAAGTTACACGCTCATCTAATATATATACATATATATACGTATTTGTTTTTATGTATTTCGTAAAATGTGTGCACACCAAACATCGTGTATTCCCTAGACACTCTGTCGCCGCAACACGTTTTGCTTCATTTGTCTTTTGACTGGTTTGTTGAGCTAGAAAATGCCGACAAAGGACACAATAAAGAGTAATGGTCGTTTAGGAAAATTGTTGCTGAAAATGTATGCTTTATCTGGGTTGCCAACTGTCAAGCAATTGAATACCCAAGTGATTTGATAAGAGAGCAAAGAGTGCGCATGTGAAAAAGAAATTTTTCCACCGAATAAAGTTAAACCTTGCGGTTAAACAGCCAACAATTAGAGGTTGGTTAGATAAAACCCAAGATGAAAAAAATATTTTTACATTTATTTATGCTAACGTGATCTAACAACCAAACTGGTAATGTTTTTAGTACCAAAATCAGTTAATATAACCTATATTAAACGTAAGCTTATGGGCTTAATCATTATTAAGTTCATTATGAGGTTCTTAAACTGCTATAATTTTCTTTTCAAAATAACCTCTCTCGATAATCTCATTTAAATTGCTGTAGAATCTGTTCAACTTCGAGTTGTTTCTTGACATTACCCGGGACACGTAGGGTTATAAGATAAGGTTATAAGGTCAGGTATTCAAACTAATGATAGATTTGACGATCAACTGTTTTACTATCTGTTAGTAATACACAGATCTCATATTCAAATCAGTCACGACGCTAGGAAATCGTCACACACCTAACCCAGGGAAAATTGAGTTATTTCTACCAAGCTCAGAATGAGATTTTATTTCCAAACTGTAGTTAAAAAAGTATTTTGATCCCAAAAAAAACATCATCAGCAAAGATTAAAATTTGCAATTGTTTTGACAATTTAGAAAGCACAGCAAGGTTGACTTTCTATATATGGCGAACAAAGTCTGTCTCTTTTCTACTTTCTACTCAGCTATAACCACAAAAGCGGTGTCTACGCCAATAAAGAAGAAGAAGAATAAAGTCTGACTCTTATAAAAAAGTAATTTTGCAAAATACAAAAAATTGTGATAACTTTCTTACACCAGAATTCTCGCACTAACATGCTCTCAATATAAGAAACAAGCAAAAATCTTAACTTCGATTCAAGCGAAGCTATAATATTCTTCACAATTAAAAAAAAAAAAATAAAAACAAAAAAGTTTTCCATAGTCCGATATCGCTGGTTTCGACAAATAAGCAGCTTCGAGGGGAGAAGAGGACATGTGCACAATTTCCGATCGGTATCTCAAAAACGGAGAACCAGTTCGCAAACAGACAGGCGGACATGGTCAAGTTGACTCAGCTCGCCTCGCTTATCATTTATACGTATTCTATACTTTATAGAGTCTCCCACTTTTCTTTTTGGGTGTCACAAATTACGTGACAAAGTTAATATACCCCGTTAAGGGTATAAAAATAGTTAAAGGAAATTAATTTAAAGGGTGTCTTATAATAAATGAATTAAACTAAAATTTGCATAGTTTAAATAAACGAAACTGCCAAGCAGCAGGCAAAGTAAGCAAATTTTGTTTATAATAAGATAAAGATAAAGATGGCAACTCTAACAACTCAATTCATTGTCCACTCTATTAACTCAAATTGCAATACGCTCTCACAGCATCACAGAACCAAATTTGCGCTCTTTACAATGTAACACACAACAGCTGTTCTCTTAAACTTTACTACTCATTTCAACATGCCGCTTACTTTTTCATTTCTACTACCTTTTAGTATGCGCTCATAATGAATTTCGCGCACCTTTTTACAACATTAATTTAGCAGACAAAAACTCACATACCTATAGTAATAGCTTACACAAAGACACTTGAAACTTGTGGAGCATACTTGCACTCAAATATTGCTGGCGTTTTTAGGGTTCCCCTGTCGACGTGAAATGTGTTTGCCTGCGTATGAAAAAGAGCAACAGGCAGTGGCGGCAAACCAAATGGGCACATTTGTACATATGTACGCGTACGAATGTAAGGCAAACCACCAGGCGGACAGTTATAGGAGATCGGCAAGGTCCTTGCACCGCTAAGCGGATTCGTGCACAGCATAACGGAATCAACTGTCAGACTGGCAGGTTCGTTTGCGCGCAACCAACGAGCATTCTAGTGAAAAAGGAACTTTCGTCGCTTAGCGCACGGCTCCTCCGTATATGTGTGTGTATGTGTATATGTGTGTGGTGCGCTTAATCGTACTGGTGTAAAGTTGTTTGTTATTTTTGCTTTTGGGCAAATAATTGTTATGTTATTTTTTGAACTTTTCGCTTAGCGAAATTTCGTCGGCGCGACGGTGAGTGAACCTTGTGCAGTGAAGTGACAGTGTATATCGGTGTTTCGGCATTTCGGTGAAGTTCAAATGAAAATGTGCAAATAAGCGAAGTGATGGCTGAACGTTAAGCAGCGGAAGCGGCGATAAATGAGGTAGGCTGGCGCTTATAGCGATACTCTTGAGAATGTGTGTGTTTGTATGGCTGTGCTGTTTGGAAACTCGCCAAGTGAGGAGTGGAGCTGCTCATAAATAATCAAGCGCAACGAAGCGTTGTCGTTAACAACTAAATGAAAAACACATGGCCGGTGCGCTGGCCATAAAAAGCAGCTAGTAATATTTATACCTGCCAAACACTTGTGAACACAAAAGACATTATAATGAACACAGCAACAGCACAAAGTGTAGCGAGAAACTTTTAATTTCTACTATATTTTCATGCGAAAAGTTTTTTCGCAAAAAGTTGCCATAGCCAGTTCAAGTTAAGTCGACTTGTTGGACATCGTCCTTGCCGCCACACGGTGGCATGGTGTTCTATTAGTGTTCGGTGTGTTTTTTGTTGTTTTCGTTAACCGAACAAGTTTTATGTGTTATGCGTTGTATGTGTGGTTGTGGGAATGCTGTGAAAAGGCTTAATGGCGCACTCGGCGGGATGCAAATGGTCAATTGTTGCGCGCTTTTTGTTGCATACTTTTGTGCGCCATCACCATTGTTCTCCCATTCGTGTTATTTTTATGTACTATATGCAAATGGGTCGCCGTCATTTAAGACCCCATAGGACGCTGCTTGAATATGAAATTGCGTGTATTTCGTATTTTTTGAGAGTTTTTCAATGGTTGCGCTCCTCAATGCGTTCATTTAACGATCCCATATAAATTATGCAGAAAATTGTTAATTAAACTTTTGTTGTGAAAAAAATTGAAATTTAAATAAGGAGGGACAAAGGCGGTGGAAATAATAAAAAAAGTGGAGAATATTTAAATTAGAACAAGAGAAAAGTTAGAAAGAGAAGGTGGAAAAATAGAAACAAATGTGCACTAAAAGAATATAAGTTACGGAAAAATTGCTTTTGTCCCACATAATCGCGTATAAATTCTATTTATGCTTCAAGCATAATTCCAATAATTTAAAAAAAACAGCGTCATTCAAGATTTAACTGCATCCAAACGGGGTTAGATGGCGTTCTAGGAGTCAAACCACCACCCATCGCAGACGAAGAGCTCGAGTTGCCGCGAGAAACGTGAGTGACCCTAGCGCAGCGTCGTTCTGGATATTGTAGCAGGTTAAACTCCTACATATCCAGAATTGACCCAGACATACCTAATGTATGTTCTGCATGCAACGAGTCTCCGCACGATACTGACCACCTCTTTGCATGCGGTTGTGAACCTACCAACCCCACTCATATAACATTGGTAACGTTTCCTGGGCCTCCCGTTAGATAACGTCGATGACAACACAGATAACCCTTACCATCCCAACGGGGACTGATAAACCGTTAAAACAACATCAAAATTTAATTGCATGTGAGTCAGGGTTGCAAATAATGCATTGAATTGACATTGAAATTTATTCCTTTTGGTTTTGAACCTGTGACTAGAACATTTTAAAAAAGTGAGTTTAATGTTTACATCTTCCAAACCAATAAACCCAAATTTACACAAGACACCTAATGTAAAATTTAGACAATGGGCTTGGCACCGCCACATTAGGTGATAATCCATATGGCGGAATCTACTCGACTAATTTAAGGGGGCAGTATGGTAAAAGCAACCTTTATTCAATAATTTCTTTTTCACACAAATTTTTATTTGAGAGTTCAGGTTTTTCATATCTTATTCTACATGTAATATAGTACAGATCTCAATTTTTCTTGATATCCGGTGGAGATGTGGTTGACCGGAAGATGCCATCTTTAAAAGTGGTACCCGCGATTTTTATATTGTGGATGATTTGAAAAGAACGGGATAAATTTTTTTTTAGAGCACATATGAATATCTATCTAATGACCTTTGATTGAAACAATTCATTGATAAATAAACAAGTAGTGGAACTTTTAATTTTGTTTTTGTTTTTTTTCGCCTGTTTTTTGTTACTAATTGTGTCATAATGTTGTCAAAAATCTATTAACAATGATGATTTATAGGTCATTAGATAACCAAGTCTTTTCTGAAAATTGCAAAAAAAAATAGACAATTCGGCCAAGGAGATTGGCTGGAATCGTGGGTACCAGTTCAAAAAACACTGTTTCGAGAAAAACGCGTTCAAAACTTTTTTAAAAACTTTTCGTTACCTTCAGAGTCAAAGGAAGGTTTCTACATTATTATTATTAAGGGTTTAAAGTAATCCAAACAGAAACTTTTTTTTCGATGTTTTGAAAAATTTTTACCATAATTATATTTTCTAAAATAACATAATGAAGACGACCTTTTCGGTTTTTTCTATAGTTGAAATTAAAACGTCCGACTAAGTAGTGTATATAACCGGGAAAACTCAGTTTTTCGTTGTCAGAACAACCCAATTTGATTTGAAAGTTACGTATATCACCCGTTTTATTTACATAGCGTCACCTAAAATGCAAAATAATGTAACATCACTATCCATAAGTTGACAGACGCAGGAAAAACGTTATAATAGAAACCACTCATATTGAAATATTGAGTAGTCGAAAAAGTCTTTTCGTATTTCTAATCAAACTTCAACTTAGTTCGTTTTTATGTTTACAATAATAAATAAATAAACAAATTTGTACCATTTTGGTCGTCCACTTTCTGCCATTTTGCCCCTAGAGACATTATTCCATCAGCGTAAAACTTTGATCAGTGTAAATCGAAATTTCCAAAACGGAAGCGAGCAAACCATTGTTGTGCTACACTAACTGATACAGCATCGACTCCGTAAACTTCAAAAATTTCATTGGTGGCTTGCGTGGCATACCTCCCTTTTTTATACTAAAATTTCAAAATATAACGAATTTCTTCATTATTTTCACTCATTTTTGAACAGCTGTAACTTTTTTTCAACTTCCCCGAACTTAATTTTTTTTTGTTAAATGATGCTTAAAATTTCACCTTTCCAACACTATGGTATGATTTTGTCATCTATTGACAAATTACGAAAAGACATTTTGTCGACTACCCAATAGAATTTATGTTTTGGTTATAAAATGGTTATATATTGGTTATATCTGACAGCGGAAGCTGAAATTTTTTGCCTATATATGTATATGTATAAATTATGATGTAGTGAATCGTAAGCAATAAAAAACTGAATTTAGATTTTTTTGATGATGCATTGTTTAGCATTTTAGGTGTCAATAGGTATTATAAATCAAAATGTGAATAATTCAAATTCTTAAAATAAATGCCAATGCACAGTTCATAGTGGTAATCAACAAATTTTTGATGTGTTTTGTATTCTGTTTACTTTCGTGTTATTATAACTTTCAAAAAAATTTTGCGTGCTGTTTAAACAATATCCGGTACATTTCTTTAAACCAGCTTCGAGGATGTGGTTCGAGTCAGGCCCGACTTTTTTCCTAATTTATGGTAATTGGAGCTCAAAATATTAAAATTATTTGAATAACAAAAATCCTTTTAAAGACACATTACATCACTTGAATTTCCGTATATAAAGAACTTTATTTAAATTACATTTTCTTAAGGTTTTACATGGGTTTCCTCATATAAAAAATTAAATATTTTATTAGAAGTTTTAGTTTTACAAACATACACTATTAATTCTGGAATTCTTGGAAAAAATATTTTAAACTCGGAAAAAAGTTGCGCCCACGTTCGTAGGATAACTCCTTACAGGATAATCTAAAGTGAAAAAAATAAGTGTTTTAGTTAAAACCTTAACTTCGAACTTGGACGAAGAAAAAAAACTGAAAATTGAATTTTGGCGGAAATTTTTACAAAAAAAAATAAAAATTTCGCCGCATATTTTTTCAAATAGTTGTAATCGAAAAAAATCTTCGTCCAAGCCTTTAAGAATTGTATTCAAAGACCTGTGTAAATTTTCATGAAGAACGGTCTCGAGAAATCTTGCCAAGCGACTACAAAAACACAGTTTCGAGAAAAACGCATTTAAAGATTTGAGTGATTATATAGCTGACCTCGAGCGCATAAGTTCTCAACTTGAAAACTTAGAGCGAAATTCTAGAGGTGTAGGTGTAGAATTTAATAAGACAATAAAAAAATTAGTTTTTTTGAAACCCGTAAGCCCATGTAACCCTTTATTGAAATTAATCTCAAAGTTCCTTTTTGCTGTTAAGTTAGCTTTTATCTAATGTGCGAAATATTAACAATTTTTGAACTATATAAGCCGCTGCCTTGTTTATACAAAGAACGTATTTTATATATCAGATTCCAGACTTTAACATAAGAAGATGACAATGAATGAATGTGACAATTAATTTAATGTAATATAAATGAATGAGAAATACAGGGTGGCGAACGAATGGCACAAAACGTTATAATTTTTTTAATTAATGCATTACATTTTTTGTTTTATATAATATAAATATATTTAATATATAATAGCGAACTCTTTTTATATAGCCATGCTCAGCCATGTATATGCGACACGTAATTAGAAAATTATTCTTTGCAGTCTGAAGGGTTGAAGTCAGGATTGTCCCAATTTAGTTAGATTTCTGGGTTTTGTTTTGTACACCACTTGCTTGACATAATCCCATAAAAAAAGTCAGGTGCAGTCCTGTCGAGTGACCTTGGGGGACAGCGGAAAGTGGAACTTTTTGGTATTAATTTGCTTTCAAATTTTCGTTGGAGCTCCGCAGTAATTGGTCTGGCTATGTGCGAAGTTGCTCCATCTTGCTGGAACCAAATGCTATTTACAGTGATACGTCTTCGAAGCAGTCTGGGTAAAACATTCGTTCAACATATTTAAATAACGGTGCCCATTGACACTTACTTTTTTTTCAAAGAAATATGGCTCGACGATACACCTTGAGGAAACTGCGCACCACATAGTGACTTATTTTGGGCGAAATTTTGTCTCCTGATTCACTCAATATACGGCATTTTTGCTTGTTTACATTTCCATTTAGATCAAAATGGGCCTCGCCTGACAAAAACAGACAATTTATCAATCATGATTTGACAAAATTCCAAGCGAATAGGCAAATCTAGAGGGTTTAACCTACTTGTTAATTGAACTTTGCACGCAAACAGGTTTAAGTCATCATGAATCCATTGTATTGACCGTCGGCTAACTCCAAGTTGCACCAATAATTAGCGAGTCAAACCTCTTGGATTAGCCTGAATTGATGATGGAACAGTCGCAGTTGTTTCTTGTTTCTTGAACATACGGCTCTTGAGGGTGCGGTCTTCTTGCGATACTTCCAGATTCGGCAAACATGTTTACCAAACTTGTAATGCTCCATCTACTTGGGGGAGTGTTGTGTTTTTGTACCGTACATTTGTTTGCCTACTAGTTTTTAGGGTTTTATAGGTTCCTTATATATTTTTAGGAGATATTAAAAAAAATATTGCCAACAAATTTCTAATTGAAATTAAGTTTACATTCACTACATCATTTTAGGGGTATTCAGACTGAACTTGTTAATCTGGTAATTCGTTAGCTGATACTTCGTTAAAACACTTAACTGTGAACATACTTTTTTCTCTATTTTAAATGACGATATGTATATTTTTTTTATGAAATAAGTTAAGAAAGTCTTCTTGCCAAAATATTACTGTGGTTTCTCCTTCCAACAACGTCATTGCTCACACTCTTCAAAACGTTATAATACATTAAAAGTTACCCTTAAAATTGAAATCGTACACAAAATCAAAAGCTAAGTGCTTTGTGCAATAACCATAATGAAATTACAATTTGCGCATTTGAGCGGAATTATTTAATTTCCTGTTTTGGAACTTAAAGCGCCTACATCTCTGGCTGAATGCGCTCGTGTAACGCTAACAATATAAAAGAGGTATGAAATATGTTTACAGAGGTTAACTTAGTGTGTGAGTATGTACAGTCTGAGTTAAAAGTAAAACAACACTTCAATAAAATGTTCTTTACCCGCACTTGTGAAATAATACAATGCATCCTTCGGTCGAAAGCTAAAGGTCAATATTGAAAAAAAAAACATTTTACATGAATTTATTTTTGGTGCTTTACTTTTGATCAGACCTATAAAGGAATTTTCCCTTGCATTCCTGTTCAGTTTAGCTTCAGTCTGGTCGCTTATTTTCTTTGTTTACTTACCAATAATAGCAGAGCACTTGTAATTCATTCACTGAGCTCTTTTATATGGGTGTATTTCAATTGTGTGGAAATGATTTGAGTTCTTCCAAGAAACGCTGACTCTACAACAATTTTGTACAATATAATATCGTTTACTTTACGGTAATTACACGTTAAATAACTTAATACTGCATTAATATTGGATAGGAAATATTTGTAGAAGACTATGCTTTAGTAAGCAATTATTGGTTTATTTGAGATTTGCGACACACATTCAACCAATGAGAGAGAGAGAGACGTACGTGGAAGGGAGTCAAGAGAGCTTTGCACTGTTATATAAACCAAATCTATAATTTTAGAAATATTTTCCCATCTACTTTTATTACTTTTAAATTTAATAAATAAATTAGATATGTAGTACCACCAGTAAGATAGCTGGACCCTCAGTACACTATACAAATATGATGGTGAATTATATCCATGTCTGTCTGATGTCTCTGCATTCAAAACTATATTGATAATTTATAATCTTTCTGCTGCTATTTTTAATAAATATAGTAAATCTCCTATATTTGGAGCTTTAGTTTGAGAATCATTGATAAAGAAAGAAAAGAAAAATATTTTTAATCGAATGGGATGGGCTTGGGATAACCATAAGTACGTATCGTATTAGCTTCTCTTTATCTTTTTAAATTGAACTTCTTCTTTATTGGCGTAGACACCGCCTACGCGGTTATAGCCGAGTTTACGACAGCCCGCCAGTCGTTCGTCCTTATCGCTGTTTTGCACCAATTACAGATTCTCAGTGTAGCCAGGTCCTTCTTCACTTGGTTTTCCAACGGAGTGGAGGTCTTCCTCTTCTTCTGCTTCCTTCGGCGGGCACTTCAACGAATGTTCTTAAAGCTAGAGTGTTTTCATCCATTTGGACCACATGACCTAGCCAGCGTAGCCGCTGTTTCTAAATTCACGGAACTATGTCAATTCCGCCGTATATATTATCTCGTACAGCTCATCGTTCTTTTGACTGCGGCATTCGCCGTTGTCAATGCCAACCTGAACAAAACAAAACTAACGGCGCGATTGTTATGTCCAATGATATCGTTGCCATCGGCATACGCCGCTGTACATTGTATCTTCTCTATTCAGATCTGTAGCTCGAATTATTTCTCCAGGAGTAGATTAAAGAAGTCGAACGATAGGGAGTCGCCTTGTCTGGAACCTCGTTTGGCATCGGACGGCTCGAAGAGGTTCTTCCCGATCCTGACGGAACTTTTGGTATTGCTCAACGTCAGTTTCCACAGCCATAGCGGCATAAAGGCAACGTCTTTTCGTACTGTCAAAATCAGCTTTGAAATCGACGAAGAGGTGATGTGTGTCCATTCTCTTTTCACGAGTCTTTTCCAAGATTTGGAGCATGGTTAATGTCTGGTCAGTTGATAAGATCCATGTTTGTTGACGGTGGGCTTTAATCTTTCACACAATATGCTCCATAGAACCTTATAGGCGATGTTGACGAGGCTTATCCAACGGTAGTTGGCGCAGATTGTGGGGTCTCCTTTCTTGTGAATTGGGCAGATCACATTTAAATTCCAATCGTTGGGCGTGCTTTCGTCCGACCATATTCTACAAAGAAGCTGATGTATGTTCCTTATCAGTTCTTCGCCGCCGTGTTTAAATAGTTAAGCTGGCAGTCCTTCGGCCCCAGCCACTCATGGTCGGGCAACGGAACGTCTGAACACCATCTCCTGATGTTATGTTTTCACTGCCATTCAGCAGGGTGAAGAAATGTTCCCTCCATAATTTCAATATGCTCTGGTTATCAGTCACTAGATCACCTCTGGGGGTTCTACAAAAAATGCTCCGGTCTTGAAATCTTCTGTTAGTTGCTGCATCTTTTTATAGTATATTCGAGTATTACCCCTGTCGGCCTCGAATGCAACATTTTTCAAATATATTGTTCAGATCGGAGCACTATAGCATATAGCTGGCATACAAACTGACTAATCAAAAGCAATATAAATACCATCATAAAAGATTCCTTCGTCTTTTTAAGTAACGTTTATTCGGCTTAATGTCAAATAAGGTAGCTAAAAAGAACTAACAAACAACTAAAATTACGTTAAGTTTTCAGATTTTGTTAAAGTGGCTCTAAGAAATGAACCTGTGAGTGTTATTATGGCTTCGGTGCAACCGAAGTTAACTTTTTTCCTGTTTTTATAATTGTTTACTGTTATGCTCATAATAGCAGTTTTCATTAATTTATATAGAGTTTTAGAACTTCGCCTAATTGACTTTACGCAAAATGTATGTTACCGTTAAACAATTCACAAAATTTACTCAAACCACAAGTAACTTTTAATTTTAAAATCAGCCTTAAAAGATAAACGAGTTTAAAACTTTCCAAACTACAAAAAGATGATTCGCTAAAAGCTTTCCTGGCAAATGAAACACGAGCCTGTAGATTAGGGCAACAAAGTTGCAGATTTGCGTAAAAACTTCTTGAGAATTTCTTAATTAAAGTTTTCACTTTTACTACAAAATGCGAAAACATTTCGAGTTTTACGAGTACATGAGCGCACTTATTGTGGTTAATAATATCGAAGTTATACCGAGCAGTACAAATAACATTCACGTAATTCAAAGCATACATTTGTACCATAAATCTTATGTCAAACATGCGCAGCAAAGTGAGGAATGCGTTGTAGAAGAGAGCGTAATGACATTTGATAATTAATTAACAAATTAAATAAGTAAAACTAAGCAAATGTTTACTATTAATTTAAGTTCGAAATTCGTTGGAAATTTTGATATTTTTGGGCATTTGTATATGTTCTGTTCCCTTAACTGTTTTTACGCTATGAGCATATATGCAAGAAATATACTATTATATATACAATATTTTGTGCTATATATACATAGGAATCAGTTAATAGTACATATGTATATGGGTGAAAGGGTTAGAGGTGAGTTTTATAGCTTTCGAATTTTAAGGTGTTACATGGGTTTCCTTTTTTCAAAAATGTTTTCCCATATAAAAAATTAAAAATTTTATTAAAATTTTTCATTGTTACAAACATATACTATTAACAAAGAAATTCTGAAATTTTTTTAAGAAAATATTTTAAACTCGGCCATTGCTACGCCATTTCCGGTGACCTCTCAGAATAAAGATGCGCCCGCGTTGGCAGGATAACTCCTTACAGAATCATCTGAAGTGAAAAAATAGTTGTTTTAGTTAAAACATTAACTTAGAATTTGGACGAAGGAAAAAAAATTGAAAAGTAGTTTTTTGACAGACATTTTTATAAAAAAATTAAAATTTCAGTGAACATTTCGCGACATTTGTTTTTCAAATAGTTGTAATCGAAAAAAAACCTTTTTCCAAGTCTTTAAGAATTATATCTCAAAGACCCGTGTAAAATTTAATGAAGATCGGTTGAGTAGTTCTCGAAAAATCTTGCCAATCGACTTCAAAAACACAGTTTCGAGAAACACGTGTTTAAAGACAAAGCACTTAGCCTAGCTAGCCTCGAGCGCACAAGTTGCCAAGGCTGTATCTCCGAAACTATTACTCGAATCAGCTTGAAAATTTAGGAAAATGTTCTAGAGGTGTTGTAGAATTTAATAAAACATAAATCAAAATTCGATTTTTTGAAACCCGTAAACCCCATTAGACTATCTGTGTTGAAAAATCGGGTGGGGCTGAGTCGGGGCACACGGCCGTTGGTTTTAACGTGAAACGTCTATGTTAGCGAATCGCTTTTAAAGTAAAAGATTGAAATGAAAACAACAATATTACGATTAATATTCGACAACAATTTTATTTAACATATGTCTGTGATATGTGAAATAAGCAACATACGGCATAATGTCATCCATATCTTTGTCAAACACACTCCAGTCGATCTTTATGTCATAGTGTTTGTACAGCGGTTGGTTTACCAAATAACGCAGCCAGGCCTTGATAACTGATCTACGTACGAAACCACTCAAGTAATTCGATTTATGAATAAGTTTCTTTTTTTGTTGACATTAAAAGCAAAATCGTCGTCTATCCGCCTCGGTAACTGCTGCACCATGTTGTTTACATCGACAGGTACATTGATTACCTGGCCGACAATACCATAGTTACCTTCGTAGCGTAATCGACGAATTTGCCTAAATGGTAACCGCGGTGAAATCAATCGAATGCTGATCGGGTCAAGCAGCGGCAGTCCACTCGGCTTTGGAGGATAACGAAAACCGTTTGAGCGCGACAGCGTTGGAATTATATTGGCATCTATCGATTTTCTACAGGTACTGCATAAGCGAAATTCCGTCACATTTTCATCGGGTAATTTTGTTTGAAGGAAAGAAATGTTGCGATGTTTCACTTTCTTTAACTCTCTTTCGAACCAAAGTCGATGACAAACGCTGCAAGATAAACCAAACGGATTGGCTTCAAATACCGTTTTGGAGCGTTTGTCCGCTGAACGCCAATGATTTTGCATTGCTTCACTTCTACTGATATTGACATCTCTTAGTTCCGCGGCAGATCCAATAGATATATCGATCGTTTGTTCATTCGTTATGTCCATAAGTATAGGTATTCTAGTGGTAGAGGTACTCGCGAGGTCGGCAGCAGCAGCTTTGCGACGTTCCCGAAACCGTCTCGCTCGCTCGACGCCGAACATTGGGGTACCTATGCGTGGCCCATAGCCCCCTCTTTGTAACGATAGCCATAATTTATATTTCTGGTTAGCTCTTGCACGAGCTGAGGCCGACATACCAAAATTTTAAAATATTTATTATCACTTTCTGGTTATTTTAAATATAAATACTGTCCAAATTACACTTATTTTTGTATAAATCAATCGGTTTAAATAAACTTGACAAACACACGAAAGAATAACCGCGTTATATAGTCGGAGTCACGAGGTACATTGAATAGAAACAAGCGAGAGCGACGGTTTCGCACAGTTATCGTAGTATGCCTCCCCCGCCGCCCCGCTCGGCCCCGACACGAACTCAATGTCTATATAAGCGAAATATTCACACCACATTTTTGTTTCTAAGACTAATAGTTTTTTAATTATTAAGGTACGATGATATAACGTTACGTTACGTTACGCTCCACTTTTTAAACCTGGTACCCGTATGTTTCGGCGCGATTTTAAAGACGTTTCACGTCAAAAAATCGTTACGAAATTGGACAGACAGGATGGTTTTGGTTATACAAGGTCTGTCGCAAAAGAAATAGAACTTTTTAAATATAACTGTTTATGGTGGCGCCACCTATTAGTGGGTATATGAAGTTTGATCTCTTGTTGACATTTCGTACAAATTTTAAGACAGTTGGATAACTACAATCGATGTTATCGATCAAAAAGTGACAGCAGCTTTTGGTCATCGGTCGTAAAATGCAAAGAGCAAATATTAAATTTTGTTTTAAACTTGGGAAAACGTTTACTGAAACATTTCAAATGATGAAAAAAGTTTATGGTGATCAGTGCCTGTCCCGTAGTAATGTGCATGAGTGGTTTAAGCGATTCCAAGAAGGTCGTGAGGACCTCTGTGACGATCAGAAGTCGGGCCGACCAAAATCAAAAAAGAAGTCAAAAATAAAGACAATGCTGATTTGTTTTTACGATTCCGAGGGTATTGTACACCGAGAGTTCTCCCCATCTGGCCAAACGATTAATGCTGTGTTTTACCTTGGTGTTATGAAGAGCATTCGTCGTGCTCGACCACAATACCGTGAGGCAGGGTCCTGGGCCTCTTGCACGATAATGCGCCGTGTCATCGGTCGACGCTTGTTACTGATTTTTTGACAAAAAACTCCATATTAATCACCAATCACTCACCCTACCCACCTGATCTGGCACTCTGTGATTTTTACCTATTTGGAAAACTTCATTTGCCCATGAAAGGACACTGGTTTCAGGACGTTTCAGCTATCCGAAACGACCGATATTCTCAAGAGCATTCCGAAAAATGACCTTAAACACTCATTTGAAATGCTAATTGACCGGGCTAAACGCTGTATCGAAGCACAAGGAAACTACTTTGAATAAAAAAATATAACTTTTGAAAAATATTAAGTTTTTGTTGTTTTTTTAACAGTCCTGTTTCTTTTGCGACAGACCTTGTATGTAGCAGCAGTATGCCCAAAATGCCCCTTCATTCGTTTTTAGTCTTACTCCTTTACGGGCTTAGACACCGTTTATGCGGTTATAGCCATGTTAACCAAAGCGACCAGCGCCGTTTCCTCTCTTCGTTATTGTGCGCCAATTCGAAATACCAAGTACAGTCAGATCCTTTTCCACCTGATCTCTTCAAGGGAGGGGAGATTTTCCTTTTCCTCTACATCGAATACCTTCAAATCTGCAGTGTTCTTATCCATTGGGACGACATGGCCCAGCTAGCGCAGCCGCAGTTTGTTAAATCGTTGCACTATATCAATATCGTCGTATATCTCATATAGCTCATCGTTCTATCGAATGCGATATTCGCTGTTGCCAATGCGCAAAGGAGCATAAATCTTCCGCAAATCCTTTTTCTCGAACACTTCCAAAGCCGACTCATCTGTTGATATCATTTTCCATGCCTCCGCACCATATAGCAAGACGTTAATGTAGAGAACCTATAGAGTTTGGCCTTTGTTCGTCGAGAGAGCACTTTACATCTCAATTGCCTATTCAGTCCGAAGTAGCATCTGTTAGCAAAAGTTACTCTGTGCTGGATTTCATGGCATTAATACTGGTTCCAAGATGACGAAATTATCGACGACTTTCGATCTTTTTTTCTAAAAAAAATATTTTTTAAATACACACATTCTTAGCAAACACTTCAAAAATTCGCAAAAGTATACATTAATTTTTGTATGTTTTTTCTCATATGTAAATACATATTCCCAAACCCAAATGTATCCTTTCGCTTGACTCGTGTTGCATGCATTAAAATGCATTCCCCAATGTGCCATATGAAATGATTGGGGAATTTGTGGTGCCACTCATATGTGTGCGAAATTTGTACATAAATTTGGATGTATGTATTTCCGTATTACAAAAACATGTCAAATATAAATATATGCATCAACAAATATCACGCATGAATTACTTAATATTCGTGACCTCAAATAAAGTTATGAACATTACATATGTTTACGAATTAATGAGTTTACGTGCATTGTAATAACAACGGAATAATTCATGGAAAATTTTAATCCGCTTATGTATTCGGCAACAAAATCCAAAAAAATAGGGAACAGGTATTGATAGCAATTAGAGCTTATAGGGTCTCCAAGCGAATGGTTTATTCGCAAGGGATAATCTGGTGGATTGTCACCTGTTCAAAATTTAAAGCTCTAAATAATTAATAAAGAATATATAGCAAAAGAATTAATATATGTATTAAAAGTATCAAACTATACAGGTTTAAGAAAATGTATAGTTGAAAATATTTTTGAGAGGGGTTGCGATCTGTTAAAAATTTAAGTTATAGCAAAAAGTTTCTGCCGGAGATGATTTTGGTATCCAATGAAAGGTATTTCACTTCTTAATCAATAAGAATTGGAATATTGGAATCTTAGATTAAATTAAACGTCATATTTTTAATAATTAGTGATTAGATTCTAAAAATTTTCCTGATCTCACAGCTAATCTCCAAGAGAACCTAATTCCCCTTGATCCCAATACACTTATGCCAACGTTTTTCCCAACTCAATCCTCAAAATAGTAGTTAAAGTCAATTTCCGGAAAAGACTTCAATTCTGGTAGCGATTCACGTTTAATGTCTTCAATTGACTCAAAACGGTTTCCACGGAGCTGTTGTTCGAGTTTACTGAATAGCCAGAAGTCACATGGAGCTAAGTTAAGCGAGTACGGTGGCTATTGCACGATATTGGTTGAAAATTGGCGAGAAACTCACGAAGAATCAATGCAGTATGCATTAACGAGGTGCAAAAACCAAGAGTTTTCGGCCCATAATTTCGGTCCCTTTTTACGAATAACTTCGCGTAAACGGTGCATAACACTCAAATATCATTCCTTGCTTGGCTTTGGCTCACCTTTCTCACGATATTTGGCCGATTGATCGTATTTTTCCGAGTCGTAAGCTTAGATCCAAGACTCGTTGCCAGTAATATTAAGTTTCATGACATCCTGGTAGTCGGAAAGCATTGTTTCACAGACGGTAACGCAACGCTGTTTTTCGAAAAAATTGAGTGATTTTTGCGCCACGATTGCTTTCACTATTCTTACGCCCGAATGATCTTTTAAAATGTTTTTCACTGACCCTTCCGATATTCCAACGATGCCAGTACGATCTCTGACGGTTAATCGTCTATTCTCAAGCACCAATTCCTTTATTTTATTGATGTGTTGATCATCAGTTGATGTTGATAGCTGCCCTGGACGTGATTCGTCATCAATGCGTTCTCGACCCTCTTTGAATAAATTGCTGAAAATGAAAAATACAAAAACACGTGCGACAAACAATTATCACCGAGGGTCTTTTCCAACATTCTGAACATTTCGGCACCAGAAATTTTATTCCGGATACAAAATTTAATGGAACTCCTTTGTTGTCTGCAGATATTTCTTAAAAAATACAAATATTCAAAAATAAAAAAAACTCTTTACATATTGTCTTTAATTTAGTACAAACTTCCATTTTAATGATAATATTCCTAATCGCATCGAAATGTGTCCTTTGATATAGTTTTTGGACCGGAAGATATTCACAGCGTTACCACTCAAACAAATTTAGTAAAATATGCTCAGATACCATGGTAATTACATATTTCTATAAATGCTTAACTCGACTCTTCTTGTCCAATATAATATAGACCACATTATTATTCAATATCGACTGCGCAATCACTGCATCGACTACTAAGAATACGAATAATAACGAAGCTACCGTTCACCTTGTCCAGACGATTGACCAAATCGGCGAAGAGCTAATTGAAGTGCAAAATCGCTAAATGCACACATTCAAATAAAAGTTATAGACCCAGCTATTTCGGTACATTTACAAGTTCATTCAATTGGGTGTTGACGTTCGGAAGAAAGCTATTTATATACAAACACATACATACAGTCATGTGCATATATAAATATGCTGCAATACAAGTGGTTTATTGATTTTCATGCGAATTGGGTAGTGGATGTCTATTAAAGGACGAAACCATTAAGCTGCGCACACAGCCTGTGCAGTCAAGTCTGTCTGGAAGTTTGTGCTGGTTTGGCGAATTGCCAAAAATATGGCAGACAACCAACACTAACGAATGCACTAAAAATAACCACCTGATGAATATGAAGGATATACAGTTATGTATATGTACATATCGATATATGTGTTTGTAGTAGTTGGTATTTGTGGTAGAAGCTTAACTTGTATTGTTTCAGTGAAGCTCTTGGCAGACAGATTTAAGTGTCGGTGTTCAGTTGTCCTTAAACATTTATATTTGTGATGTTGTATGTTCAAACAATAAATAAGTTTTAAAACTTATGAAGAAGAACGTGTGTATACATATATATGTGACCTGGTCTACGAAAAGGGAGCTAACGTGCGAAAACTAGTTTTCTGGGAAACAGAAAAAGCATCTCATCTTCCATCCGAATCAACTAAAAAGTGAAAATTGATTTTTTGACACTAAGCCCCCTTTCTGTAGACCAGGTCACATATATCAGTTAGATAGAGTGTGTATAAATAGCAGACTGAGAATTTCATTTCGATTTTCAGTAAGCTGGATTAATCGAATGTTCTTCATCCGGATATATAAGCTTCGTTACGCGGAATATTCGTACATCTTTCTCGGATAATAGGATAACAGAAACTAATAGACCCTTATAAATCCACAAAGCTCTATATGAGTCATCACAAATTCATTAAGTCTTCTAATATCAGTTTCTCCAATGTCTGCTGGTTTGCCGAATATAAGACTACCGAGATATTGCAACCTTAGTCTTTCAAATGCTGGACAATGGAGCAGAAGTGCCTGGTTGTTCCCATCTGACCCCTTTTCATATAACTTTCAAAACTTGCGTCCGTCAAGATCATAATACCACAAGACCATAGGAATGCATATAGGACAATGTTCAGTAAGTACGCCTATGATTGCAGCAAGATGAACTTAGATAACGACAAGTAGTTCAGAAAAAGCGTTCTACTCTAAGTCAAAAGGATCTAGTAGTCGCATCAGCGCTTGCTTAGCACACGCGAGGTCTATCGGTCAACCCCATCATCCCTTCCATTTTCGCACTCGTTGATATGTGCGCAGAGAGTAGTCTCTGCAATGCAATGATCCAAGTTTTCACGGAAGCAGCAGTTGAACAAGTAAAGGATTTCCTCGTTGATCGAAAATCGTTTAAGCCTCACTTCGCAGCAATGCACCTGCCGAAAATATAAAAATATGCTATGTTTAAAATGGCATTAAGTGCTACTGTTGGTGTAGTTGCCAGCACACTGTATATGCCCATGAGAGCCGCTTATATACAATTTCAGGCTTCTTAGCAAATGAAGCCATTTCGAGCATGCTGTAACAGACGAATGCTCCATAGAACATGTTGGCTTGATTACGGTTTATAGAGTCAAAACACCACCTTCGGTTCCCCACCTTTCCCAACTTTTTTTTTATAGCTCTACAGCTATTCTACAGCAATATATGACAACCGATGTCTCCCTTACTCTCTCCTCAGTTTTGGCCGCCATGAAAGCTTTCTATCAATAATCAGCTCTAGATATTTCACCTCACGTTGAAGACGTGAGCCTCCGAATAAGAGTAGAAGCTCTTCTGGAATCTTATACATCCTGGTAAATAAAACCATTTAAATTTTACTTGGGTTGACGGCTAATCCGCTTCTATTCGCCTAATTGGATATCACGTTGATGTACTCTTCGGCTCGCTTGTGGAAGGTATTAAGAATTTTCATTTTAACATAAGAACAACATCAACTACGTAAACTGTCACCCAACAAACTCGTTTCTCAAGTTCTTTAAGTAGGTCATTAACTAGCAAGATCCAAAGGAATGGGGAAAGTACTCCACCCTGCTGAGTTTCCCTGTTAATTTTTCATTATGTCTTTACACTACCCTGCTCCGCTACGACCATTATGTCGCAAAGAAGTCTAAATATGAGGTGCTTGAGCCGTTTTAACCTGTCTTCAGGCTTTCGCAACATAGCTTACCTCACAGAGTTTGTGTAGATGGGGTTCAGCCAGCTGTAAGACATCTTGACCGTCAGCTGCAGTTCTGCCATTCAAGATGTTCAAGAAATTTGTTTTAATAATAATAATAATGTGATGGGTTTAAATGGGTAAAATTTGGGCAAGACTTTTTCTAGCTTCTATATACCTAATATAATGACCTAGGAGTATTTCCCAGGTTTTGATAGTTTTAAATTATAATAGAATTAAACTTTCGGTTACACCGGTTACATCGGTTTAATTTATTATAATTCCTACTTTATCGGTTAATCTGTACGGATATGCGGAATATGAGCACTGATTAAGCGTGCATATATTTATTAAGAGGTATTAATATAACAACTATTAAATTTTAACCAAAAATTCGTATAATTTTGAATATATATTGTAAATTAACTCATTATACATACATATAATCCGTACAAACTGCAAGAACCGTTTCGAGAAAAACGCTTTTAAGGGTTAGGTCATAGTTCCGAAAATATTTGCCGGATCAACATTAAATTTTCAGAGAATATTTTCAAATACATGCACATTCGATAATACGCAAAAACAATATTCTATTTTTTAAATACCAAAAGAGTATATACGAGTATCATCTTAATACGCCTTTTTCCATTAAGGAAAACTGGTAACTTATGCCTATTTTCATGACTTCTTTGGAGGGTGGTTTTTTATAGGAAAATAAAAATGAATTATCTTGAATATTTAGAGTGTTTTTATTTACATATTGAAAATATAAAAAAAAAATTTATTTGAAAAATGTAATACTTTATTACTATTATTATTGTCACTCGAATTTGGAACCTCAAAAAAAAAAATGCACGTGGGTGGACCGGGTGATTTTGGCTCTTGATGTTATCTGAAATTAAATTTTCTTGATTATTCTTAATCTATAGACATGTCATTCTGGTCGGAACTACTGAAGTTAAATTTCAAGTGTAAATAACAAAATGGCGGACTTTGAAAAAAAAACGCTTTTATTTTAGCAAAGAAAGGGTTGTAAAAGAAAAAGTAAGGGGTGAAAAAAATTCTCGTTAGTACCGACGAGAACTATGAATGTGTAGAACAGCCTGTTTGAAAGCAATCGGTTCAGTAGAAAAAAAGTTAGGACCCGGGCCGACCAGAAAAACAATGTTTTGAGAAAACGAGTTTAAAGTTCAACAACTCCGAGAGAGAGGACTCCGAGGCGCTCTAGGAAACTCGTTATAACTCCCGAAATAATTCGAATTTCTCTCTGAAATTTTCACAGTTTGTATATTATTCTCAAGACATTGTACTTTCAAATTAAGCAAAAAAAAAATTTTTATTTTTTGAAACCAAGTTACCAGACTACTACCTTAAGTTTTGTGAAACTACGTTAAATACTATCCTAAAACATAAAATTAATCGGTGTTTTCTTAAGCTGAGGGGCTGAATAAGTATATTAATCGATTTCCAATATTATCCGGATTTTATCCGTAATAACGGATAATCCGTAAAGAATATTAATCGGTGGTTTACTAAGCCGAGGAGCTGAATAAATGCATAAACGAATATCAGTCGATTGCTAATATTATCTGGATTTTATCCGTACTAACGGATAATCCGTTAAATTATCCAAATATCCCCTATTCGCAGCCCTAATGTAAATACACATGAAAAGAGGCAACTAATCGATTTTTCATTACATTTCAACTAATTGATATCAATATTTAGAACTTTTTGTTAGAAAAATTAGCATGGATTTAACATAAGAGATTTTAATTTTAATGCATATTTTAAAAATGCATGACAATTTAATAGCTTTACCATATAGCAAGCTCATGGGGAAGTGCTAAATTAATTGAGTTCCAGAAAAAATTATAATAAAAATTGTATGACATTGTTTAAAATCACCATTGAATCATTTCATCACAAAGGATTTAATTTCATATTGAAATATACTTATGTACATACTCAAATCTGCGAATTAAGCAGTTGTGTGCTCGCTTGTGCGTAATTGAAATAATACAATAACAATAAAAAAACAATAGCTCAATAAAATCGAAAACGTAAACTTTCCAATACAGTAAGCATCGTGCACAGCCACACTCTCGTGGCAGCAGCAAGTTTATCAAAATCACAAACACGCACACCATTCCAATTGCCGCTGAGCTTTCGTTGGTTCTGCTTTAATACTACTATTGGCAGATATCAATAAAATTTATTTCATTTAACTAATGCTGAAAACTGGATAGAAGGAAGCTTAAGATTCTATTTTAGATTTTTTCAGTTTTTTTGTGAGAAATCAAAATATTTAGTTTGTTGAAAAGTTTTGATACTGCATGCAACTAAGCACGGTACTGATGAAGAATTTGGATTAACTTAGTAGACACGAGTAACATTTGTATAACTGTGTTCTAGATAAATTTCTATAATGGGCGGACCTAAGAGTTATGTGTAGAGAAAAATCAACTAGTTTCACACGTTTGGCTTTTCGGTAACTTTTAATCCCATTTCATTGTGAACTAGGTTATCTCTTTTGTGAAGCTAGAAAAACTAGTAGGATCTTACATCTTATCCTGGAAGCCTCAACAAAGCGCTTTGAAACTCTCTGTTCAGCTAGATATCTGAAGGTGTGCGATCCAAGTTATTTCAGCCTTGATTGCAAAGGCGAAATAATAACAAGGAAAAGGTGAAGTTTGCTGAAAGCCTATATGAACAGAAGCCATGTCAGTAGATCTGCTGTTATCTTAAGACTGCTTGAAATACGTTGCAGCGTTGAGAAAATCTGAAAATATAGTTTCTGACAATATTCTCATCACTTAAGTTTCCTAATAGCTTCTTAAGGAGCCCCGAAAAAACTATGTTATATTTTTCAAATTTCATTTCCAGTGTTGGTTTGCAGACAACTTAATGCTAGATACTGATCTTTTGACTTATAGCAAAATTATTATTAAAGTGTGATCCATTTTGAGGTTGCCTACTTAAAAAAAAAAAACAAAGAAACTTAAAGTTTAATTAGGAATGTTTATTATCCTACGAAGGAACATTATTTGGCAATTATTTTTTGGCGGCTCTCTTTCAAAAGTTGGCCGCGGCTACGTCTCAGATGGTCCATCCGTTGAGTTCAATTTTCGATTACTCGTTTGAGCATTTCGACTGGTAACTGGCGAATGACACGCGTGAAGGCCTGAATCGAAGCGCGATTGTTTGCATAGACTTTAGACTTTACATATCGCCACAGAAAAATGTCTAACGGTGTGATATCACACGATCTTGGTGGCCAATCTCAGAACGTGAAACTACCTGCTCATCGAAGTGTTCTCTCAATAAATCCATTGATTGATGTTTGGGAAGTGGCACTGTCTTGTTGATACCAAATATCGCCGAGATCACGAGCGTCAATTTTAGGCCTCAAATAGTCGGTTATCATAGCGCGTTAACGGTCACCTTTGACACTTACGTTTTAACCGGCATCATTTTTAAAGAAATGTGAACCGATGATTCTACCGGCCCACAAACCACAACGTTACTTTTTGTCCCAAATATGGCAATCCTGCAATCACATACCCATTGAGCCATAAACGGACCTCATCGCTGAACACAATTTAGCTCGAAAACGTCAGAACTTCTTGGAACTTTTAAAGAGCCCATGGAGTGAAGCCATGTCGCTTGGGGAGGTGGAGCAGCTTCAGTTATTGCACAATCTGTATTTTGTAAGCTTTCATTTTAAGATCTCAACGTGAATTGCGCCAAATCGTTCCATACGTCAGTCCAAGTTGCTGTGAACGGCGTCGAATCGACTCTCCACGGACTTCGTGCACAATTTTAGCTACGACTGCTATATTTTCTTCGCTGTTTGCTGGACGTGATCTATTCTGTCGTAAATTATCTCAAGAATATTGACTCAAGATGGGTGATGGTGTTGCGAATAGTATACTCAGTAGGCCGATTATGTTGACCATAAGTTGAGCGAAGCGCGGCTTTGGTATCGAACGGCTTGGAGAGGTCCTTCCCGATCCTGACGGGGCCTCCTTTTTTGTGGATTGGGTAGAGCACACTTAAATCCCAATCGTCGGGCATACTTTCGTCCGACCATATTTTACAAAGAAGCTGTTGCATGCTTCTTATTAGTTCTTCTTCGCCGTATTTGAATACCTCGGCCAGCAATCCATCAGCCCCACATCACACTAAATAAGATACTCCAAAATTTGTTCCACCGAAAGCCAAAGTCAAGTTTAAGGAAATTTTAAATGTTTTAAGACAACAAATATTTTTATATCCTGAGCCCAGTATATTAAGCTTACCACGAAATTTGTAAAACCTGGAAATAAGCCCTCTAAATTATTATTATAGTAAGTACATTTTTTTATATTTAATTACTCGTATTAAGTGAACAACTTTATTCTTTATTCGAAGTGGTAATTTTTTCCCACACATCTACTTCTCAAACAACACAGTTTTTATTGGTGTGGACGATGCTGCTCGTCTAAAAATTTTTTGCGGCTCCTCGCATTTCTGTCGGGTACTCGACACGTCATGTTCTCCAACTCTGACCACAAACTGTAGTTCACTGGACTGAAATCTGGACTTCCAGACGTCCAATCTTCAAATCTTCTGCAGCTAGGAAACCAGAAAATTTACTTCAGTCACTGCTTAGTGGATTTTGCATTGTGTCCTGAAGCAGAATCTTTCTGGAAGATCCCCAACGCTCTGCATCGAAGAGGATATTGCTTAACTCTTGACCCGGCCTTCTAAAGCAGTACACGCTAGTACACTTGAGTTCAGTTTTAGACTTCCCCTCCAAACCGCTTCCATTTGTTGTGCCTAATTCGTTTTAAGCCGTTGCCAGAATATGGAGAATTGACAGACGATCGGCTTTCATGTAGAGTTCACCTCGAATAAACCTAGACATTGATCTGTCGATATATCCATATCGCTTCGGCGAATTCGAAGTTAACGTTTTTTCTTGTTTAACTCTGTTATGGATGCACTTATTCTGTCAATTATATCATAAGGCTTGCGTTTTGTAATTCCTCACACTATTATATGATAGTTCAAACGCTTTGGAATATGATATAAATAATTGGCCAAGCTTTGATGAAGATCTCAGTCAATGCAAGCAAATAAGCGATTGATTGCTGAAGCGACCATTACTTGATAACTCCATAAAGAGATCGATTGGAGCCCTGAGCTATCTCCTAAAAAATATATTTCGGAAGATATTTGATGAAGGTGGCTAAAAACTCAAACGAGTGTGCTTTTATGGTTTTCACTCTTTTCTGAAAATGTCTTTGATGGGAGTCAAAAAGTGGCATATTTAAAGTTATGTAGCATTATATAACAACAACTTTTTCAATTTGTTAAATATCTCAAAGGACTTTTTATGGAAAGTTGAAAACAAAATTTCCTTAAAATATTCAAAAAGTTTTTCGTTTAAAGCATTAGCCTAATTTACTCGCTCTCCTCAGCACAACTGATATTTTCTGTTAGAAATATTGCTAAAATTTTTCAGAAGCGCATACATTTTTAAAACCCATTAAATTAGGAAGCTGCTTGTCAGCAACAACGACAACAACAACAATACAGAAGACGCATAACAGACAGCGACATTAATGTCAAGCATATTTCACTTAGTCGAACCACTTGAGCATTAGACACTAACTAATGCAATAAGAACAACAAACAAAACTAAAATCAGCGTTTTAAAATCCAGCTGGGATAGTAGCTTCGTACTACATATTACATATGTACATATACATATACTTGTATAGTATATAAATACAAAAACGCACGCGAATACTAGCAAACCCCTTGCAGTTCGCTGGTTTCTTCTGAAGACACGGTGAAAAATTGGTGCGCAAACTGAGACACTTTAATAACACCATATACATACGAGTTGGCATGAAAGATGAGACCAGCTTAGAGATACATACATGTATACTTATACCCTGCGAAAGCTGTGTGAAGTTTTCAGGGGCATCTTGAAAACATTTTTTTGCCAAGTCAAAGTTGCGGCATGTCATAAATGTTGGCAACGATGAAATGTGGAGAATATAGTATATACAAAAAAAGAAACAGAAATGTCTTTGACGAATATACGAGCTAAAAAAAGGTGAAAGCATGAACGGAAGAAATGAAAGCGTGAAATACAAAAGCACGGTAAAAGCAATAACGAGAGTTGCAGAGAAGATGACATAACAGTAAGGAAGTTTGTTGCAGCGCGTGTAATTTACCATTGCGGAAAGGAAAGTATCATAAATCCCTATCTTATTACGCCTAGAAGTATAACGTATAACTGCATCATAGTTGGGAGAGCATCGCAAACGAGAGGTGGGCCATTAAAAAAGGAAGAGGAAGGGGCTTAGCTCAGGCGTACTCGAACTTCTTATATGCAAAGGTTATTGTAACTTACCGATTCAACTCTGTTTGAATGAAAATGGAGAAACAGCAATTTTTCGGTTTGCACGAGAGTTGTTTTTTAACCAAAAGCTGGCTTCGAAGTTAGGACTGTAAATAAAATCGGATTTAATAGATTTTACGATACTTCACCTTAGAAATTTACATTTACAGCAAGCCGTCACCGGGTATTCTCTCAGCACCGACAATATTTCCTCCTAAAGAAAGCTTCATTCATAATTGAACAGCCGCTCGGAGGCGCTATAAATTTGCAGAAATGCATATCGGATTTATTCATTTCTAAGCATTCAAATAATTCGTGCTGCAGAGCTGAATAGAGAAGGTACAATCTTCTACAAGAGTATACAACTGCTGGCGTACGCCGTTGACATCGATAGTTATGCTTTCTTTAGACTGGAAAAGGAAGCTAAGTAAATGGATCTGGTAGTGAAGGATTGCAAGACGAAATACCTCCTGTCATCAAACAAACAGTCGTCGCATTGGCGACTTGACTCCCACGTCACTGTTGACAGTCATAACTTCGAAGCCGTAGATAATTTCGTCTATCTTGGAATCAGCGTTAACACCAACATCAACGTCAGCTACGAAATCTAACGCAGAATAACTCTTGCCAACAGGTGCTACTTCCGACTGAGTAGGCAATTGAGAAGTAAAGTCCTCTCTTGACGAATAAAGACCAAATTCTACAAGTCACTCATCATCCCCGTTGTACTATGGTGCAGAGGCATGGACGATGACAACATCTGTTGAGTCGGCGTAAGGAGTTGTCAAGAAAAAAGTTTTGCAGAAGATGTATGGTCCTTTGCGCATTGACATTGGCGAATACCGCAGTCGATAGAATGATGAGCTGTACAGGATATGCCATGCCATTGACATAGTTGCGTGAATTAAGAGACAGCGGCTCCGCTGGCTAGGTCATGTCTAGCTCTAAGAGCATTCGATGCAGTTTTGGATACAACAATGTCTTTCATAGAGGTATAAAATAATGAAGGAGAGTACTTGGATTAGTTTTTCTCTCTGTATCTCTGTATAAATTTCTGGCGGAAGGAAGTGGAAGACACTAATCTTCAGAACGGGAATTAGTTTGACAAATATTTTAAACTATCATATAAAGCAACCAAGGGTTTGTTGTGCTAGAAAAAGATACAACTCATTTTGACCAAACAAGTTAAATACGAATTGAGAGATCTCTGGTAGAACAGCTGTCGTCTCAACTGTGCTTTTTAAATATTAACTGTAAATTTTGTAAAAGTCAGGTGAAGATTTTTTCTTTCTATATAAGACTTGGTGGAACAAAAATTCCGCTTATGCGGGACTTTTTTGGTTGCGTAACGCATCATAACCTCACTCCCACAAGAGTTTCCACAACTCTGAGTTTGGAATCATATCAATTAAAACAAATACAGGACAGTATTCCAAGTGTAATCACAGACAAATACCAAATTAAGCCAAGACAAACACCTAAATTTGTTACATTTCTCTAAAGATCCTTTAATTTAAGATATGCAAAATACTCCAGTAGAAAAATTGTGCTCTGGTATAAAAAGGTGGCACTTAAATTTAGGTGTAACGCGGGTAACGCGGAGTCGATAATAGGGAAAGCAGATACCGGGTGAGGGCGTCTTGTCACGCGTACACACAGGCATATAAAAGTCTTTATATTTCCCAAACTACTTTATGTGATTGCGGGTGCACAGGTAGTATCATATAAGGACATAAAGAGACACGCTTTCATCGGTTTGGCGTTAATGTGATGAAATGCGTTAAACTGGCTGGCAAGCAGTTGTTGAGGAATTTCTTGCAGCAAACATTGTTAGGGCGGATGTCAATGAATGTGTGTTGTATGTGGGGATACAGTAGAAACGTAAACCCAGTTCAATACTTAAGCGAATATAATGTCTTAAGCAAATATAATTCTCCTCAAAAAACAAAAAAAAACATGTTTTCGCACAACAAGTAAAGTAAGGCGTGTAAAAGCGCCCCGTCTGAACAAGTTTAGCAGTAACTCAAAGGCGCCCAAGCAGCACGGCCTAAATACCTGTCTTGCTTGTAGACGCTATACTATTACTTTGATTAATATTATCGTTGATGAGCGTGAGCGTAAGTGTGAAATATTGATAAAGATGCCGTCAGATGAGCGATGGCTGTTGCGAATACACACCAATTCTTTGCGCACCTTGCTACGTGTGCTCGCAACGAAAAACTGTTAGCAATTTAAAAGTGATCAGATAAATCATATAATTAATCAAACTCATAAATATGTATGCACTGATGTGGCAAGAGAAACATAATGCGTAAAGGTGTCAGACATTCCGATGTCAAAGTTTTCGGGGAAGCATTGAGGAGTAAAAAATTAGTGTGTGGTGCTAATGATTCTTTCAGCAACCAAAAAGCATTTCCCACTCAAATTCTTACAAAAACAAAACACAAACATACATACACACATCTTCCCACAGCGGTGATGTCCTTAATCGTAGCAATTTCCTTTTATAAATTATACTAATTTATTAAATTTCAATACAACCGTAGTTGCTCGACTTGAGAGTGGAGAAAGCGTACCCTCACACACATACCAGTATATCTACTTGCAAGGTGATACCATGAAATATTTATGGTGTGCTGTCAATGAGTGAGCGTATCACCATAAAGTGAAGTGTGGATGCCTGCGTGTCCTTCGTCGAGGTGTCAGCTGTGTGGGTGGTGTTTACCCAAAATGAAATTCAATACCACATCTAAATCAAAATTATTCAAACACCAGATCAAATTATGTGGCACGCCTACGCATACGCGAGCCAAACAGCACGAACAGTGGTTGCGCTAGTTGTCTGTCTGTCTGTGACTCGGTGGTTGCCTGCCAGTACTGTTAGTACTGTTGCTCTTGCGGTTGATTTGTGGGCAAACGTTATGCAGTAATCCCGTTTGATGCTCGCTTACGGAAATTTAAACTGTGAAAAGAAAGTAAGCAGCTTTTTTGGCGGCATTATAAAGTATCCTCTTTAATACCTAATAAAAATAAATAAATAGGCAATAAAAATAAGCGCATAGGTGGAAAGACACTTCTCTTTTCGTTTATTGAAAAATATCAATTCTTTGTTTATATGGCTTAAGAGATCATAAATTGATGCTTTCGTAATGTTTTTGCCTTCTCTTTCGACTAATTTTAAAAATTGAAATTGAGTAGCAATGTTGTTGGTGCAGAAAGCGCTTTTTGGAAATGTGTTGACACTTATCGTCTAACAATAACGCCACTGAGCTCAAACAACCAATATGTAGTTATTTTAAGGAAAAACAGACTCTCTTAGTGTCGCTTACACTCACTTATCATCTTAGTTCCAATGCACCTACAAGGCTTGTTGAACATTGATCCCTGCATTCCTTTAATTCATCAGTTAGGATTTATCGATAATTATTCGTTTTCCGTCAATTCCAAAGGAGGATGAAACAATTTTTTAGTGAAAACTTGATTTCATGCTGGTTAGTATTGAATTCAATACCCTTCCCAAACAAAAAGCTGTTGGTAGCCTCCATCGTCTCTCACCGTTCAGGACAACCGCAGGCCACACACATCGGTTGCGATTCCTCAGAATCTCTAAGCGCTTGGTTGCGGGGTTCTTATGCATCCACCTTATAATCCGGACTTAATACTATGTGATTATTATCTGTTTCTGTTTATTACGATTTTTATTTTTTTGGTGAAAAATTTGCCACAAAAGAAACTTGTGAAAATGGATTGTCTCAGTGCTTTGCCACTAGGTAAAGATTTCTATGACAGTGACATTATGAGACCACCTTCATTTTGGCAGCAAGTTATCGTACAAAATGATTCACTTTTGATCTGAACCCGATTATGTTAACTATACTAAATACAAGCTTCAATAAAGGTTAAAGGATGCAAAAGGTTAAAAAGTGATCCATTTCGAGGCTCCCTATTTTTTTTTTAAAGCAAAAACACAGAAACTTCAAACTTAATGGGGAATGTTTATTATCATGCGAAAGAGCATTTTTTGGCATTTATTTTTTGAAGTTTTACTCTTTCAAATGTTGTCGCGTCTATGTCTCAGTTGGTCCATCCATTCAGAGCAATTTTCGATGTACCATTCGAGCATTTTGACTGGTAACTGACGAATGACACGTGAGATGCTTTGCTCCAAGGCCTGAATCGAAGGGGGATCGAGATCGCCGAGATCGCGAGCTTCAATTTGAGGTATAAAATAGTCGATTTCATGGTGCGATAGCGCTCGCCATTGATGGTTACGTTCTCACCGGCATCATTTTTGAGGAAATATAAGCCGACGATTCCACCGGCTCATAAACTAAACCAAACTGGATGAAATTTCAGCTTTTGAATCTCTTCAGAAATGGGCTTCATTACTGAACAAAATTTGGCACGAAAACTTCGGATCTTCTTGGAACTTTTCAAGAGCCCTTAGAACGAAGCGATGCCACTTAGGAAGGTGGATGGGTTTTAGTTCTTGTAGCAGCTGTATGTCGTACGCTTTCAATTTAAGATATCGAGGCAAAGTGCGCCAACTAGTTTCATACGTCAGTCCGAGTATCTGCGAACGGCGCCGAATCGACTCTCCACGGTCTTATTGTACACTCTCAGCAACTGCTTTACTGCGTGTTGGACGTGGTCTATTGGGTCGAATATCATAAAATAATAAACACAAGTACTGGATCTCAAGATAGTTGAAGGTGTTGAGAATAGTCCGCTCAGTAGTCCGATTATGTTGACTATAAGTCGTGCGAAGCGCGCGATTCACATTCTTTACAAAACATAAATTTTTGTAATAAAGTTGAACAACTTTGTCATAACATGACTTACGCGTGATCTATCAAAAATGTCTGTTGAACCTCTACTTGGATTACCCGTTGTAATACATATAAAGCTTTGTTGTTGGTATTTTCGAAGGTGTTTCTTTTAATAGTAAAAAATAGTGAGTTTCGTTGGTGAGATTGCGAAAAGTTTGTCGGTATACAAGACCTTGCCTAATCCGAAGCTGTAAATGGATTTCCCTTTACGTGGGTACAATCTTTGTTCGTTTGTTCTTATCTTCGCTTCGAGGTGGTCTGACTTCAGTTGCAGTTCTCCTATTGCCTGATATTTTTATTAAAAGCCATTCGTGATGATTCATCTCTCTTTCTTTTTGCTACAAAGCAATCTTCGGCGACGACTGTACCGGAGTTAAGAAGTTAAATACTTTCCAAAATTAACCGAACTACTGTTGTGGTTGTAACGGTTATCTAAGCTAGTAAGGTTCAGATAAGTTGTCATCGAATCGTCCAATGGCAAGAAAACGTGCTGTTTGACGGGGTTGGACCATAAGGAAAGAGGTGTCAGTTGTGTAGGGTTGGCTGGATGGCTGCGTAGGGTTACGTGGTTAGAGTCATGCAGGGACTCGTTACATGCTGAACAAAAATTTTGTTCTTTTAGGGATCGATTCTAGATAAGTAGGAGTTTAACCTGTTACAGTATCCAGGACGAAGCAGCGCAAGGGTCACTCTCGATTCTCGCGTTAATTCAAGCTCGTCGTCTGCAATGGGTGAGGGTTTGACTCCAACTAAGTCAAGGTGTTAATTGCTCCACTGTGAATGACGATCAGTGCATGTCTGAAGCTTGTTGCGTCCGAAGTATTGTCTTATGTCGTCGACGTAGTTAAGGGAGGACCTCTTGATGTTCCTAGGGGTGGTTCCTCTTTAAACAGGTGACTACAGGGATGATTTCTACGAAAACACCAGCAGAAGCTGCTACTCTTAGTTTTTGGCTTTATTTTTTGACTCAGACAATATACAGCATCTTATTTTTAGCTTATATAACGCAAGGTTGATAACGTTTTAATAAAAGCATATGTTATTCGAAGTATTCTACGGAGAATGCCGAAAATTATTACTAATTTTTACTGAGCTCTTTATTGTCTTTAGTAAGAAGAGTCTAGTTCAACGCGCTATTTTTCAGTTTCTTTCATCAGACGGCTCATAAACTTGTAAAATAATTATCTCAATAGATCTCTTCATCTTCCTTCGTCTGAGCATTAAATTATGTCATCATTCATCTTGTTTCTTTTCTTTTCTTTCTTACTAATTTTAATTCCTCACTTTACCTCAAAGTCTGCATTTATTTCGCTGCCTCTTTATTTAAGTTAAATAACTACTAAAAGCTTAAAGAGTGCGCTGAGTTGATCACATCAATTTGTAAATGACATTCATTTTTAAACGGTGACGAATGTGGTGGGAGTAAGCATTTACCCACATTGCTGCGACGATTAAGTGCCGAGCACGATGTGGGAAAATCATACTGCTCTGCTAATGATTTAATCGATAAATGGATGGTGGTAGACTAGCTTTCTATGCGGCCACAAGCAAATGTGATGCCAACAACGACGACTACCAGCAACATTCTGCCACCGAATCGAATACTCCCTCCACCCTGCAAGCAAATCCAAAGAGCAAACAAGCCGTCGTGAATGTGTGTGTGCGCGTAGCTGTAGATAAGTAAATTTGTATCGGTAGGCAAAAAGCGAAAAAGGAAAACTCCAACCATTTCAAACTCAACGCAATGCTTTACAACGAGGCACTCTGCTAGAAGTACGCAGGGCTTTCAGCTGCCATTCAGAGTATATTTCATTAGCGTTGGCTGTGCTGTGTAGTGTTTTTCCGCCAACGCACACCCCAACTGAACAACACTGAAGTGAGCTCATGAAGAGCACTCTTTAATGCTTAATTATGAGTATTCGCTGAAAAGCTGCTGCTGCTGTTGCATCTGGCTTTGGCTGTTGGCCGCTCACTCATCCCCGACTCGCTGCGCGCAATTTACATCAATGGTTGCCGCGAATGGGCTATTCATACTAGTTGACTGGCAGGCATCGGAGAAAGCGTTGAGTCCTGGTATTGGCTAACCAATTTGCTCGTCAACTTTTTCGCTTTTAATTGACTGAAACTGCTTGTTGCATACGCGCCTGCTGTTGGGTTTTGTTTCGCAAAAGTTCTTTTTAGCCAACCGTTGTTTTTTGTTTTGCTTGTATGTTTGTTGATGTTATGTAACTGCTTGTTGTTTTATGCTTGCCCGTGTATTGTTGTTGCTATCGCCATCAGCTAATCTGTTGCGACATCAATAGGTTTTTATTGCAGAATGCTGCACTTGCACACCGTCGCTTGTCGGTTGGTTTGTTTTGTTGTTTTTTGCTGCAGCGCTTCCGTTACAGCGATTGCAACGGATACATTTGTCATTCGCTTCTGGTTTCCTTTGTGCGCCCGACATTGTGAAACAGGCGCGTTCCGCGTATCTGCTATTGACATTGGAGACTTTGCTCGATTGCACGGCTTTGACCGGAAGACAATAATTAGTGTGGTAATGATGCGCCCATGGTGAATATGTATGATGCCGACCGGAAATTGATTTACAGCGATTTGTTTAAGGTCGTTTCATATATTGTATGATTTGATTTAATATATTGAGGTAAATTGCAAGCGTGTGCTTAGTCCTGTAGATTTGAAAAAGCAATATTTGAAGTGTTTTATGGATAACAATGGGAAGCAGGAGGCCCATATAGCGGTTCCGTTATAAACTACTAAAAGCGCTATGAATTTATAGATAAATGCTCAAGAGGCATTGAATTTAACACCTGGGCTGATAAAAGAGGTCTTTGTAGGAGCCGGGGTCAAACATGGACTATGGGCATGGCACCACACCCATTTCGATGAAAGCCATGTCTCAGGATTTTGTATATAATGTTACTCTGACGTTTCTATATTCCAGTGCGTATGAACGAATTTTAAATTAAAACTGATCCTTCACTTTCCCAAATGGAAATCTAGCATCAATGAATGCATCTTTGCTTCAAGTATGACCAAAAAATGTCCAAATCGGATCAAAATTTATCAAGTCCTCAGATACCGAATATGTGGTTCAAAGTTCCAATTACAAGCTTTTTATCGAAAATATCGGTCAATTAGTAAGAAACAAGAAAAATTCGGAAAACATTTTTTTAATAACATTCG
The DNA here is from genome assembly GCF_024586455.1 of Bactrocera neohumeralis. Classification (NCBI taxonomy): domain Eukaryota; kingdom Metazoa; phylum Arthropoda; class Insecta; order Diptera; family Tephritidae; genus Bactrocera; species Bactrocera neohumeralis. The sequence continues at coordinate 61,787,459 of NC_065919.1, forward strand.
GAGAGAATACTTATTTGCCTAATGCTCGGATTGCCTTAGACCTCGATCTATAACTTAGAAACCATTGCATCTGAAGGTATTTCCTTGACTTTGACCTTACCAAGTTGCAAGAGTATGAAATGTTCGGTTACTTCTGAACTTAGCGCTTCCTTACTTGTTATGTTTTCAATTCCTACATATTCGTTATTATTTGTGACAAATTTCGTTTCAATATTTTTATTGCTGCCTCATTTATCTTTTTTAAATTGAAATAATCTTTTCTAATTTAATTTTTTCTGTATGCCTGATCATAGTCCGATGAGATTAACTGCGTTACTTACCTCCCTGGATCACATGTTCACAGTTTTGTCACGATAATCCAATTTTTACTCAAATCATTGTTTGTACGAAAAATGAACGGCGGTACAGTCAGATATCCGGAAATCAGTTTGTCATTTTATTACGGAAATTAATGATTAACATTACCCTGTATTTGTTTCGACTAGTTTTACAAACAACTGAGCAAAAATAACGAATAATTCAATGTCCCTTGTCGCTTGGAGAGTATGAAAATGAGATTTGATGTCTAAAAAAGTTTCACTCATCATTAAATAATCTTCATAGAAGCCCCCAGCAATCCTACCTCGTTCCATTTTCCACGAATTTATGCATTTTTGTACTATTTTTTCCTTTTGCATGCATCAAGAGAAATAAAGTTACTTCTCATCATTAGTTTCCGTTATTTATTGGCAGAATAAGGTGATAACTAGGCGAATGATATCTCCTGGTTTTCCAATAAACTAATTTTTTCAGCCGAAGGAAATTCCACAGCATTAATAGAGTTATTGCAATCTGTACCGAGCAAATGTCAATTCGATTTCCACTAGTGGTATGAACTCAATTAACTTATTCGAAGAACTAGGTACATTGGAGCCTTAATAAATTGCACTGTTACCGCACATCCAAACAAATCGAATACGGAAAAAGCTTGATGCTATTGATAATGAGATTATGCACTCTTTGACTAGCTTTGAGCGCTCAGCGAGCTCAAATCCAGTACACAAAACCGCTTTTCTGTTGGAGTGAATGTAAATCTCTCTGAAGGTAGCTGAATTCGGAGCAGTACTGCTGCCTTGACAGCAGCTACGTCCGTTTGAAAGACTAGTAATCGAGTAGTCTTAAGATAAAGTCGATGGACAGCTCCCGACAGAGAACTCCACCTCAAACCCCCACTCGTAGCTTTAGCTTTATCCGTGAAAAAGCTCTCAAATCCTTCTCAGGCATGTAAGCAGAGAAGGGACCACCAGGAGAAGGTACCGCGATGCCCAGATTATGAGGAATACAATTGAAGTAGAGTGGAGTTATTTGTCTTAGGTGAACCACTAAAAAAGTGAGTTAAATATTAAAATATTTTTTCTTATCCGACGGATGTCGCTACTCAAAGTCTATTCATAAAATGAACAGAGCATAGCAAGTTTACTAAGAAATTTGTAGCTCCCAGAAGGAAATATCGAAGGATCCATAAAATATATGTATATATAAATGATCAGCGCGACAAGTTGAGTTGATGTAGCTATATATTACTGTGCCCAAAAAATAAGGTGACATTGTATTTATTTTCGAAAATTCTTTATTTACTCTTCCAAATCAATTTCATCCCCTTCAAAGTAATCCCCTCCCGATGCAATGCACTTATGCCAACAGATTTTCCAATCTTCGAAACACTGGTTGTAGTCACTTTCTGGGATGGCCTTCAGTTCCGTCTTCGCTGCGGCTTGAATCTCCTCTATCGTATAAAAACGGTGTCCCCGGAGCGGTCTTTTGAGCTTGGTGAACAGCAGAAGTCGCACGGCGCCAGATTAGGTGAATACGGTGGTTGCGGAACGATATGGGTTGAGTTTTTGGCGAAATGATCACGAATTACGAGGGCAGTATGGGATGGTGCATTATCGTGGTGTAAAAACCAAGAATTGTCTTTCCACAATTCCGGCCTTTTTAGGCGGATAGCGTTACGCAAACGACGCATAACGTTCAAATAATATTCCTTGTTGACTGTTTAAGCGGTTGGAAGGAATTCATAATGCACAACACCACGATAATCGAATAAAACAGTCAACATGACCTTGATTTTTGAGCGAATTTGGCGCGATTTGGTCTCGGCTCTCTTTTGGCACGATATTCGCTCGATTGATCGGTTGTTTCGGGGTCGTAAGCATAGATCAAAGTCTCATCGCCAGTTATAATGCGTTTCATGACACCCTGGTAGTCGGAAAACATCGTTTCACACACTGCAACGCGACGCCTTTTTTCCAAAAAATTCAACGTTTTCGTTACCAGTCGAGATTTGACGCGCTTGAGGCCCAAAACATCCTTCAAAATGGTATTGGCTGAGCCTTTCGATATGCCAACTTCATCAGCAAGGTCTCTAATTGTTAATCGACAGTTTTTCAACACCAAATCTTTGATTGTTGAACGTGAGGTTGATGGTCGCCCTGGACGCTCTTCGTCTTCGACACGTTCACGGCCGGCTTGGAACTCACTATACCACTTGTAAACATTTTTTTTTAGACATAGCCTCATCACCAAAGGCTTTCTGTACCATCCTTAACGTATCCGCAGCAGAAAATTGATTCCGTAAACAAAATTTAATGCAAATTCTTTGCTCAACAAATTTCGACATCGCAAAAAACGAAAAACTCTCTTTTAGCAGCTCACAAAACGACACGTATCTCAAACACTAATGAATATTTTGACATGAAATTTGACATAAATGTGACCGACAGTACTACCAACCTAAAAAAAAAAAATAATTCTCCAAATCCTTCTACGCCCGCAGTTTAAATTCAAATGTCACCTTTTTTGGGCACAGTAGTACGTCTTACTGTTCGTAAAATGTTATGTAACATTTTTTTATTTGTAGAGGGTATTATAGTTGCTGTGCAATAAGTATAAGTACTTAATATACATATAATGCAATAAAAATATATTTTTGCGTCCAAACGGATATTTTCCAACAAGAAAATACACAACTAATATGTTTCTAATATGGCAACTTGCAATACGTTTCTACAAACATCTGCCTTATATACGGATGTGAGCTTAATCTATATTCAGGAACCGCATTTCTCCACATTACCATAAATATTCGACCCTAAGGCCAAAGTATACTAGCCTCTCCGTACATTGTAGACTGTATAATAGCAACATCTAAGTGCAGCAACAGCTGCCACATAACCTCCACCACCCTAACCCCGGGAAAAGCGAATACATACATATTAAATACGCCTGCAGGTCGCATATTCATGGTGGTGGCGCTACATAGTAAAATGCAACGAAGCAACAGGCAAATCGAGTGCCGGCACGGCGACTGAGCACAGACCACACAGGCGACCAATACGAGATAACAACAATGCAGTTGGAAGACTTCACCCAAAACGACAAGGTGCTTGCTTGGTCATCTTTCCGGTTGCATGACTTTGCGTTAAGGATTAATCGATATGCAACAAAGTAACTGTGAGTGGTCCTCCTTAGTATGCAAATGCGAGTGTGTGTGTGGCCTTTCCAGAGGAGCAACAATTTGTTCGGTTGGAAATAATTTGATTACAGATTGTAGGTTGTTGGGCCAATTGCTTTAGCTTCTGCGCGCCTTTTTGTGCTCTCAACATTTCACTGGCAGGTATCGACTTCCTTGTGTGCATGTGTGTGTATATTTCGTCTGCCTTACTACTCAAATTATAATTTATTATCTATGTGTATGTGTTTGTGTGCATGTATGCACTCATAATGTTTGCCACAAATGTCTACTGCACACATGTGCATTTCTTTTACTTCAGTTGCTTTGAAAATGTCCGGATGTTGTGACCAATTTTGTTAATCTCTACTTTCGTTATTTTTCATTTTCTTGGCTTATTTTGTTTTTGTCATTTTAAATCTCTGTCGAACTCTGCTCGTATTTTTGCATTTTTAATTGAATTATTTTATTTTATTTTGGTTGCGGCAGTGCAAAGTTTACGGTCAATTTAACTGTGTGTGTGTGTTTTTGACACCTACTTTAAAGTGGATTAAGTTCAAAGTGGTAAATTTCCAGTTAGTTGTTTGAATAAATATTTTGGTATTTTTATTAAATAAATTAGATTTTCGTCCTTAGCCTCAGGCTTATTTGTGTAGGTGGTAATCTTTGCTTTGAGTTTTGCGGTTGCGCTAAATCCTTTATTGCCTGAAATTTTAATCTGCATCAAGCGTATTATTGCAAAATTCTTACAAATTCTTTAACTTCTGACAAAGTAAATCGATTTTAGTTAAAATGTACAAAAATATGCAAAGGGTGATCCATTTCGAAGCCCTCTACTTTTTTAATGAAAAAAAAAAAACACAGAAACTTTTACTTTAATGAGGAATGTGTATTATCATTCTAAAGAATATTCTTTAGCATTTATTTTTTGAAGATTATCTCTTTCAACTGTTGGCTGCGCGAAATTATTTGCTCACCTAAGTGTTCTCTCAATAAATCTATTGATTGATGCGGTGTGTGGGAAGTGGCTCCGTCTTGTTGAAACCAACTGTCACCGAGATCACGAGCTTCAGTTTCTGGCATCAAATAGTCGGTTATGCGTGATAACGGTCCCCCATTGACGGTAACGTACCCACCGGCATCATTCTTGAAGAAATATAGACCGATAATGACACCGACCCATAAACCACATCAAAACGTTTTTTTTTTGGACGAAATGTCTTGATCCTCTTGAGGTTGCTCTTCGTCTCAAATGTGACATTTTCGCTTGTTTAAATACCCTTTGGGTCAGAAATGGGACTCATCGCTGAACAAAGTTTGGCACGAAAACGTTAGATCTTACTGGAACTTTTCAAGAGCTCAAAGGGCAAAGCGCTGTCGCTTCAGGGTGTGGAGAGAATTCAGTTCTTGCATAAGCCAAGTCGTTGCATTAGTCAGTCGACTCTTCACGGTCTTGGTGTACACTCTCAGCTACAGCTGCTTTATTTTCTTCACTGCGTGCTGGACGTGGTCTATTCGGTCGAATATTATCCAATAATGAATTCTGTGTCTCAAGATGGCTAATGATATTGCGATGAAATGCAAAACAATACTAAACAAAAATAACATGACAGGACGTATAATGGCTGCGTCCTAAAAGCCAGCTATATCCTCAGTTTTTGAGATATCGACTGGAAATTTAAAAGAGGAACAGAAGCGGGCTCCTTTTTCCATACGCAGAAGGTAGTTTTAAACTAAACAACTAGAATTCAGACTTTCAGGCTGGTTTTTCGGCATAACAGAATATGTCAAATGGACTCCTGCTCTAATCACCAAGTCCATAAAACTTTTAGGGAACTGCTAAGCGACAATTATGGCTATCCGTAGCTACCCTAGACCACTGAGCTTCTTCAAGGGTTGTTTGAAGCAAGGGACTGTTTTGGAACACTATCCTAACAACACAGAGCATACCAAAAAATTACTTTGGGTTAGTGTTGGTGATGGCTAAACCAAAAAGCTTCCATTTCTAGGCAAAAAGGAACTTAATAATATGTGGGGGTTATCACAGGGCACCTACCCTTTAGATCACACCTTTAGTAATTTGGTAAAGTGGATTCAAAGGAATGCTGAGTATGCACGGAGGATGAAGATACGCTGTAACATTACCTTTGCGAATTCCTAGGTTTCAGCTGTCTGAGACGAGATATCTTCCACCGATCTCAATGCCACAAATCACATGCATTTTTTATCAAAATCCACAGAGTTGCTGGATAAGGTTTAACTGGTTACCACTGTTGAGCACATAGGGCCTAATGATGGCCTAAAAATGCGGCCTTCTGCGGTTGGCGATCTTGCGCTTCTCTTTTCAATCAACCAAATAAGCGACCGGTGTAGGGTGTTATACTTCGGTGCAGTCGAAGTTATCATTTACCCTTGCTTTCATTTAACTTTACTTTTGTTTTTTCGAAGTAAATTAAAATATTAGCTATTACTTTGGGATTTCAAAAAAAATTACTATTTACATATCGAAAGTTCATTTGAAAGTGGTTGCATACCAAAAATATTTTCAAAAAAACAAAGTGATTTTCATATCCCGTGTGATTTTATGACCTTCTAGCCTAGGTTTATAAGAGATTTTTTGTTGAGTTTAGCCACATAGCGGCCTCTGATGGCGAAGAGGACCACAAATAAAAATTTATATCTTTGTAATCGAAAAAAATATTATCGTAGTTAGGTTGTAAGCTTTAAGTTTATCTTTTATCTAACATAATTCCTATTACACAATTCTTTTTGACTTGGAAAGTTATAGAAAATGAATACGCTTCCAATCATCAGTAAGCAAAAATTTCAAAAATTATGCCGTTGCAGCAATTCACATATTAATTGTTAATGTATTATGTGAGGAAGTTGAAACATTTTCGGACTAAATTTCTTATGATTCTATTCATAGGTCTGAGAATTCAACTATTTTCTAATTAAACTTTTGCAAAATAAAATGTGAATTTCAACAACTAAAGGGCTTGATAAAGGAGTTGTCTACATACAGAGCTACGAGTTGATTGAAGAAAATTTCAAAAATTCAGAGGAGAATAATTTAGATTTGCTCCGCTTCCACTTTGTTTGACATTTCCTTCCAAGTGGTTAATACGATATGGTTGAGAAACAATTTAAAGTTTCACCTAAATAGTGTGACAGTATGTGTGTGAAGCCTTCACTTGCATCACAGCATTTCCAAAATTCTTAAAATTTTCTACCAACGCCTCGTGTGTTAAATTTTCCAACAGCAATTTCTACAGAACTTTCTCGAACATACGTTTGTGTGTGTGTGAGCTTATGTGATTCACATATGAGGGCGGCAAAGTACTTTTTTGGTTGAAAGCTGCACAATGCCTTTTAAATCACATTTTAAGTGTTTCCAACTGAATTGCTGGCACTGATGTCTTATTCACGCAGCAACTAAGCAGTTTATTCAAAAAATGCGGTAAAAGGGGTAATGCGTGAGTACACACGTGTAGACATATGTGGAGACATAGGGAAACGATGACTGTGATTGAGGTTGCATAATGTGTTGAGTATGCGAAAAAGTGAAACAATTCACATATTTGAATGAGAAGACTTGCCTTATGCAGGAGACCTTTTTTTGTGCCAAGAATTTTCAAAGAAATTATAAGCATGTGTAGCGTGATTTGGATGAGAGAGAATAGCAATTTTTGTATAAAATAAGTAAACATATTCTACTGTTAAATTAGACACATAGAAACCTAAACACTAAAGTTTAAAGATTAAAGCAAACCTGTTTTTTTTTAAATGCGCCCATCAATTTAGGTAAAACACACCTCATATAATTTAAAGAAAACACAAAGGCAACGCAAAATACAATATGTCGAAAGGAAATTTAATAGACGCAAAAGGAAATGGCATAATCTTATAACTGTGGCAAACACTCAGCAACCTTAAACACTCAGCCATTAGCAGGCGAAACAGAAATGTTCAGCATTGTTGGTAACTCATACGACATGTTAGCCCTGTTTCATACACCATCAAGAAGCTGCTTTGTTGTTTGTTCATATTGTTGCTTGTAGCATTTTTCTGCTATCTTGGTTGACTACCCGCCACTTGTGAGTGCGTGTGTGCTAGCTTTGTTTTTCTTACTTTTCTCGGCGTTGTTTTGTTTGCGGTCATGCTCGCAACGTCAACAAGCGTTAAACAATAGCTGTGACAGAGTTTGAAAACTGCTTACCACTTGTGACAAACTGAAATAGAAGGCCATCAATGTGTATTGTGCGTGGAAGTAGACGAAGTTTCTTTTAAAAATGCCATACGACTTTTTTATTCTTCAAGTACAATGAGAGAGAGAGAGACATGCGCGTACAATAGGGAACTTAGAAGTTTCTCATTTGACTTTTTTACGGTCTGAGTTAGGAGAAGAGTTTGTTTTGTGTCTTAGAGATTTCTGATTTTATGGCATTTGATTTTTCAAAAGAATTATTGTATTCATTTGGTTATCGAGCAAAAACAGTATTATCTCGCTCCTTAAAAGGTATTCCTTCATCTGAGTACTACATTATAACGAGTGATTTTTGAAGATATTTTAAAGAACTCAATTAACCTCTCTTCGAGTGTTCCTTAATGAAGTTGTTTTTTCCAAATTTTGTTTTCGTTATTTATTAATCATGTCTCTGCTGTAATAAAGTAGTCAAAATTGTTTTTACACGCTGACAATTTCAATATTTTTTATCTCATAACTCAATAATTATAGGTGTTCATTGAAACTTTTTTGAAAAACAATTTTGTTGCTTGGTGTGTTAGAGTCTTAAAAAGTGCTTAAACAATTAAAAATATTTGGTCTTTCTAAAAATCTATTGGATAGTTGAAAAAGTCTTTTCGTATTTATAATCAAACTTCAACTTTGAACATTTTGGTCGACCATTTTTTGCCATTTTTCCGCTAGAGACATCAGTCCATCAGTGTAAAACTTTTTTGGTTTCTCGGCGAAAAACTGCGACGAGCAATTTTCACAAGCTTCTCTTCAAGACAACTTTACTCCATTAAGGGGTTCTGCATTGACCGAAACAAATGATGGTCTGATAATGTAAGGTCAGTGCTATAAGGTGGATACATCAAAACTTCCCAGCCAAGCTCTCCCAGTTTTTGCCGAGTCATCAAGGATGCATGTGGTCTAGCGTTGTCCTGATGGAAGACGAAGCTCTTTCTGTTGATCATTTCTGGCCGTTTTTTTCGATTGCTTGCTTTAATCTTATCAGTTTTTGACAGTAAAATGTAGAATCAATCGTTCGACTAGGCTGGAGCAGCTCATAGTGGAAGATTCCTTTCCAATCTCATCAAACACTTAACACAACCTTTCGAGGCGTCAATCCTGGCTTTGCGACCATTTGTAGAGCTTCTCCATGATTGGATCATGATCTTTTTTCGCACATTAATGTCGTATTTGATCAACTTTTCGTCTCCTGTCATCATTCGCTTCGATTTCATCTCGTTTCAGTAAAAAATCGCAGATGCTAATGTGGTCCATTAAATTTTTCGCAGACAATTCTTGTGGTATCCAAACATCGAGCTTCTTTTTCCAGCCCGTCGTTTTAAATGATTCAAAAACGTTTGATGATAAATGTTAAGTTCCTTAGCGATATCATGGCTGCTTATTTGACGTTCTTCGTCAATATTTTCCATAATTTCTCCGACTTTTTCAACGATAGGTCGACCAGAGCGATATGCATCTTTCACATCGAAATTTCCAGAACGGAAGTGTGCGAGCCATTGTTGTGCTACACGAACTGATTCAGCATCGTCCCCATAAATTTCTCAAATCTCATTGGTTGCTTGCGTGGCATACCCACGAAGCCCAGCTATCTAGTAGTAGAACACAAGAGGATACGGGAGCACCGACCCGCTCCCATTCTACTGATAGAGGTTTTAGGGTGGCTTTCCTTCCTGCGATTCCGCTGTGGCCTGGCATCTATTCCAGTCTTCTCACAAAAATACTCGACGTTATCGAGGTTAGGCATTCTTTGACCAATACTGAACACACTGTTGAGATGGATGATCACTTCTCTAAAGGAGGCTGCTCTCCGGAGCAGTAAATCTACTGCTACCTTAATGGCTGCAACATCGGCTTGGAAAACACGACAATAGTCAGGAAGTCTGAAGCTGAAGTTGATAGAGAGCTCCCCCTCCACCAAAATTCCCCTCAAGTTTTGAAGAAGCTTACTCCCCTCTCTTCTCCAACGACTTCTTCCCACCTACAACTCCCTCGTTGGTATATGGGTAGAGAAGGAGCCGCCAGAGTTTGGTATGGCGACTCCACGGTCCAAGTGATCCGGTATGAAGTCAAAGTATGCAAGGATTGCCGAGTGTTCACACGCGTGTTCTTTTAGAAACACAGATTCTCTGAGTCTGATAGCAACTTTGGCGGCCAAACACCTACTATGTGTTCGTATGTTAGTATAAATCTGCAACAAAGTAACAGATGCTTACACCTATTGCCCCGAACAAGCTCTTAAAGTGTCGAGACAAATGCATAGTTGCTGCATTGTTAAAATATAGGTCAACCAAGGCTAACTGCTTGTGTGTCTGGTTTTTGCTTTTATTACCTCTGCATGCGTGAGTCCGCGTACTAAGTAGTGCTTAGGTAGCATTGTGAGTTCCTGGTATTGTGAACATGAATAAAGTTAACTTGCATACATACGTAAGTATGTTTATCTACCAGGAAATTTTAGTGCTCTGTCATTCGCTCGCACAAATAGATTATAAAGCAACAGTTGGACATACCAAGAGACTCATTTTTGAGTTTCGGACATAGTTTTGAACACAAGCAAAAGATCAAAAAACTTGTTTTGAATTAAGGTAGCAAGTAATTGCATATATTGAATTATTATAGGAATATAAGCGGGTAAAAGTTTCCTTTAATACCCTCGAACAGTTGGGTTTTTTTTAAGCTTGGCGATCACCGAATAATTTACAGTAATTTCACTGTTTTAAGGTTCCTCTAACCTCTTGTGAATCGTAAGAGGATGTTGTTGTAGTGTCGTTAGAAAAAATACTTATTTTCCGACTGTCCAGGAACTGTATTGTGGGAGCTTTTAGTCGCTTCGGAAGCTCAACATGTTAAATCTCTTTTTCAATGATCACTATTTAAATAGTATAAATGCACTAAGCAAAGACTTTCTCGAACAAAGTTCAGAAGCTCTTGGAGTTTGGTTCCCAGCTCACACATTAATTAGATTTTAAGAATAAGAATATCTTTATATGCTAAGGCCATAGTTACATTAATAATAATATATTTAGCAGATAGTGATGGACTCGAGACGTCTCGTTGACAGACCTGAGAAGCTATATTTATTTCAAGAATTCCTGCATCAAAGTACAATAAATAAAATTGCTAAGTTATCTTACTCAATAAAGACAGAATAAATTATATTATTAACTTGAAGAAATCAGATTGCAAACTATTTCACGTGATTTTGGCAAAAATACTCCTAAGGGTATACTACAGTTATCAGTAAAACTTTTGAGCTAAATATTGCCTACATTTCGGCGCATTCAAAGAAAACTATGTTATACTTTTCCAAAGAAAAACGGAGGCGCATAATTGGGATAGGACTGCTTGTAAATGTTCTTAAGTAAGATCTTATAATGGCGTACAACTTCTTGCTTGGTTATTCCTTGTAATAACATCGACGGTAGTAAGGAAAAAGAAGAAAGTGATTAATAAATAAATTTAAGGAAACACTGCTGAAACCAAAATTGAGTGGGGAGTCCTAGTAAGAGTGTTGAGCGAAAAGCAAATACAGCGCCTGAGCGTTAACTCTTCGCAATTGGTCAAAATCATAGTAGAATGTGTAATGCATTCAGGTCTTTTGGTACGAATTCACTATGAACAAGATTCATACCCAAAACATTAACCAAAATATGTTGAGTTGATCCATAGGAGTTGTTAAGATCCCCCGTTATCTCTTTAATGTCATTATGTTTCTTTAACAGAGATAGTAGGATGACTTTCGTAGACAAAAAATTCGTTGTTAAATTTTTCCATTGTAAAAATGACCAGACAGGTGGCAAACACAAACTATATCGAAAACTCACTTTACCCTGACTATATAAAAAAGAACGTTGTCTTCTTCCAACCCGCTCTATTCCATACTTCGTTCTTCAGTATAGTTTAACAGACGTTTGACATGCATATTTACATGTAAATGCACAGCAGAGTTGAAAATAATATGTCTGAACATAGCATTGACAATCAAAACCAGGTATGCCTGTGTGTGTGTCTTGTCACTTGTCTTCTATTTTACTTGCGGCAAAAACGTGTAAGTATTCACTTAACTTCACACACTTGAACACACTTATACACGCAAGTATGCTTTTACAATGAACATTGCATTTATGTGCGTATGTATATGTAAGTACAGAGGAATGAATGCAAATAAGTCGGCGTGTGTGAGCTCGTATGATTACCCGTGTAATTGTTTGTTTGTTGCTGTCAATTTACGATAAAGACACGAGTTACACAAAAGTTTACACACTTCATGCGCTTTTACATGTAAATGAAGCTGCTTTTGCGCAAACTTTTTGTTGACTGGTCGGCGTATATTGTGTTGTGTGGCGGGTGCTACAGTGCGTATGAGTTATCTGTGCAATTTACACTTAACTTTTGTATTGCCGGTGCGTGTGGGAAGTGTGCATTCATAAAGAAAAAAATATTACTTAAATAATTCTGACACTTTTACTGACACTTTGTTGTCAATTGGAATGTAATATGCCATAATTTTATGTAGATATAGACAAGCAAAAAAACTTTAATTTCGGCAGGACCGAAGCTATGACAGCTAGCTGCTTAAGCTATAGTGGTCCCATGTGAACGATTTGTTCAAGGATTGTATCAATGCTTTGTAATAATCTGTGCCATTTTTCGTGGAGATACTTTGTCAAAGAAAAAAGTCTTCCATACTAGGACTTGATTTGGATTGCTCAGTTTGTATGACAGCTATTTGCTATATTCATTCGACCTGAACAATTTCTTCGGGAATTAAAGCATTGCCTTAGACATTAATTTATGCCAAATTTCATGAAGAATTTTTGTTAAATAAAAAAGTTTTCCATACCAGCACTGGATTTCGATCGTTCAGCTTGTAAGGCAGCCATAAGCTAAATTACTATGATCTCAACAAACCGTTCACAGATTGTAGCAATGCTTTGAGTAATAACCTATGCCAAAATTCCTGAAGATGCTTTGTCAAATAAAAAAGTTTTCCTAACAAAAACTGGATTTTGGTTGATCAGTTTGTATGACAGCTATATGCTATATTGGTACGATTTGAACAAATTCTTCACAGATCGTAGCAATATTGTAAGCAATAACTTATGCCAAATTTCGTTAAAATATCTTGTTAAATGCTGAAGTTTTCCATACAAGGACTCGATTTTGATCGTTCAATTTGTATGGCAGCTATATGCTACAGTGATGCGATATCAGCGTTACCCATATATGAACAGCTTCTTGAGGAGAAAAGAAAGTGTACAAAATTTCGGAGCGATAGCTCAAAAACTTACTGATTCACCTATACACAAACAGACAGACATGGCTTCGAGACATTTATTTTTGATATAACTACGCTGGAATGGATTTTAATTAATTTTAATATTTTTTTTAACTATAAATTACGTCCTAATCTCATTTAATGACTAAAATTGACCACAGATAAGCCGATATCATGCGCAGAACTAAATAATTGGAGGTTTAGTGCAACATTAACACCAATATAATTCACTTGAGATTTATCAAATATCGCTTTCAATTCAAATAAAAGTATGTGCGTTAATTTAAAAAAAGTTTTTAATTAACACAATTTAATCTGCTCATTTGTGTTTACTGCTGTAACTGTATGGCTGTCTTAAACCCAGCGCTATAATGCTTAATTAAGCGTTAATCTCTACTGGAAAATATTGACTTTTAATTAAGCTTGTCATAAGCATCTCCAAGCTGCAGCAGCAGCTTATTTCTCTTTTTGTACATACTCATACACATGCTTGCATGCAGACAAGTGTGTCGGCGTATTGTTCTTTTAAGCGCTTACTCGCTTATTCCACTTGAGTTCATTTAATTGCTGTGTTTCTGTAGGTGATCAAGCGCGGCTGTACAACAAGTTGCTCGTATTATTGAAGCGTCTGTAAATTGCCTACTTGTTTGCGCAAATTGAGGCTAATGAATGGAAAAGAAAACACAAAATGGTGTGAAAATGTAAATGTTAGCTGGTTAAATTTGTTTATGTGTAATTTAAAGGCGGAACAGATTAAAACGCTTTATAAGCGTGTTATTATGGATGAGAGTGTGTGTAATATTTGCATTTAAAAATTTAATTCATATTTTAAGAATTTATGCAGTCAAAAACGTGTAGCTTGGGAATAGAGACTAATTCTAAAGCATATTTTTATGAATACCTGATTTGAAAGCTCGCAATTTGAACATTTAAATTTTATGATCCTACAGATTTATGAATTTTTGAATTTATGTATAGGTAAAGATATGATACTTCATGGTTTTTAGTATGTGAATACAGAAATATAAAGTATATAATAAAAACTATAGTACAAAGAAATTCGATGTTTTTGATAGCCGATTTTTACACGATTTATTCACCACAAAATTCATTGGAACAGGTAGTAATTATTTTGTTTCAGATCTGGACTACAAGGTGGATGCATAAAAGCCCTCTAAAATAACCTTCATGAGTTTTTGGCGAGTTGTACGGGACTTGGTGTTGTCCTGATGAAATATAATCAAATTGAATTTTTAATTTATACTTCGCGTGTTTTTCGAAACGGTAATTTTTTTTCTGTAAATTGGTAGTACTTTTTGTGACATCTACGCTAAATTTCACGTCAAAATATTCATTAGTATTTGAGATACGCGTCTAAAAGTGAATTCTTCGATTTTTGCTATATCTAAATTTATTGAAGAAAGAAGTGCGATAATGCATCATGTCATACTGCATTGGTTATTCGTGATCATTTCGCCACATTTTCAAGTAATATCTTGCCACAAACATCGTATTCGCCCGATTTGGCCCCGTGTGCCCTCTTGCTGTTCAGCAAACTCAAAATATCACTCCGAGGACACCATTGTGAAGAAGGCTCTGATGGCCATCACGACGGAGGATTTTTCCAAGTGCTATGATGACTGGAAAATTCGTGGGCATAAGTGTATTGCAGCGGGAGGGGATTACTTTGAAGGATATGAAATGGACAAAATTCACGTTTCAATTTGATCACAGTAATATATATGTACACATAAACAACGTTTACAAATTATTCAATTTTATTATCAAAATAATCGTTTCCAATTGCAACTTTTCGTCCGTTTTTGACATTTTATGATCGTAATAATTCTCTACCTGCGCTCGTTTTCGTCGACTTGTTGAATTGATTTCGAGCTTACATTTTCTTTACATAATGTTAAGGATTTGATTGAGCTTGCTTCTATATAAAATTCTTCTTACTCAAGAACTGAAGCCATTGGACCGCCAACTAATTTGCCTTCGAACAACTTGAAAAAGATAACTATTTTTTTAAAGAAGTCATCCTCTCCGATGAGGTTCACTTTCATCTGAGTGGCGCAGTAAATACACAAAACGGACGATTTTGGTGCGAAGAGAATCCACAAATTATTAATAAACTTTCACCCAAATTGTCAGTTTGGTGCGGCTTTTAGTCTGGTGGAATCATCGGTCCGCGCTTCTTTCGAAATGAAGCGTGTGACACGGTTACTGTCAATGGAGTGCGATATACAAGGTCTGTCGCAAAAGAAACAGGACTGTTAAAAAAAAACAAAAAATTAATATTTTTCAAAAGTTATATTTTTTTATTCAAAGTAGTTTCCTTGTGCTTCGATACAGCGTTTAGCCCAGTCAATTAGCATTTCAAATGAGTGTTTAAGGTCATTTTTCGGAATGCTCTTGAGAATATCGGTCATCGCCTTTTGGATAGCTGAAACGTCCTGAAACCAGTGTCCTTTCATGGGCAAATGAAGTTTTCCAAATAGGTAAAAATCACAGGGTGCCGGATCAGGTGGGTGGTTAATATGGAGTTTTTTGTCAAAAAATCAGTAACAAGCGTCGACCGATGACACGGCGCATTATCGTGCAACAGGCGCCAGAGCCCTGCCTCACGGTATTGTGGTCGAGCACGACGAATGCGTGACAAAAGACGCTTCATAACACCAAGCTAAAACACAGCATTAATCGTTTGGCCAGATGGGAAGAACTCTTGGTGTACAATACCCTCGGAATCGTAAAAACAAATCAGCATTGTCTTTATTTTTGACTTCTGAAGACGACCGACTTCTTGCTCTTTGCTCTTTGCACTTTACGACCGATGACCAAAAGCTGCTGTCACTTTTTGATCAATAACATCGATTGTAGTTATCCAACTGTCTTAAAATTTGTACGAAATGTCAAGAAGAGATCAAACTTCATATACCCACTAATAGGTGGCGCCACCAGAAACAGTTATATTTAAAAAGTTCTGTTTCTTTTGCGACAGACCTTGTAGATCGATAATAACCAATTTGGTATGGCCGCAAAAAAGTTGATCCTTACAATAGCTGGTTGCAATAAGACGAGACTACGTGCAACACAGCATGTGTAACAACCGAATTATTGTGAGAAAAGTTTGTAGATTCGATCATTTCATGCAATTGTGACATTAAATGGCCATCTAAGCAGTTGTGGTTAACCACCATTAGACTACTCTTGTGGGGTTATATGAAGTCATTGGTCTTTAGCAATAAATCAGACAATTGTAAAGCTTTAGAAGTCAATACCGAAAGTGGCATTCATAACATGATTTAATGGAAAAAGTACTCGAAAATTGGGTTCATCGAATTCGTTCCTGCAAAAGAAGTCTTGGAAGCCATTTAAATGATGTTATATTCATAATCAAATTATATCGGTTTTACTTCTCACTAAAGATAAAACATTTGAATTTCTTTAAAAATTAGTCTTTTGTTTTAGAGAAGTCATATCAATATTTTTAGAAAACCCTGTAAAATATTCGCTGAGATTAATTAAAAACATACCATCACCAATCATATGGAGTAAAGTCATCCGTATTTTATATTTTTATTATATGGGGCTAGGTCAAGTTTTCGTAAACTTTAAACCATATAACTTACGTATTGGTCGATATATGCAGTATTGAATAATTTCTGGTCATAAATATAGGCAATATTCGTGAAAAGTTTTATATTGTTATGTTAAGTATTTCTTGGTACTCGAAAATGAAGGAATCAAGTGGAATTTAAAATTGTGTTTTATGTTAAGTAACCGTGATTGTATTTCGATTTCGCCCATTTTCATACTGTTACATAGTGCCGAGATATGTGATTTCACCTAATTGTGAGCGGCGTCACGCCCATAGTTCAGTTTACACGCAGGCTTCTAAAAAGCCCTTTCATACCATCTGGACGCATGTAGTTTTTGATGCAGCTTTCAAAAGAAAAGCATTCGATTTTCACTGTTGTTATTAGTAATTCAGTAATTTAGCTGCAGAATGGGTATGTATTTATATTTGTAATTCGTATTGCTGCGCATTTTCTTCAATTTCGTGGGCCACCCAATGCTGGCGCTGTCAGTTGAATATTGAAAAATGCATTATTCATTTACCCAAAATCGACAGCCATTTTTTCCTACTTTACTTCGTACTCGATTTCATACGCATTACTTACACGTCATGGAAGTGTCAATGTCATGTCAAAAAAGCTTGCTTCGGCTGCGCTTTGACGCACCGAGGAGATCAGTTGTTTGTTTGCTGCCAAACATAAATTTTTCTACTGCTTAAAATGCTTTCAGTAAAACACACTTGAAAAAAATTAATTCGTTTAAAATGCTTTTTCCTTTTTTAAGTATTTTTTTATTATTTTGCCATTTTCAAATTTATAATTTTTTTTTTGTTATTTTTCCGTCTTCTGATTTTTGTTTAATTTTTTTTTAATGTTCGTTAATTTATTTATTACATACCCAGAGATCCTTTAAATATTTAACTAAACAATTATTGCTGCTCTTTCATTAATTTATTTTATAATTAATTTTTAATCACCATGCAAATCATATATCTTTCGAGTAGTTAAACTTCATTCGATGAAAGATGCCGCCATTTAAAACGCTTTTGACATATGCTCATTGGAAAGCAAAACTAGAATCCACTCACTGGTTTATGAATTAAATAATGCTCCATCACATGTATATGTATGTATAAGCCTTATAAGTTTCCAACGATATACGAGTATATATTCTTCTGCCACTTATATAACCGCGTACTTTGGTGTATGCGCTTCATTGGAATGCAATCAACAGTAAAAGTGCGCTGCCACTCGAATATGTGAATGAGTGATTTGGTATTTCGGTCGAAGCCTTCGTTTACCCGCCGCCAATATTTGTCCTGATTGTAGTCTCAGTGTCCTTCTAGTGAAAAGGAAATTTGACACGCTTCAATTTACTTGACTTTTCAGTGTGTTTTGTGTGAAAGTGAGAGCAGTTTGTTGTTTGTTGACGTTTAGCGGTAATTCGAAAATGTCAATTTCGTGCGAAATTGTTGGAGTTCAAACTAATTCGATTACAGGGAAGCGAAATTTTGTAAGCGTAAACGCTTGTAGTCAGTGATAGTACAATTTACTATTCGGCAATTACTTACGTAGCTATTCTGGCCATATAAAGAGTGCAAATTCGGTGGGAGAGAGACTCCGTCGCCGTGTCCTTTCATTCATCTCGGTGGCTGAACGTCTAGCCACAATCCGCATTAAAGTAAAGTTCTTCAAAATATCGCTGATTTGGCCATTTGAACTTCTGCTCTCTGAGAACACTCATCAGCAACTCGATATAAGGAAACTATAGGACGGATCCTTACGTACAGCTGCAAATGCAACCATTGGTTTTCGGAAAAGGCAAAAGAACAGCTGGCACGATGAGGAGTGCTGTGTCGCAACCCGTGTGGATAAACAAAGAGAGAGACCTAAAAGCATGAGTACGCTCACAAGTAAGAGCTTGACAAGCTGGACGACAGGTGTATGCTCGAATATTTTACGGAAAATGCGGCGACCAACAGAAGGTTTCAAGAACGGAGAATACTCTTGTAGAACACTCAGAGATGATCTATCAAGGGTATTGCATGAAAGATTAAAGCCCACCGTCAACAAGCGAATTAGACTTTATCCGTGTGGCTTAAAAACTGGAAAATTGATAACTGACCCAAGTTTGGAAAGAATCCGTGAAAAGAGGATTGATACACACCCCCTGTTCGTCGATGTTAAAACAGCTTTTGACAGCACGGAAAGAAGCTGCATTTATGCCGCTATGTCTGAATTTTGTGTCCCCGCCAAACTAAAACAGCTCTGTAAGCTGACGCTGAGCAATCCTAAATCTCCGTCAGTTTCGAGAAGGACCTCTCCAAGCCGTTTGATACCAAACGAGGTTTCAGACAAGGCGACTCTCTTTCCTGTGACTTCTTCAACATACTTCTGGAAAAAATAATTCCAGCTGCAGAGGTGAACGGAGAAGGTACATTCTTCTACAACAGTGTACGACTGCTGACGTACGCGATGACATCGAAATAATTGGCCATAACCACGCCGTTAGTTCTGCTTTCTCCAACTTGGACAAAGAAGCCAAGGAAATGGGTCTGATAGAACGAGGGCAAGACGAAATATCTCCTGTCATCAACAAACAGTTGTCGCACTCGCGGCGAGGCTTCCATGTCACTGTTGATAGTCATAACTCCGAAGTCGAAGATAATTTCGTCTATCTTGGAACCAGTATACAAAGCAACAACAATGTCAGCATCAAACGCAGAATAACTCTTGCCAGGAAGTGCTACTTCGGACTGAGTAGGCAATTGAGAAGTAAAGTACTCTCTCGACGAACCAAAACCAAACTCTATAAGTCACTCATTATTCCCGTCCTGCTATATGGTGCAGAGGCATGGACGATAACAACATCTTATGAGTTGACGTTACGAGTTTTCGAGAGAAAAGTTCTGCGGAAGATTTGTGCTTTTTTGCGCATTGGCATTGGTCGCATTCGATGTTAGCAAAAAGATATAAAAAATTAACGCATACCATTCATTCATGCTTTCAATTGCATCTTCTTCATTCCTCAATGCATTGTGCAAAATTTTAAAAGAATATGCGTTTAAAATTCACTTTTCAATTTTCGCAATTCTTGCAACAATCTCGCATTATAAAATACTTAAAGTGTATAAAAATAGTAGTCTAAAAATACACTAAATATTTCTTTCTGAGCAATCATCTATGTAGTTTACCCAATCGTCTGTCATTGGTTTTGCATTCGCTACTTATTATTCCATTAATGGCATTCAATATTGCATGTCTAGCTCGCGAGTCTAACCAAGAATGCTACCCGCATGCCACATTTTATATCGCAATCATTGTTCTCTCATTTTACTGGCCACTCGCCTTTATTGCATATTAATTTATTTGCAACAAATTACACTTATGCTCGAATGCAAACGTCACTGCATGCAAGCAAGCACATCGCTAGCGCTGACACGTGCCCGCTTACCGTGGCGTATGAGTAACATGCAGTGGCAGCTTTTGTTTGGCAAATGAGTTATTTACGTTTTAATTAAATTGAAGCTCATTGTTTTTTAAAATGCGGTGCACATTTATAGCGTAATTGAATTATAATGCATAAGTATTTGTTTTGTTTGCGGAAAAATGGAATTATTAAAATACTGTTATTTTAAAGAGCTTTTGTTTAAAGCGCATATTTTTACACTGAGTTGATACAAAGACTGTTTCCAGCAATTATTCTCATATTCGATCTTGTTTAATAATAAAATTTCCCTACATTCGACCCATTCTCTACTACTATTTGACATTTATATTTATTTTAACATGCGTTCGAGCTAATGTGGTCATAATACTGACTTTTAAAGACAAAATCGCGAAATATTTCTCTTTGAGAAAGGTATACAGCTGGTTCTACATGCAATCAATCGTGGATCTGGGAGTTTTAAAGCTGAGATTTTAAGTATTATAAACTTAAACAAAATTTGATTATCAAGCAACGTCTTTTCCTGAATAATGCTTTGGATAATGATATTTAATAGCTTATTAAGTTTACAGAGGGTTCTTGGAACATATGTGCTCGCTGTGAGTGTCAGACGATAAGCTTGATGCTAATTATTTTCTCCAGGAGTAGATTGAAGAAGTCGCACGATACAGAGTCGCCTTGTCTGAAACCTCATTTGGTATCGAACGGCTAGGAGAGGTCCTTCTCGAAACTGACGAAGCTGTTGGTATTGATCAACGTCAATTAACAAAGCCGTATTTGTTTTGCGGAGTTTCCAAATTCTGACTTCGCAGCATAAAGGCAGCTCCTTTCCGTGCTGTAAAAAGCAGCTTCGAAATCGACGAAGAGGTGGTTTTTTCCAAGATCAGTTGTTGATTTTCCCGACCTAAAGGCACACTGATAAGGTCCAATCACTTTGTTGACGGCAGGCAGGCTTTAATATTTCACACAATACCCTCGATAGAACCTTATATGCGATGTTGAGGAGACTTATCCCACGGTATTTGGATTTGGCAGAGCGCACTTAAATTCCAATCGTGGGGCAGTTTTTGGTCGGACTATATTCTACAAAAAAGCTGATGCAAGCTGCTTATCAGTTCTTCGCCGCCGTATTTAAATAGCTCGGCCGGGGAGAATTCTGGTTACGAAGACTAAATTGTCATAGGAATCGCCTTTCTTTATAATTTGTTATAACTAATGAATATAACATAAAGGAGAATAGTTCGAAAACTCCATAAAAAGAAAGAACTAAATTATTGAAGCATTGTAACTTGGTTCTCTTTGGCTTTAAAGTACTTTCAATTTGATGAAAATTTAGCGGCTAACATATTTTTCTTTCGAATAAAATATATCTTCTTGGAAAGAATGGCAATATTCTGACTGAAAGCTTACAGGTTATATAATTTTTAAAGTAAGTAAGGGATGTACTATAATTTTTGCACAAATTTCCCAAAATTCTGACTTTCTTAGAAAACATGCTTCTTCATACAGTTCTCATGTATTTGGGTTAAACTGAAAACTAAGAAATTATTCCACTTAATTTATATGTAAATATTTATATACGATTTCAACTAAAAGTGGACGGTGGCACACTCAATATCCAATTTTTAATCCGAATTGAATACTTATTTTTACCTTCAAGTTCAACTTATGTAAGTGATAATAATTTTTCGATTAGCGGTATGTTGGAAGCATGACTCCGATTCAATCCATCTACAATATCAATACTTTCAGACTGCAAGCACAATTTGAGTAAAAATTGAGAAAGATTGTTACAAGCAATCCACCAAGTTTTCTTAATTTTTACTCAAGTTGTGCTTGCCGGAACTGAAGAATTAATCAACAGATAGATAAACATAATTCTAATAGGTTAAGGGGTTACTTCCATCTGTGTCAAACGTCACATCAAAAGTTTTATTGCAATTTTTAGGCCACTTTGAACTGTAATTTTTTTCACAAAAATCGGATTTTGTGTTGGGAAGATGTCATTTTGTCGTAAATCAAAGTTTAGACTAACAATTTTCTTTACCGTATGACAAGTTTTTTCTGAGGATTATTCAACATGATTTTTTAAAGGATTAGATATGGTTAAAAGGCCGAAAAAAATCGAATTTCCCACATTTTTTTCTGAGAAAACTTTTCAGTTTATTGATCAAAAAATATGTACACATATTATGGTATCCGTTTACTGTATTTTAAGACTTAAAATTAGTAAAAATATTTATTTGGAATGGAACTACAGCTGATATCCGGCAGCTCCCCTCAAAAAAGAAATTTTGCGCTGACCACTATCTTTCTGAACTGGATCCTTTGAAATTAAAAAATCCAAACAGATTTCGTTAAAGTAATGTTAAATTTAGTAACTAATCAAAGGAATAAGCAAAATAAAATTTTTTGACAAAATGACGGTTTCTCAAAAAAATAGCGATTTTTCACCAAAATTTCAGCTTTAAATTTTTTATAAAAAAATATTTTTTGGTCTTCGTTTCATAGCTAAAAATTATGCCTAAGGAAAGCTCACATTTTGGCGGTTTAGTCGTTTTCAAGTAATGTTGGTCACCGACTTTGAAAACACCATATTGAGAAAAACGTTTATAGTTTGGTCTTGTACTTCTAAGCACTCTGAAACGCCTGTTCAAATTTGCGTGTAACTTCAAAAATATTCACCGCATCGATATATTATTTTATGTGGGCATTCTTAAATATATATACACGGAAAAAATAAATAAAAAAGTATAGTTTTTGAAAATTATAATTGTTTGTTCAATTCCATAAATCTGTGTATTTCTTTATCAAATGAAATGCCTGCTAAAAAAATTATAAAACGAAAACGATGTTTTTCCGACATGCATGTGGATATAACCCCTTAAGACGCTATAAACCAATATTGCCATATTGCGAGGTGTTGCCATTTTTGTTTTTTTGGTGATAAATATTTAATTTCGAAATTATTTTGAGGACGAAGTGAGCATTTTGTTCATGAAATCCAATATGCTGCTCAATAGCGCTTTCATTTAGTTGACTGTAGGTGCATACGTTATATAAAACTACAATTTACAGAATCGGCGGTTGGTTATTTGAATAATGATTTTTTAATAGGTTAATTTTACAATGTAATATTTCAATAAGCACACTTAAAGCCGCCACTTATGCCATATTACAATTAAAAAATGTTTTTCCCATTTGTTTTTTTCAGCGAATAACGGAAAAAGAACATTCTTGCCACATAATTGCATTGATGTACAGCAATAAACGTAAATAAATTGAGGACTTCAATGTAGAACCACACAAACAAATTGCTGCAACCAACGAAGCGACGGCGACATAAAAAAATACGAGCGCATTGTGCATGAGCGCAATTGTGGGTGAGCGCCGCTGGTAAGCAACAGCTAGTGGCAACAATGAAGAAAAATATGTGGCATGCAATGGCAAATAATAACAATTGCGGTGATGTAAGTGAATAAGGCCAGCATAAAAAATCGCATTAATAAAGTGGCAGCAAGCAAACAATAAAAAAAGTAGGCAAGAAGAGCAGCGCAGAGCAACGAAAAAGGCCAACTAAATAAATTGTGTCGCATGCGAAGTGCCAACAACAACAACAGCAAGTGCGGAGTGAAGTGCCGAGTGTAGTGCAGTGAAGTGCGTTGAAACTTGAGTGTTTTGTTTTTGTTTTTGTATTTTCTTTTCCACACGAGCATAATATTATGTCAAGCGGTCGCAGCGCACGCCTGCCACCCACGCCCAGCGCCGCTGCCAACACAGCCGCGAACAAGCCACGAGGCGTACACAACGCACTGCCCGAACCGAATAGCAACAATGTGCTGCCGCCCAGCGCTTACGCTCACATGAAGAGCAACAACAGCAATAGCAATAATGGCATCGGCGGCATTGGTATGGGGGGCGGTGGCAGCGGCGGCACCGGCCTTGGTGGATTGTCCATGCTGGGCGGCATGAATATGGCGGGCTATACGAATTTTTGCGCCGGCATGGGCATGAATAATAGTGCGGGCGTAGGTGGTGTTGGTCTGATTGGTGTTGGCGCTAATGTTGGTGGTGTGGGCGTTGGTGGTGGTGGTGGTGGTGGTGTTGGCAGCATTACAACCATCGATGCCGCCACTGAGGGCATACCCAGCGAAACAATCGATGCGCTCGGGCCCGAGTTGGCGGTGGCCACGTCGCAAGTGCTGGAGAATTTGTCGGAGGCGGAGCGCAAAATGATAATCGAAGTTTTGAATCGGGATGAGAATGTACGGCAGCGCGATGCCACGCGTATAATGTAAGTACACAACCAAAAACAAAAAAAAAAGAAAAGAACAGCAAAGTGCTGCACTTTATTGTTATTGTTATTATTACTATTACTATTATTGCTCGCATAAAGTATTTGTTACTATGTTATGCTGACTAGCGCAGTAGTTCAAGTGTTGCGTATACGACACGGTGTACGTGTTTAAAACTTGTTTATTGCGCTGCTTATGGTTTACGGATGGCAGAATCAGCGAAAAAATATGCTTCGCGGATAGTGTTTATTGTGAATTTATTTATTCGTCGATTCGTAAAATGCTTACGAAATGCATTATTTCAGTTGTTTTTTAAATATAGGTATACATTATGCTCACACTGCTGTCTCTAGATAAAGAATTTTATGTCATTTAGCAAAATTTTTTATAATTTCTGCCTATCGAGGCTATGCCCTATGAAGATAATTCTATCGATCCAAATTTTCTCCATTGCTTTCCAGTGTAGCTAGTTTAATCTTGTAAATAACTCACAGTCCTATTGCAATTCGAGGCCTATATGGGCTTCCCATTGGTGAAGCTGATTTGTTGGTACGAGTACTGCTTTTTATATTTCCGGATTATAGTATAAAAACATATATTAGTCATTGAAAATCTCTGTATTATTTTTGAAAATATTTTCCATTAAGATCTATATACACATGCGTTTGTATTAATTCTCGACGTACCTTTGCTATTCTGATTGAGGTTTTCCCAAAATTTGCATTCTGAATGCATTAACCGCCTCTTCTTCCGCTATCGCAAGACTAAATAAAAAGCAGTCATTTGGTCCCAAGTCAGGTCTATAGAGTGGATGACTCATCAAATCCATGATTTGTCACCTGTCACCTGTCACGATGTCATAGACATGTTTCAAAGCACCGCTATCGCTTTTTTAACATTTCCCTCGACCAATCGACAGCAGCATTTTTTCTGAGATTGACAAATTATGTGGTATCCAAAGAGAAAAATTTTGTCTCAGACAATATCTTCATGCAATATTGAATCGATGTTGGCCACACTAATGTCTATAGTTGGCGCAACTTCACCATAGGTGGCTGTTGTTGTAGCGGCAGAAAAGATTTCTGAAATAGTTTCGAGGCATGGTACCGAGTCATGGTTTTTTTCCTGATAAAAGTCCGGGTTCGTGCCGATTGCTTCGATCCGATGATATTGCAATATCAGTTTGTGCACAGCATCATTAGTTCCCGGCACAGCAACAGATTTTGGACGACCTTTGGTGACGGAGCTTCCGCACTAAAAATTTAATTAGGTTCATCGATGCACTGCTGCTGAGTTAATCCAGGTCGAAAGTTGTAACAAATAATCGTGCGAAAGTGTTCGCGATTTCATTCAATTTTTTTTACCGAAATGAATATTTTGAGTTACTGTAAACAAGACAAACAGCCCTGGTATGTCAATAGGATTTGGGTATGTATAACTTAAAAAAGTTTGATAACTTTTCGATAAAGTTATGTGTTGTCAAATACCGATTTATACAAATAGTTTTCCCAAATAAAATTATTTCGAGGCTAAGAGATGAGCTTGGGAAGGTCGAGCGAATTCAGTCCTTACACAAGCTGTATTTTATATGCTTTCAATATAAGAGCTCGATGTAAAATGCGCCAAGTCGTTCCATACGTCAGTCCGAGTTGCTACTACCGGCGCCGAATCGACTCTTCACCGTCTTCGTGTGCACTCTCAGCTTCGGATGGTATATTTTCTTCACTGCTTGCTGGACGTGGGCTGTTCGGTCGAATATTATTCAATAATTAAGACTGGGTCTCAAGATGGATGATAGTGTTGAGAATCGTATGCTCAGTAGGCCGATTATGTTGAGCATAAGCGAAGCGCCCGAAACACATTCTTTACAGAAGCTGAATTTTCGTAATAAAGTTAAACGATTTGTAAACGTTGTTCAAGCGTAAGTCTTTACATGATGAAATGCCAATATTGAACAAAAATAACATGACAGCTTGACAAGACTCATGCGTGATCTGTCAATAAAAGGCTTTGAAAAAAGTGCTTCTACTTGGATCACCCGTTACAAGCTTGATAACATTTAAAATACTATCATTAAGTGTTTCAAACATTAAATGTAAAGAAAACAAAAAAAAAAACAAGTAAGGAAGGGCTAAGTTCGGGTGTCACCGAACATTTTATACTCTCGCATGATAAAGTGATAATCGAGATTTCATTATCCGTCATTTACATATTTTTCAAATACCGTATTTGTGTAAAGTTTTATTCCGCTATCATCATTGGTTCCTAATGTATACAGAGAAGGCATCAGATGGAATTCAAAATAGCGTTATATTGGAAGAAGGCGTGGTTGTCAACCGATTTCACCCATATTTCGTACATGTCATCAGGGTGTTAAGAAAATAGTATATACCGAATTTCGTTGAAATCGGTTGAGTAGTTCCTGAGATATGGTTTTTGTCCATAAGTGGGCGAGGCCACGCCCATTTTCAATTTTTAAAAAAGGACTGGGTGCAGCTTTCTTCTGCCATTTTTTCCGTAAAATTTAGTGTTTCTGACGTTTTTTGTTAGTCGGTTAACGGACTTTTAGTAATTTTCAACATAACCTTTGTATGGGAGGTGGGCGTGGTTATTATCCGATTTCTTCCATTTTTGAACTGTATATAGAAATGCCTGAAGAAAACGACTCTATAGAGTTTGGTTGATATAGCTATAGTAGTAGTTTCCGAGATATATACAAAAAACTTAGTAGGGGGCGGGGCCACGCCCACTTTTCAAAAAAAATTACGTCCAAATATGCCCCTCCCTAATGCGATCCTATGTGCCAAATTTCACTTTAATATCTCTATTTATGGCTTAGTTATGACACTTTATAGGTTTTCGGTTTCCGCCATTTTGTGGGCGTGGCGGTGGGCCGATTTTGCCCATGATCGAGCTTCTTATGGAGCCAGGAAATACGTGTACCAAGTTTCATCATGATATCTCAATTTTTACTCAAGTTACAGCTTGCACGGACGGACGGACGGACAGACAGGCATCGGGATTTCGACTCTACTCGTCACCCTGATCACTTTGGTATATATAACCCTATATCTGACTCTTTTAGTTTTAGGACTTACAAACAACCGTTATGTGAACAAAACTATAATACTCTCCTTAGCAACATTGTTGCGAGAGTATAAAAAAATAAGAAAAACAGTTTACCTAAACTTTTCTTTAGGTCATAGTAATGTTATGGGTGCATTATTTCTAAAACAAGTAAAGATTAATTTAAAAAGGAGGCCTCTCCTCTTTTTAGTGTAACCTAAAAGTTTTAAGTTACCACTTTGATTAGTAATTTCATTTCAGCAAAAAGCTCTAATACAGATTTTACGATAAAATGTATTTAAATAAATACAGAAATAATGAGGGTTAACAAAAATTTGCATAAATGGCATGGTCAATAAGGACACAGTAATGGCAGTTTGGTGAGCCAGTGGCCTTAAAGTTTTGTCTTCGTTTTTGAACTGATAATACTTAAATCCATTTTATGGATTTTTAATCAATTAAAGGATACGATATCTAAGATCGTACACTTGAGACGGCCTACGTCTTATTGATATGAATATGCCAGTTTTTATATGTACACAGTACTACATACAAGTATATTCGCGTACAGCATGTGATACATTTTAAACTCATTTCACAACTTAAGGTCACTTTGCTGAAGCAGTCGATATTAAAATTTATGTACAGCGCCTACCAATAGGGATGACCTGATTTTGACCAGTTCCCACGGTAGATTTTATCCGGCCAAGGGCTATTATTTTGGAGATCGATGTGATTTTTACAGCCCGTGGTGGCAATGCTTGCGTACAATTTTGTCAGTGTATTCAGCAATGTTTGTAATATCATTCTGTCAAGTTTCACTTTTGTGGACCCTTTTTATTCTCTAAAATGATACCATTGAACTACTCAAAAACTTATGGGAATGCTAAATGCAGACTGAAAAGCACATGTAAAAATTTCTTATAACTTTTCTTTCTTTCTTTAATGAAATTTTGTAATATTTGATGGTCTATATCAACGCATTCATTACGGTTTCCTGGCTCAGGTATTTTACGAAAGGATTACTTGATATCTGCTTTAAGAACTTGCGAAATAGCTATTCGCTTCCGTAGAAAGATGACTTTTTAAAGACACTTTGCTAGAATTGCAGCATACTCCAGAGTGCATATATTTCTAGCTTCACAAAATCTATTTGGTTTTCGAATACCCTTGACTGATAGTGACCTTGATAGCAGCAATTTCCAAGAAACATAACGCAATGAATCCGCTGAAATCGAAAAAAATTTCTGTCCAATTTTCGTTCTTTGAGGATATGTTGGTATTCGGAAACTTTGGATCGTTTCTCGATCCACAGATGAGATAGAGTTCTGTTCGCTGCAACGAGGATGATTAGTTATTTCTTGCTCCCGCTACATTCCTTATGGCGTTCGTACCCAAAGCGCTTTCTACTCCGACGAATATTGTGCTTCATATATAGCAAAATATGTATATACGATATAACAAAAGCCCAATTTAATTATACAAAAAGCTTCATTTTCCGATTAACCAGCAACTATAAGGGCAACCAAACCTCAAAAACTAACCAACCCAAACACGGTTCGAGCGTAAAAGACAACCTCTGAATAGCATTATGCTTTTAAGTATAAAGGGCAACCGCAAAGTAATTTAAATTGTTGTGATATGTGACCGTAATATTGCGAATTCCTTATTTGTCTCAACAACATTTTTCTATAATGTGCTTTGCCCTTTGCATGATCAACTCATTTGCTTTGAAGGCACACCACTTGCGGCTTTGTTTGTTTTTGTTTCTCCGCTTTGTTTCTGTACGCCTTTCATATTTTATTTTTGTGTCTCTTTTCCACGTTGTGCAAATATAAAAATGTAATAAGTCGCTCACAACAAAGTAACAGGTGAACACACATACATATACATACATAAATAAATATTATACACACATACAATTATATTCTTACATTCCCACATACATTCATGCATACTTGTAGTCACAGTATAAATAAACTTGAGGGCATTTTCTGTTGATGACGGTAAGCCGCCGTTTGTTGTTGTTCTTGTTGGGCTGAGTATTTAAAAAACACTAATCCCAACAGAAGATCAACAGTAATGTTAGCAATAACAATTGTTGCATGCAACATTTGGTTTTAATGACGTTGTTTTGACCTTTGTGAAACAAAGGTACTGAAGTACTGAAATAGAAACAAAGCACAAAGGTAAAAGAGAAACCAACAAAGACGACCGAACCATAAAGTGAAATAAAAAGAAAAATTATATTCAACTAATAAATATGCCATGACCCCTTTTTCTTGTATATTGATGCGAAAAGGATTTTCGGCATTTTGTTTGACCGATTGGCAGCGAGTGGTCAGCTAGGCCTTCGACCGAGGAATCGTGAAACTAACCGCCTTGTCGTAGAAGTACGAAACTTAATAACTACTTGAGAAAATAAAGCATATTTTCAAAAGGATATAAATGATATTTTGCAGAATATTTCAATGCATATTTTTGCGTTTTTTGCTCATATTATAAGCGCTTGTTTTAACATTTTTCCTTCATATAAATAACCGCTCTGCTTATAAAATCTGAGTTTATCATACGACATGGTGTACTGTACAACGTATTAATATATAAGATGTTAGAATACAGTGACCAATTAAGATTATAGTGTATCGAAATTTGACTCAGGGTATAACAGTAAGTAGTAAAATATCTCATAGACTCGCCAAGCTCATTTAAAAAAGAAGATATCGTAGAGATTGATCCCACCGCTCAGATTTACGTTTAAATTTTATCAGCTCATTCGCATTTAAATTTACAAATCCAATAAATAAAATCCAAATTGGACCATACATTAAGCTAAAGTATAATGCATCGTCCTTACATTATGACAAAAAAGTACTCCGAAATCGTAAATAAAATGCAAGATATTTAGTTATTCATCAATATTTATTTGGTCGCCTTGAAAGTAAGTCCCACCAGATGGAATACACTTAAGCTAACGACTTTTCTAGTTCTCGAAACAATTTTCATAAGTACCATTTGGGATGGCCTTCGGTGGTTGATCGATGGTACTAACTGCATTTTTGGCTTTCAATTCGGTTACAATCGTGGTTTAATGCGATGATTATCATCATGTAAAATTTATGAATTGTTCTTTTTCGATTACGGCAGTTTTCGATGGATGTTCTCGCGCAAACGCCTCAATATGTACAAATAGAACTCATTATTGACCATCTGTCCCTCCGGAACAAATTCATGATGCACTAAACAACGAATATCGAAAAAACTATGAGCACCACCGTGATTTTTGAACGGATTTGGCGTGTTCTTTTTTGGGATTTTCGTGTTTTTCCATCCATTCCGATAATTGTTGACTTGTTTGCATGTCAAACTCATAAACCCATGTCTTATCAGCAGTTATAATGCTATCCATGAATGTGGGATCGGAATTCGCACGTACAAAGAGACCAGTTTACGGTATTTTTTTTGAAAGAAAATCAGCTTTATTGGGATGAGTTGAACAAGAACGCGTCTCATACCTAAAATTATTACCAAAATCATTCGAACGGACTCGTGACGGATGTCGAGTTCTCTTGCCATTTCTCTAACACTTGTCTGACGATTCTCAAGCACCATATCCTTCACTTTTTAAATATTTTCAACAGTTGAAGAGATGGAAGCTCGTCCAGAAAGAGGCATGCCTTCAACGACTTCTCGACCATATTTGAAGGCTTTGTACCACTTCTTAAGCCTTCTCCAACATTCGCAACGATTCTGCACACGAAATTTGGTTAGAAATACAACAGTTGAGACAAAAACTTTGTTCGTTATTTTTATCCACTGTAAAAACCGCAATGCACTATGAGCTGTACCCACTCAAGCAGCTGCTGTGAACAAACTGGTTGACAGATCGCGTTAATATTTGGCATATTAATTAAGGATAGTCCTACCAACTTAGCAAGATACATTCTTTTGAAATGTCATTTACCCTGGAAATTTCAATTACAATTTTTTTGTCACAATTTTTAACGGTCAATATGTGGGGTATTTTCTTAGAAATATGTGATCATAAACAAAATTTAACGATTTTCTTCTTTACTATTGACATCGGT
Source organism: Bactrocera neohumeralis (assembly GCF_024586455.1). Taxonomy (NCBI): domain Eukaryota; kingdom Metazoa; phylum Arthropoda; class Insecta; order Diptera; family Tephritidae; genus Bactrocera; species Bactrocera neohumeralis. The sequence goes on from NC_065919.1 coordinate 61,818,957, forward strand.
AGTTAGTGTATAAATGATATGCTCATAAATGTAATTTGAAGATCTAGAACACCTTTCAAAATTAACCCCTTGATAAATACTGTAGAAATTGCCGTCATAGTGGAGAACTATTTGCTTTTGCGTTAGTAGAAACTTTGTTGTATGGATTGAAGTTTTTGTCTTTTGACTCGAGATTATTTTTGTCCAAGGCCTTCGGGGTTACAAAACCCCTCTCAAAAAGTTAGTAGGTGTATAGGTGAGGTAGCTTTAGCAACTTGTCTACTCCTAAGGTTAGATATCAGAATATATTCGATTTTGCCTACTACTTGCTTATTTGACGGCGAAAGTGACAATCGGTTCTGATTCGATTCTCATGTTTTGGAGAATGTTTGAAGTTCTTTTATTTTTTTTACGCTGGATTAAGAACCAAAAGCTACCTTCGATTCGTTAAGTATTACAGAGTAACGAGTAGCGCCTAGAACTAACAATCACGGTAGTGGCGAATCAATGACCGCTATAATCATCAAAATTTTGTGCTCTTAGGCAACCAAAAAAAAATTTTTTTAAATACATTTTTCAGAATCGGTCTCCGATATATATTGCTTGAATATGAAAGAAAAGTGCATCATATGACCTACTCCCCGACGTTGCAAAGATGGTTGCATGTAACAAAACGCATAACATTTCAATTACAGATAGTAAATTCTGCACATAAGTCACTTACTACAAATTTCACGCGTAACGGTAATCAATCAAAATTCATGCAAGACAATATAAGTTGTAGATTTGGTAAATCCATCAAATTAAGTTCAAAGGTTAAACAAAAATCAAAGCGTCGGACTCTCAAACTGCTTCAACGTATAGTATATAAATATTGACATGTACAATTGGGTACTGACTGGTATAAAATGAAAGAGTATTTTTCACATTTAGTGAAGAAACTTGAAAAGTTGTACATCTTCTGCTGCGAACATAGTTTTTCCATTTGTGTCGCCAACATTTACAAATAAAATGCAACGTATCGATTTCTTAGAACAATCTCCATTAGCATTTCACTTAAGCGATGACGAGAAATACAAAATTTAATAATAAAATTGAGTAAATCAAATTTCTATAACGATGAGCTAACTGTATTTGTATATGACAAGGGTTGTCTATAAGCACTTAGCCAAAAAAGGAAAAAATTAAATTTTTTAAGGAAATGGCGGCTTAATTCTAAACATAGTCTCCTTCCAGCTTGAAACATTGGACACAGTGATGTTTTTACTTTTATAAATGCATCTGAAGAATACATTTTCGTTAAGTCTACAAAGTATGTATAATCTCGTGATATGTTTGTTCGCCTCCAGGTACTGGATGAAGATTACAACTTGTGATTCCCAGAAACTAGTGGTTATACGACTAGATAGCACAATCTTAGTTCTCTTTGAAGCAGCTTTGCTCGGTAATATCTACTTTTTATACACTGTGTAGAATATATTTAGTTTACCACGAATTTGGTAAAACTCAGAAGAAAAGTCGGAGAAAATATGTACTATATATTAAGCATCAGAGTGACGAGTTGAGTCGATTTAGTCTTGTTCGTATGTCTTCCTGTATACTCCTCTTAATTTAAAATTTTGTAAATATTTATCAGCACTGATGATATCAGACAACTATAGCATATATGTAGCTGCTATGTATATAAGCTGAAGGATGAGATCAGAACGGTTCAGTGCAACCGAAGTTGAAGTTTTTCCTTGTCTGACTTTTCTTAGAGGTCTGCGGTGTAACAGTGGATCAATTCTGGTACTTACTGAACAGTCCTCGTATATGTACATATGTATGTTTATGAGTGTATATAAGTGTATATGTCCCCTTGTAAGCAATGGCAAACAGTTTATTGCGGATATTGAGAACTTTTTTGCTTAGAATTTCATCAAAGTTCAAGGGCTTCGAATAACAGCTGCATTTTTAATAGAATTGAAAAAGAACAACTCAAGAATAGCAAGAACAACAAGGCGAACATATTATTCCGCTCGCATATCGCAGAGTCTCAAAGCAATCGCGAAGCATCTTCAATGTGTCACACATACTTTCACATATGTACATATGTATGTATATAGCCAACAGCAAGCACATAAAGTTCTGCGCGCAGATATGCGAATGCTGCGAAATTTTAGTGGGAAAGCGAAACAAAAATATAATAAAGTAATAATAACAACAACTTGCGAGTAGATCGTCTTCACTGCGCGAGGGTGCATAAAAGAGCGGAATTTTTGCGAATGTTCGCATTGTTATTGTGAAAATTTTAAATTATGCTAAATATACTAAAACAACAACAAAAACTCCATTTTAGCGCACGACTGTGACGGCACACTTTAGAGGGTGGAGTGGGGGCGTAAGCGGAACCAGGATAAGTGGAGCTGCTAAGGATAATATTTATGTTTGCATAGTTGTGTGTGTGTGTATATATATGTATATTTGAATGGGTGTGTGTAAATAAAAGAATGTAGTTCAAATATTAAGCACGAAAAAGTGAATGGTACCCGTAACCGCAAGCATCAGCATTATGGGTATAATGTATCACAGCAGTGGCGCCGTTAAGAAGGGGTTTTTAGAGTAGTGGTATGGTGGCGTCATTGTGATATCTTCGCTGCAACTACTTTGAGCCGGAAACGTAACTAAAATAGCAACACCAAAAAACACCAAAAGCGAAGGAAATCAATGCTGATCGTATGTGTACATATACATTTTTATTAACGGTATGCCCTCTATAAGAGTTACATTCATACCCTAACGAAGTAGAACAAACGAATTGCCACTGAAATCAAAAGCCTGTGAACTTCATCCAAAAAGAGGAGCTTTTAATACCAGCAATGATATTACAATTTTAAAAAGTTCTCGAGCAAAACTGTTAAAAAATTTAGAATCATTTTAAATATTGTAGATACTCTATTACACCAGTAAAGAAAAAGAAGAAGAAGAAGGTATTCTATTATGTCCTCTCTGAACCATAAATTCAAATAATTTCAGGTTTGATAATCAGATTGTGACCTACTAAAGCTCTTGGATCATACCATTTGAATCTTAAACGTTGGTATGTGCGGCCCATATGCCATTCATGTCTGCCAAGTTGTTTGCTAGTTGAGAAATGTAGAGATTGCCTCCATTCAGTGAAATTATTAGGTGTATAATCTCTTTAAATGGCTCAAGTAACTTAGGCTTTAGAGGTCGTAACAAACATTGTGACAAAAAAGTACCAGTTTTTATCAGAAGTTATTTTGTCGTCTTCAAAGTAATCACCACCAGTTGTAATACACTTATGCCAACGATTTTCATAGTTTCAGCTCTTTCGATCGACTGAAAACGGGTTCCATTCCGAAGTTTGTTGACTTTTTTGCATGTCAAATCCATGTCTCATCGGCAGTTACAATGCTCTCTATGAATATAGGACCGGAATTGGCAAGATCAAGCATTTCTGTTTACGATACGCTTTTTGAAATAAATTCAGCTTTATCGGAACGACTCGAGCAATAAGGCGTTTTATACACAAAATATTCACCAAAATCATTCAAACGAAGTCAGGAGAGATGAGCTCTCGAGCTCTCTTGCCGATCTCTCCAAGCACCATATCCTTCACTTGTTTAATACTTTCATCAGTTGAAAAGATCGTCCAAAACTGAATCACCGTAAGCCTTTTCCAACATTTTGCAACAGATCGCGCTCATGTTTGGCATAGTAATTAAGAGCAGTCCTACCAACTTAGCTTAATTACGATTTACGTAATAACGTAACCATGCATGTCGTAAATGCTAGGCAGGCTAGTTCAGTCAATAATCTCAAAGACCAATTTTCTTTATAAAATAATGAACTAAAGAAAACAAATATTTGAACCCAATGTTCTAGATTTTCGGATGAGTGATTAATTTTCAACACCTTTGCCTTTCGCAAGAAAATTTCCTCTCCTTTGTCGTGTGTTGTGATTTTAATTCAGGAATTAAGCCTACCAAAAAGCTTTAAATTAACTTCGGGCGGATAATGGATTTTATGAAAATAATTCTTGTTGGAAAATTGCACTCTAAAACTTTGTATATTTGTATTCGTTGCAAAGTTCTAATAATTTTTTTTCTTTTTTTCAAAATTATTTTATTTATTGGATCTGCTTTTTCTTAAAGCCTAACAATAAGTTAAAAAATCTTAAATCTAATTAAAAACTAGAAAAACTAGACAGGCTCAAGCAAGTGATTGAGCTGTTTTGGTGATACGTTGCTCCTTAGTACGCAGGCATATCTCTTCTTTTAAGTCGTGTTTGATCGCAGGAATGTACCAAAGCACTAGCCAGAGGGTTTGGGTGATCTCGGAGTTTAGATATATATTTAATTCTGCTGTCTTCTACTTCTTTCTTTACCATAGGGATACCAAGGTCTTTATGGATATTTTCGTTACGCATGTACCATGGTGAACATGTGATTGTTCTAAGCATTTTTGATTGAAACCTTTGTAATATATCAATATTGGTTGCACAGGTCGTACCCCATAGTTGAATGCCATACATCCAAATCGGCTTTATGACCGCATTATACAAAAGCACTTTGTTGTCTAGGCTAAGTTTTGAGTTTTTATTTAAAAGCTAATTTAAATTTGCGGCTCTAATCTTCATACACGTTATTTTACTAGAGATGTGTTTTCTCCACGTGAGCCTTCTATCTAGGTGAATACCAAGATATGTTACTTCGTTCGCTTGGGGTACTAATATATTGTTTATTTTTACTGCCGGGCACATCTTTGGTCTTAGCGAAAATGTAATGTGCTTACACTTCTGTTCATTCACGTTTATACGCCAGTTCGCTAGCCATTCTTCGACAGAACTTAAATGCTTCACTAATATTCGTGATGCTAAAATGTGGCATTTGTTACGGCTCACTATAGCTGTGTCATCCGCAAAAGTTGAAGTTAATACATTATTAGCTGTTGGAAGATCTGCTGTATATATGATGTATAGTGTTGGGCCTAACACACTGCCCTGGGGTACACCAGCCCTTATCTGTCTTTCATCAGATATGAAATCTCTTAAAGGTAGAATTTTTTTACCATATTACCACGGTATTGTATTATTTTCATGGAGGAAAGGAGTTATCTTTGATAGTAATACTTTTCAAATACTTTTGAAAGACACGGTAGAAGACTGATTGGTCTGTATGAAGACGGCTGTGTTAAGTCTTTCCCAGGTTTATCTATCAAGATAATCTGCGACTTTTTCCATGAAATTGGATAGTATCCGAAACTAAGAATTGCATTGAAGAGCAAAGAGAGCACCTCTACAGCAATAATTGGTAACTCAATTAGCATTTTTGGGGAAATATTATCATATCCCGGCGCCTTTTTTGGATTAAGTTCTTTGATAATACCAATAATTTCAGAAGGTGAGGTCTTAAGAGACTCGAGTGACTCTTTAGCTGTGTTGGGTAAGATTGACAGCTTGAAGTTATTCTTTGGCAAATTGGATTGAAATACCTTTTCTAGGTGATTTGCAAAACAATTAGCCTTTTCCTCGTCACTTCGAGCCCAATTTCCACCCAAGTCTCGTATTGGCATGTTGGAGTCAGTTGGTGGCTTCATGGACTTTTGGGCTTTCCAAAGGGAATTTTGCTTGTTTGAATTTGGACACAGCTTCTTTATGTACATTTCGGTGTTCAATTCTTCCTCACGTTTGAACGCTTTTTTTAATTTACGTACCGCAGCTTTCAATTGAAGCTGAGTGGAGGGGGATTTATCTGCCATTCACGTCTTGCACGCCTTTTTTCATTTACAAGCGTTTCTATTTCTCTATTAGAGATTTTTCTGAGACCAAGCGGATTATATCTTTTGTTTGGTGTTGCTAAGACAGCTGCGCTGGTTATTATATCATTAACTTCTCTTATACTTTCGTCGATATCACTTCCTGTATTTATTTTGTACTCAATATTAATGTGGCTACTGACGTATTTTTTATATTTTAGCCAATTCGTTCTATAAGAAGTTAAACCCACCTTTGAATTAACGAATATGGGTTGTTCAAATAACTTTATTAGTACAGGAGAATGGTCAGAAGATAGATCAGTACATGTATCAGCTGTTATGTGCGATTTATCTATATTTTTGATTACAGCAAAATCAATTAAATCTGGTATTTTCTTACGATCACTAGGCTAATATGTCGGCTTACCTGGAGATATTATTTCAAGGTTATTGTGCCTATTTATAACAGTTTGATACAGCTGTCGTCCTTTAGGATTAAGAAGAATTTTTTGGAAAAAAGGCGTCGCGGTGAAGTGTGTGAAACGATGCTTTCTGACTACCAGGGTGTCATGAAACGCATTATAACTGGCGATGAGACTTAGATCTATACTTTCGACCCAAAAACAACCGATCTATCGAGCGGATATCGTGCCAAAGGAGAGCCAAGACCAAAAACATCGCGCCAAAATCGCTCAAAAATCAAGGTCAAGTTGACTGTTTTCTTCGATTATCGTGGTGTTGTGCATTATGAATTCCTCCCAACCGGTCAAACAGTCAACAAGGAATATTATTTGAACGTTATGCGTCGTTTGCGTAACGCTATCCGCCTAAAAAGGCCGGAATTGTGGAAAGACAATTCTTGGTTTTTACACCACGATAATGCACCATCCCATACTGCCCTCGTAATTCGTGACCATTTCGCCAAAAACTCAACCCATATCGTTCCGCAACCACCGTATTCACCTTTCTTCTAATTCTTCTCTTTTTCTAATTCTGTTTTAAATTTTCTCACGGGTGGCAACCTCTATTTAAAAAATGTTTAAAATGTCTGCATTTAAATCTTTATGATAGCCAAATATTTTTTTTTTTAAATCAGTTTAGCACTATAACATATATGTATGTGGCTGACTGATCAAACTAAATTTCCTGTAAATCAAGTGTTGCCAAATTATATGCCAAAATTATTTCCGAGACGACAATCCTTCCTTATGCTGCACCCTGTATTGAGTACTCTTATTTATACATAAGTGAGTTCACCCATAAATTCCGCCGGCAAACGCTCAAACCACCGTCAAGCAATATGCCGGTGATCATTTAAAATTTATGTGAACAAGCGTAAACTTTGTGGTTCGCTACTCAACTGCTGCGCTGCCGTGCCCAGGGAACCAGTCAACATTGTAATGCCAACCAACAGCGTTGCTCTTTTCCGCTAGCACATAACCACATGCATACTCGTACACACACACACCCACACGCGCTCCCATATGGCGCTGTGCAGGAATATTTGTGCCCTACAGGGCGTATGCGGTTGCTTTGTCGCTGTATGGTTGTTGTTGTTTATCGTGTTGGCGCATTGTAAATTGTGGTTTTGATAAATTTACTTACCGGTTGTGGTGAGCGGGCAAACAAACGGTACAACAGTTGTTGATGAGGAAATTGAGGTGGAAAAGCGATATGCTGACGAGGGTGCATGTGTGTGCGAGCCTGATCGGATTTGCGTGTCGGGGATGAATGAACGCGTGTGTTGCTATTGTTTGTATATTGGTTAAAATTAATACTAAAGTGATATAAATTGATTACAGTTGGTTAAATTTAATTTGTTTGCAGACATGTGCTTTTTTGTAGTGCTCGGGTTGATTGATTAGTGTCGGTTGCATTGCGTTAAAGGGCTTATAACAAGTGTTTGTAATATAAATATTTGGGTATGAGGGGAAGGTAAATAATAATTACAACAACATGCACATTCATACTTACAGTTGGTAGTAATTGGATAATTGCAGTTTTTTTTCAGAACATGTTTTTGACGATAATTATAATTAAAGCAAGTGTGGTGAGTTTCTCAGTGGTAGGTTTTATTAAATATATTTTGGTGTAGTAAGTTTAATTTAAAGATATGTCTTGTTAAGCGTTTTCTACAATATTTATAATTAAAGTAAGTGTGGTGAGTTTCTAAGTGGTAGGTTTTATTTAATATATTTTGGTGTGGCTTAGTTTAGAGATATATCTTGTTTAGCTAAATTTATGTTGGTATGGTGAGTTAGTAGTGTTAAATTTGCCACTAATTGTTGTTCACCATTATGGCGAGTTAAAGCGCTGTATGTATTTATGAAGTATGTCCTTTATAAACAATGATGTACTATATTTAAGTTTGCGATATATATATTGTTTTTAGGTGAAGATATGTTAGTATGGTCAGTTAGTACTGTTAAATTCACCACTAATTGCTAAATTCACCATTATGGCGAGTTAAACCGATGTTGTTGTAAATATGTCCCTCAAAATCAATGTCAGTGTGGTGAATTTCCATTGCTTGTAGATATGTTGGTATGGTGAGTTACTAGTCTTAAATTCACCACTAGTTGTTGTTCACCATTATGGCGAGTTAAAGCGATGTATTTATGAAGTATGTGGTTTACAATCCCAACAACTATTTGTTGCAAGTGTGGTGAATTTCTCAGTAGTGGGTTTTATTTAGTATATTTTGGTGTGGTAATTTTAAATATTATATATGTATGGTGTGATTAGGAATTAGTGGTGGAAAATTTAACAACGGTGAGTTTCAGTTATTTAATTCTCTTACCCATCATTTAACCTATAATATAATAATTACCGAGCTTATAGTTGGCTTTTTTCCGAATATATCGGTTAAAGTGGGAGTTATGTTAGTAAAATTAGATAGAGAAATTTTCTGATAGTTTAAAATCACTTGTAGACATTCCCCTAACTCCAATAAACTAAATATAATGGTTTATGCGGCTATATTAGACTTTCTGCCGAATATATCGGTTAATAGGGAGGATATTTTAAGGATATTTGGTTGGGTTAGGTTAAATGGTCGATTCAAACAGTGATCTCGCTTAGACAACTTATAACGCCGGTCCGTGGAGTTAACTAGAACTCCTATAAGATTGGGCAAAAAGAAACCCATGAATCGACGTAGCGCTTTGAGACTATCAAAAATTTGTTGAGGCGGCTAATGTCAATATCAGATGTATATACTGATTCGCCGATGGTGAGACTGCAGAGATGTTTCTACCTCAGTCTGGCAAAAGCTGGAGAGTAGAGTAGAGAGTGTTGCCTATTTCTACCCCATATACTTCCATAGAATTTTGACAATTAGCACGAATGCCTATTGGATAATGTCCAGTAAGAACTCCTAGGAATCTGGCAAGATGAACTCTACTATGGCCAAGTAGTTCAGTAGATCCCTTACGTTTTCTGTTAGACGAAAAGGATCCGCAATCGCACATAAGCCGGTCGTCGACCAACGCCTGTTAAGCACACGCGAGGTCCATTTTTGCAGTAAACGGTAAACAACGGAGATACTACTTGTTCCTATCTCGATATGAGCGAGTTCATCGGTTTTGTAGTTTTCAGCGATTCAGCTATGACAAGGCACCCAACGAGTCTAAATAATTTTTTAATGGCATGAGGTGGACATTTTATTTCAGATATGAATCAATATCAGCAATGTCTCTTTCATATATAACCAGAAATACATTATGCCCTTCAAATTACCTTCGTAATAAATTTCCGTGAACCGCAATTAACCGAAAGTCTATACAATATGCATGCAACTTTTCTTTATAATCCTCTTGATCAGGCATGCCTTTGGAAAAGTTACCCTTCAAGTGAGTAACCTTCAGTTCCCTAGTGATAGCTGTGGAAGCTCGCCTGCATAAAAATGTGGCAAGCCATTGAAAATTCATTTATGCGGCTTCCACAAAAAGAAGCAACGATTAAGCCGAAATTCGGAAAATTGAAAATCACCACTGGAGATTCAACATAATTAAAGCGTAACGGAGGCACCCACACAACCCCATGAACGAGATGACGTTGAAGGTTTTCAAGAAAGAGGCGAATTCAAACGAGAAAGGTGGGACAAAAAGGTGATTGCTAAGGAGAACAGCGAGCAGTGCTGTGCCCGTGAATGTGTGTGTGTGTATATGTGTGTGTCAGGATAACTGTGTGCAAATATGCGCACAAATGGAGTGATGAGGCGTGTGTGCGTGATGGACATGCTGTCTAACAATGGAGCGGCGTTTTAATGAAGTCAGCAACTTGATGAATACCATTCACGGTGGCCAGGCACGGCTGGTGGTCGTCTGGTTGAACAGCTGTGGGCTTTCCGTTTGCTCTTATGCACAGCGGTTAAGTAGGCCGCCGCTGCGGCGGTTGGCGCTGTGAGGCTACCAGAGTACACAATTGATTGGTGAATGAACTGATGCCTATTTATTGCTATAAAGAATAAACGCTACATAAGAGTGCGATTGTGGGGAAGAAAAAATGCGAAAAAGAAGAAGAAAAAAGTGGAAAATCTTCAGAAAATCCACAAAGGAGTTGGCGGGCATTGCGGAGGCGGCAGACAGCCTGTTGCGGTCACTCGGCTAAGTGCTTGGGTGAAAGGCGTCGCGGCGCCGGCTGGGCAACTGACAACGCCATCAATGAGTGATGATTGCAATCAGCTAGACGCTGGCTCAAGCGCGCTGATTATGAGCCTGTGCTGATTTTGGCGTTGATGAAAAATTGCTGTTTCGTTCAAAAATAATAATTGAAATTTGCGCTGCGGTGTGCTTGGTGTGCGCAATGAGGTTCTCTCAAGGCCCTTTGAAGCTGTTGCTAAATGGCCTGTACCGTTGCGTCCTGTGTGTAAGTCAAATATGGAAGAAATGAAAGCGTAAATCATCATCATCCATGTAGAGCAAAGCGAAAATAAATGATGCGATGAAAACCGCAATTAAATGGGAGATGATTTCAAAAAGTAATGCATAGCTATTTGCAGCGCAAAGGAATAAACGTAATCACACACCTATCTGCTCATACACACACTACCACACATATATAGTGTTTCAGCATGCAACAGCTCATATCCTCTGGCAGCCATTTAACTGCGCTCACACGCTCTGCCTGCCACCTACTTGACGCCCGTTGTGTTGCCATCAATCATTCTTTTATCTCCGCACATATTTTCATCCCGCTCTCATCCGCTCCGCCCCAGCGTCATGTACAATTATTAGCATAAATGATGTTGGCACTTGGCAAGCGTAGTGAAATCTCGGCTTTTTTCTGTCGAGTCATCATCACGTCCGTCTGAAATGGCTGCTTTTTGCCGCGCTGTTGCACAGCTATGCATGCGCCACGCTTTGTACGAGTAGCAACTGGCTACGTATTTTTTTCTGTTTTTTTCTTTCAACTACTGCGCGTCAGCAGTGATATGAAAATTAAGTTTATTTGTGTGCACGTGCGTTATTTTTGCTTTTTAATTCCCAGCTTCATTCCTTTTATCATAATCATTTTGGTTAGTTGATTTGACGACTAAATTGTCTTGTCGTTTGTCCGTTTTAGTGATGTTATCGCATTTACTTTCGTTATTGTCGTTAAAACATGCATAAAAGCTATTTTGAAGTTGTATTTCAGAGAATTTTTAATGAATTTTTTGTCCAGTAATTAGAAAATTAAATAAACAGAGTAAAAAGCGTTTCGTGATTGTTATGAATACAAAAGTTTACTAAAGTTTTCAAGGAATTCATTTAGAAAACGGAAATTTTCTTTCGAGGACATTACTAGTTTTTGCTTCTTCTTCTTATTTTTATTGGCGTAAACACCGCTAACGCGTTTATAGCCGAGTTTACAACAGCGCGTCAGTCGTTCCTCCAATTGGCCAGGTCCTTCTCCAACTTGCATTTCCAACGGACTTTAGGTCTTCCTCTTCCTCTGCTTCTCTTGGGGGGTACTGCGTCGAATACTTTCAGAGCTGGGGTGTTTTAATTCTCTATCTCTTGATTCGCTGAGCTATGCCAATTTCGTCTTATATCTCGTACAGCTCATCGTTCCATCGAATGCGATATTCGCCGTGGAACTTTTTTCTCAAAAACTCGCAACGTCGACTCATCAGTTGTTGTCATCGTCTAAGCCTCTGCACCATATAACAGGACGGGATTTATGAGTGACTTATAGAGTTTGGTTTTTGTTCGTCGAGAGAGGACTTCACTTCTCAATTGCTTACTCAGTCCGAAGGAGCACCTGTTGGCAAGAGTTATCCTGCGTACGATTTCCAGGCAGACATTGTTGGTGGTGTACTGGTTCCAAGATAGACGAAATTATTTACGACTTCAAAGTTATAATTGTCAACAGTGACGTAAGAGCCTAGTCGCGTGTGCGACGACTGTTTGTTTGATGACAGGCTTTGCAGCTTTGAAATCGACGAAGTGTTGGGGTGTGTCGATTCTCTTTTAACGGGTCTTTCCAAGTTTTGGGATTTAATCTTTTACTCAATAAGCTCGATAGAACCTTATGTGGATTGGACAGAATACATTTAAACTCCAGTCGTCGAACATTCTTTCGTCCGTCCTCACTGTACAAAGAAGCTGATGTATGCTCCTTCGCCATCGTACTTGAATACGGTTTGTTGTTCTTCAGACGGGTAATTGCTATTCGTAATTCTAACGTACGCACCATCGTCATCAATTGAGGGATCGGGCGTTATGCTATCATTGCTATTCAGTATGCTGGGGATCTATCCATAAATTTAGTATGCTCTGGGTATTAGTCGGTAGATCACCTCAGGGTTCTACAAGAGTGTGCTCCGGGCGCACAGCCCTGTGGAGGGAATGCATCGCCTTCTCATTTTAACTCGCCTTCAAACGGATATTTTTTGGCTACATAGAGGAAACTTGGTCTAAGGCCGGAAGTCGTGAGCTGATTGAGCTTCTGACCACTTCCAAGTAAATGGCGCTCAGTGAACTTTCCTCACTTGAGTAAACTTTTCCATATTCCAAATGGATTTTTCGAAGTACTGCCATCACTTTTTTTACCATCTTTCTGACAAAGCTCGAATTCCTTTACGATAAAATTCTTCATCTTGTGATACTATTCAAGAATCAAGCCATTTTTTCTTTGTCGTCTTTTGTCGAGCGGAACAAATAATAATCAAACAATATATGGGGAATATAGTAGGTGGGTAAGGCTTCCCATTTAGCGATTGTAGGTAGGTTTTAATAGATTTAATAACTCATAAGAAACTCAAGTTCATTGTTTTTGAATCATTCGCAACGCATATCGCTGCTTTGAAATGGCATGGCGGATGATTACTAATGCTGAAGCAAGCACTTTTGGGGTTTGACTTAGATCCTCATCGAACAACGTCTCCAATTCACCGTCTTCGAAGGTTTTGGCCTTCCTATACGTGGACGGTTGTTAATATCGAATTCGTTCCTGATCTCAAATATCACATTACATTTCAGGAGATAAGTTTCAGGATTTTAAAGCTTACTAGAAAATTGGCTTGGAAAATATTGAGGTCTTTTGTTACAGTCCTGCCTCTTAAATTACTTTTGCTACAGAAACCATAACGTCTCTTTATATACCATGTTCAGGGCGTATAATATATATATGGTGATGTTGTTCTAGATTAGGTTGAAAGGTTAATCTTGGCAGGAATCTCACTGTGACAGTTGTTAGCCGATTCTTCGTGATGCTTAGAACTATTATAAAACTCATCCTAAACATCCTTATAATTCGAAGAATTGTTTTGAGCCGATCACATATAGCGGTAGAGAAGGCTAGTGGCAGTCTCGGCTAAGCGCCTTAGAGGCGGATGGGATCAGTGCTAGAACGCAATATGAGAACAGGAATCAAACTCGTTTCCATTCCGATGTGAGCGGGGTAAAGGTTTCTCCTCACAATTAGCTCGTACTGCTATCGGAGTGAATGATCACTTCAGGGAAGTTGCATTTTGGAGTTAAGTCTACTGCTACTTTAATAGTAGCATTTTTGCCTGACATTACAATAGACCCATATCCTAAAGCTAAGCTTGACGAAGAGCTTCTTATAGAAAATTTCCTTCCAACCTGCTCTCTTACATTTGACGCATCCATAAAAAAGCTCACAGTGTCTCTTCTCCATCTAGTTCTCCCCGTCAACATATGTCTCGTCGGCATATGAGCGGAAAAACATCCATTAGAAGAAGCTTCTGCGATACAGTGGTTCAAGTTTTCAGGGATGCAAGTTAAAAAGGGTAGAATGAATCGCAGATGCCGGTGGGAAACGCTTTTTGGACAAGCTCAAGCTTGACTATGGTCTCATTGAGTTAATACAACTTTTTTGGTGACCCGCAGTTTTTTCCCCTTATCAAAATGTTGAAGGCCTGAGCTTTTGAATAAGAGGATAGAGACGTCCGGATTTTTCAATTTCCTGATTAATAAAACCACTTCTATTTTACTTGAATTGATGATTAAGCCGCTTCTATTTGTCCAGTTGTATACTACACTGAAGAATAAAAAATACTCTTTCAATGCCATGTCCGGACTATGCGGTGGATGACTTATCAAATCGATGTTTTTAGTCCTCAAAAATGCAGTTGGCTTCAGACGATCCCATTTTATGGCTGCGTCAAATGTCGTGATGAAGAGGGATCTGTTTTCGGCGTTTGATATTCCTGATTTCCCGAAAAACAATTGATTTTGGACGACCTTCACAAAATTCGTCTTGGAGTGATGCGTGACCACATTTGAATTCAACATACCATCGATAAACACTGGTGCTTGGTAGAGCTTCAGATCCTAAAATATAATTAAATTCATCAAAGCACTGTTGCTGAGTAAATCTTCGTCGAAAGTTGTAGAAAATGTGCGCGTTTTAATTTAAATTTTTGGTTGAGAAGAATATTTTAAGTTACTGTAAACAAGACAAATAATGTTCGTATGCCGAAACGTTCTTAGTATGTATGAATGTGACATCAAAAATCTAAATGCTTCAATATTTCCACAGAAATTTAAAAGAAAAGTTATGTATATTTTTTCGTACATTAATATAAAATAAGCTTAAGGAATGGTCTCAGATTCACACACATACATATGTATATAGAGTGAATGTATATTCACCTTGGCTGTGTACTTGAACAGAGATGCCAGTAGTCGCCAACTAAATCCCAATTGGTTTGTGTACTTTTGTACATATAAATTCTACTCATAATCATAGCCAACTTTTCATTCAGTTTAATTCCCACACACACACATACACGCACGCATAACTGTCTAACGCTTTGTAAACCAACCATTATCATTAAGCTTCGCCGCAACCCATGGCACACGGCCAGCTCCAACGCATCAACGCTAACGGTTATGTGCGCCAGCATTTAAGGCTTCGCTAATAATTGCAGTAAATGAAGTGTATGATTGCCGACACACACATCTTTACGTATATACATATACATACATAAGTATATATGTATGTGTGAGGGACTATGTGTTGGCCCTTGCTGTAGTTTTAATTCCCCTGGTGTATAATGGTGTGGTGTGGTTGTTGGCATTTGTTTAAACTTTTTAATTAAAATTCTGCATAAATTTCAAGTTAAATGAAATGAGAACCAACACAAGAAATGATAACGTCTATCACTGTATAATTGTTGTTGTTGTTATGCTTTGTACACATGCTAGAATGTTTTGATTGCGGATTTAATCGATATGCTATGTAGACGACAGTGGTGAAGAAAATGTTGTTGTGCAACAAGAAGGTTATTTACGGGCGTTATTTCGAATGCGTTTGTGTGAGAGCACAATCGAGAGAAAATTGAAATAAAAGCTTCTTGTATCAAATCTTTTTTAAATTGAGATGTATTGGTGCAACTTGCTAAATTTAAGTAAAGGTTGATCCATTTCGATGTTCCCTACTTTTTTAAAGAAAAAACACAGAAACTTCAAAATTAATAGGGAATATTTATTATCATTCTAAAAGACATTCTTTGGAAATTACTTTTTGAGGATTATCTTTTTCAAATGTTGGCCGCGGCTACGTCTCAGATGGTCCATCTGTAGAGTGCAATTCTCGATGACTCGTTCGAGCAGTTCGACTGGTAGGTGACAAATTACATTCGTGATGTTTGCTCCACGGCCTGCATCGAAGCGGGATTTTCCGCATAGAATTCAGACTTTACATATTCACACAAGAAAAGTCTAAGGCTGGGATATCACACGATCTTGGTGGCCAATAGACCGGCCCAAAACGGGAAATTATCTGTTCACCGAAATGTTCTTTCAATAGATCCATTGCTTGTTGCGATGTGTGGGAATGAAACCAAATGTCGCCGATATCACGAGCTTCAATTTCAAGCATCAAATAGTCGGTTTATCAAGCCGCGATAACGATCACCATTGACGGTTACGTTCTCACCGGCATCATTTTTGAAGAAATATGGATCGATGATGCTACCGGCCCACAAACCATACCAAACCGTTGGTTTTTCTAGATAGAATGGCGGCTCTTGAATCTCTTCAAGCTGCTCGTACTTCCAAATGTGGCAATTTTGCTTCTCAGAAATGGGCCTCAACGCTGAACAAAATTTAACTCGAAAACATCGGATCTTCTTGGGACATTTGAAGAGCCTGTTGAGCAAAGTGATGTCGCTTGGGAAAATCATGCGTCTCCAGTTCTTTGAATGCTTTCTATTTAAAATCTCGATGTAAAATGTGCGTCGATTCATACGTCAGTCCGAGTTATGCAAACAGCGCCGGGTCGACTCTTCACGGTTTTCGTGTACTCTCTCAGTCTTTTCATGATAAAATGCCAAACAATACTAAACAAAAATAACATGACAGCTTGATACGACTCATGCGAGATCTATCAAAAAAAGGCTATTGAAAATAGTACCTTTACTTCGATCACTTGTTATTTTGCCCCGTTGGGCTCGTTGTAGCTCGCACGAATGTTTAACTCTGGTTAAATATGTGTTATTGGTCACTCCGAACACTATTGAACTCATCTTACTGGAACGTCTTTATCAGGTTGTTCGCTAGATACTTTCCTAACTTTTTAAAGTTTTTGCTACTTTAATTTCTCTTACTTCGGGAATAATTGAGACTGAATGACATTCATGATATAACTTTTACTCGAAATAAACTACTAAACCCTTAAGTTAGCTACTCAGCTTAACTAACATAAGTATCAGCAATTCATATCTAAGTCATTCACTGGGCTCACGCCCAATTACCCATATTAATTGGCCACATAAACCCAAGTTTTCAAAATTCTTAATAATTTCATTATATCATTGCTTGGCTATTAATTGTTCGTTATTGTTTTTGTAATGTAAATTGACATCTTAACATCCAGCATCCTCTTCCATCACTACTCTTCATCTCTCTCTTCGTGTTTGAATTGTAAAACATTGCTAAATAGTCGAACAAAAACGAAAGGTCAAAGACTTTGCTAAAGAAATTTAGGAAAAAGAGCAGCGAACGCTCAGCCAACAACGCTCTAATATGTATTATGTCAGAGTGAGCACCTCCAGAGCATCCATATACTTAGCGTATAGAGAGTGTCGGCCTAGTGCCAAGACGCGTGGCACAAATTATCTGCTGAATTGTTGCCTCAAAAACAAAAGCAAAAGTAGTAAACAAAACAAATAGACGAAGTTCATTTGCCACCGGTTCGAAGATGGGCGGAATTAAACAAGCCATGACTAAACGCCAACTGATAAACAAACTGCCAGAAGTGAATATCGTACACAATTCAAATTTCTCAGCTTCCAATCTTCTTTAATTTCGACTGGTTTGTTCGTTGCCGAGACGTTGACAGTCGTTTGAAGCAAGAGCATTCGCTTTACTTGGTAGGCAAATGACATTTCGGTTGACATCGGAGTCAAAGAGAATTGCAATTATTTTTGTTAGATTTTTGGTTAGCGTGTTTTCAAAGCACTAATTGAGTTGTTAATTCGTCAACTGGAATAATTGAGCGAACGCTGTCAGATTCATGTACATGTATCGCAGGCAGTTTGAGAAGTGGAGTTTTTAAATTTTCAATTTAATTATTTTCTTGACAACAACCGTTCTCTGAAATCAAGACTTTTGATGGGTGATCCATGTAGTGGTACTTTTTTCAATAGCCTTCTATGGACAGATTACGCGTGAGTCATGTCAAGCTGTAATGCTATTTTTGCTGAGTATTGTTTGCTATTCCATTATGGAAAGACTTAGGCCTGAACAACGTTTACAAGTCGTTCAACTTTATTACGAAAATTCACGTTCTGTAAAGAATGGGGTTCGCGCCTTCAACTTCTGTTCAACATAATCGGCTTACTGAGCATACTATTCGCAACACCATCACCCATCTGGAGACCCAGGATTCATTATTGGATAATAATCGACCGAATAGACCATTTCCAACACGCAGTGAAGAAAATATACCATCCGAAGCTGAGAGTGTACACGAAGACCGTGGAACAACTTGGCGCATTTTACGTCGAAATCTTAAATGGAAAGCATTCAAAGAACTGGAGATGCATGATTTTCCCAAGCTTTGATTTATAGACTCTCGAAATGTTCCAAGAAGATCCGATGTTTTTGAGCCAAATTTTGTTCAGCGTTGAGGCCCATTTCTGGCTAAAGTGTATACAAACAAGCAATATTGCCACATTTGAAAAGACGAGCAACTTGAAGAGATTCCAGAGCTGCCATTCCATCTAGAAAACCAATGGTTTGGTGTGTTTTGTTGGCCGGTAGCATCATCGATCCATATTTCTTCAAAAATTATGCCGGTGAGAACGTAACCGTCAATGGCGACCATTATCGCGCCATGATAACTGAAATGTCTGAAATTGAAGCTCATGATATTAACCATTTTTGGTTTCAACAAGACTTCCTACACTTCGCATCAAGCAATGGATTTATTGAAAGAACATTTCGGTGAGCAAATAATTTCACGTTTTGGGCAGGTCTGTTGGCCACCAAGATCGTGTGATATCGCACCGTTGGGCCCTGTGGAGATATGTAAAGTCTAAATTCTATGCGTAAAATTCCGCTTCGATTCAGGCCTTGGAGCAAACATCACTCGTGTAATTCGTCGCTTACCAGTCGAATTGCTCGAACGAGTCATCGAGGATTGTACTCTACGGATGGACCATCTAAGACGTAGCCACGGCCAACATTTGAAAGAGATAATTTTCAGAAAATAAATGCCAAGGAATGTTTTTTCGAATGATAATAAACATTTCCAAACAATAAATTTGAAGTATTTGTGTTTTCCTTGAAAAAGGTAGGGAGTCTCGAAATGAATCATCCAATATAATGAAGGTTCGTTTAATACTCTGTTGCTGACCATAAAAGAAACTGACTGAGTCCGAAGATATCTGGCATGCTAATTTGTAGGGAAAATTTCTAATTCAAAATTGGTACGGTCCGACTAATACGAAGTAGCCAAAAAATCACAAGTCGACGATTATAAGCGAGAATATTACATACTGGTTCATATGGCTGTCGCTTTCTAAGTAGCTGGGAGGCTAGAGTCTTCGCTCATATTTATGAGGTCATGGTTCAAATCGTCAATTTTTTGTTTATTTCTTGATTGTCCTTTTGGTGAATTCACTCCAGCAATTAATCTTCGCGGTCGCTTTATTGTCAAATTGTTAAGGACAACATTTAGCCTCGGATTAAACAGACTGAACGACCAAGGTCACAACTTAGTTTTAAGCTTGCTTGTTGTTGTCCTTCAGTTAAGCTTGCATATAAAAGTTGTCAAAACAAGCATATCTACATGTATTGTACATACAAGTATTTTGATCTATATATAGCAGGGTGCAAGCATATCTGCATATTCATATGAGTGTGTCAAAGTACTTAAGTGTTTCTTATTATTTGCAACTTCCACCAAATTACACACATTCTTTTGGTATAAAAGCGTGTGCAGAATAAAAAATATGCAAACTATGCGCTTACTACAACAACAATAAATATACAAGCCACCTTGCTGCATTTATTTATAAGAAAATACTGGCAGCGCAATGCAAAGCGGCGACGGAATGTGGCTGGAAAGCACTTAAGCTGTCTGTGAGCGCACAGCAGCGCACTTATGAAGTATAAAAGTCAAGCAGATTACGACAAAAAACGAACCCCATACATACATACATATATACATACGAGTATATACAAGCATGCAGATAATGCCATGCCGCAAGAATGTGGAGAAATTGCAACAAAGAGCAAAGAGTTGGGAATTTTTTAATGGCAAGCAAAAGAAAAGCGCAAGATTTAAATGAAGGTGGGGGTGGAAGGGGTAATGAGTGGGTTATGGTGAGAGTTATTAAGTGCAAGTATATAGATCTGTGGGATTATAGCTATGTATGCGCGTTTTATGCACAATATGTATATGTTATCAGTGGTGGAGTGGGTGGTGGCGTTGAATAATTATACAATGTATTTATATGAATATAAATAAGTACGTATCAGTAAATATGTATATATGTCTGTGTGTAGGTATATTTGTATTTACACATATTTATATCAGCTTTACAGTTCGCCTTGTGCCATTAACACACGCAGCGGCGGCAGCATACCCAACGCTTGTCGTGCAGACCGCCGCTGTCTGAGCCCCATCATTGCGGTGGGTCATGGTTAGCCCGAGTTGGTTGTGTGTGAAATGAGGGTCGGCGCATAAATTTTTTCCGCTTATATGTGGGCGTGTGTGTGTGTGAGAAATTCTTACTGGCATTGTTTAGACCGAGCGCGAGCGAGTAGTTATGCGGCGCATAAGTGATATCGGAGCTGAGGAGGGTCTGTTGTGAACCACAGGCGAGGTAAATAACTAAAGAACGGTGAAAGAGTGGCGGAATGCCACAGTGTGGGATCGCTGGCATAGCTGTTGGCCTGTGCGCGGGAACATATTCATTGGTTGTGAGCACGGCAAATGTAATTAATTGATGTTGACGGCGTTGCAGCAGCGACAGGGTTGCGCATTCTAAATGATAATGGGATAATGCTAATGATGATAATACGTTTTATAATACCATGGTGTATTATTTAGCCGAAGATGTGGCAAAGCACTGGCATACAGCGGCAGCAGAGAAGCGAGTGAAGCACTGAAGCAGACCAACAACTGTATTGTCAACTCGCGCGGCGTTGTAAGTGTGGCTTGAATAAGGAAAATCTGTGGCGGTGACACGGCAAATAAACAAACAAAACTCTCTTTGTGTGTGTGTGTGACAGATAAACAAAACAAAAGCAAGGTAAGCGAATAAGAAGCGGCAGGGAAAAGGTATTTAATTGGAAAAAAGTATATGGTGAATGAAAGAACGCGAAATAGCCCGGAGAGGCAAGCATAAATATTGAGATAAGCAGCAAGAAAACGCAAAGTCAACAAGCGCAACAGGTAGACAGCGACAAACACACGCACAAAAACACTTACACACACACATAAAGCAACAACACATAAAATGTATTGCTGTACGAAGAAATGAGCTGTGGCGATTGACGCGGCCCTTCGTGCGCTGCGGAGCGCCAAGCACGCTGCTTGCCTACCTGTTGAGCACAACGCTCACCGAAAAAGTCTACAAACTCTCCACAAACGCACACCTATTGGCTATAACTCGTTGGCTGCGGCGACTTGGCGCTGAGAAATCACAACGTTAGCCGCTAAGATCAGTTAATAAACGGGGTTCAAAGCGAACGTATCGGCCTTTAGCGGAGTTACGGTATTGCTACCGAGACGCGGTGTGGTGTGTATAGGAAGGGTGTGCGCTTAGGCCGATCATATATATTTGGGCAAATAGTGTAGAAAGAAGCCTAAGTGGCAGTATTAAGAATAAAAAAGCAAAAAAAAAAAAAAAAAAAAAAAAAAAAAAAAGAAATAAGGAAATCAATAAAAAATAGCGAGAAATGTAAAATAAAGCGAAATACGTGCAAAGTGCAATTTGAAGAAAGCCAGAAGAATCGGCAAAGCGAGTAAAGATCTGCCAAGTGCGACGCTGGTAGTTAAAAATATACAAATGCAATTACATTTATGCGGTGCGAGCACATATTTGAAGTATTTTATGAAATATAAAATATTTTACGATCATAATAATATATTACGATTATAGAAATTACCACCTCTACACACATATACATATATACATATGTATATAACGAATAAACAACGAAGTTAATTTTAAAACAGTAGATTATAGCGCTTAGTGACAAGCGACGACGAAAAAATAAATAAATAAATAAAATAAAACAAACCACAAAGTAGAAAAGCGCACATAAATTCTAGTGACTAGCGCAACGAATAAATATTTATAAAGTTACTTAGCGAAAGCGGCAAAAAGGAGTGCAAAAATAAACAAGTAAAATAGTAGCGCAAAAAGCTGCTAAAGCAAGCGTTAAATAGCACTAGTGAGTACAGAGGCAGATTAATAAAGGAATCTCATAAATCAGCGCATAAAGAACGACAAAGCGACAAAGCTAAGTGATAACTAGACGAAAAGCTATAGAACGACGAGTGGAAATACACAAATACACACACACATACATACAGAGCGAGGAATAGCAAGGAGCGGAAATTAGTGTGAATAGTGGTAAGACGAGAGAAGATGCAATATTTTTTTGAGAAAAAAAAAATGCAAAAATAAATTTTTCAAATACAAAAAATTAACAGTTTTCTACGGATTCTAAATAAAACTAAATTCCAAATTAATATAAAAATAAAAAAATAAATAAGCAAAAAACAAATTTGAAAACTCGCGTAAGATTTTCGAGTTTGAGGGGTGAGGCCAGAGCCCTGAACAAAGCCTTTATTTGATATTATTTTTAAATGTAGAAAAGCTAAAAAAATGTGGGAGTCTTAGAATTTTTACGAGCTTAAAAGTTAGGAACAGCCTAGAAAGTTTATATAAGTTCTCATTTATACTGGCAGAAGAATATTGTATATATATATATGAACAGCGTAAATCGCTCAGTACTTGAGATATGATTCTGAAATTTTGTACATACATACATATGTGTATGAGCTTTTTTCTCCAAGAAGCTGCTCATTTCTCGGAACGACTGATATCGGATCACTATAGACTATAGCTGCTATGCAAACTGATTGATAAAAATCAAGTCTTTATATAGAAAACTTTTTTATTTGACAAGACATCTGCACAAAATTTGGCACAGATTATTGCTTAACGGATCGTCTGAATGTGATGCTTTTGAAAAACCGATTTTTTTGTTGCATTATCGGACAGTATACACTATAATAAACATTCTCTCAAATTTTGAAAACGAAATTCAAATTATTACGGTTGCTAAAGCGTTTCTTGTAGAAAGGGAACAGAGTAGGGAACACTACAACTCCAATATTTAAAAGCGTTTTTCTCAAAATGGTGATTTTCGAAACGGTCTCCATTCTCAATAGAAAAGTTTTGAATATATCTAGTTCCAATTTGGAGAGTAGATTTTTAAAGTCATTCCCT
Source organism: Bactrocera neohumeralis (assembly GCF_024586455.1). Classification (NCBI taxonomy): domain Eukaryota; kingdom Metazoa; phylum Arthropoda; class Insecta; order Diptera; family Tephritidae; genus Bactrocera; species Bactrocera neohumeralis. Next base: position 61,842,121 of record NC_065919.1, read on the forward strand.
ACTGCGCTAAAGAAGCTTTTGTTTCGAAATTTTCCTATTTTTTATACGAAAAACTGTCGAAAAAGCGCCAAATTTGATACTTTTTTCAAACCGCTGTCATTTTTTCAAATTTTGAAAAAAAAATATCCATAGCGCGATAGCGAATTTTCTACAGATTCATAATCTTTTTGAAAATTGTTTTTTAGATCGAAATTGCGGTCGCATTCGCGTTCAGGGTCTTTTTTTACATGTCATTTCAACAATTTATTTCATTATTATGCACCCAATATATAAACATAAAAAAAATCATTTTGTATTCGTCATGAATGAATTTGGTAAAACAAAAAAACGGAGCGATTAGTTAGTTCCAACATTAAAAAAAAAACGCGACAATCAGTGATTTTTTGGAGAATCACACTGCGACGATCCCTTAAGGGGTTGCATGGGTTTCCTCTTGTAAAAAGCAGTATTTTTCAACAATTTTTTTCTCATATGAAAAGTGAAATATTTTAGAATTTGGAATTTGTTGATTTTTTTATTTTAGATTTTAGAATTTTTTTTATTGTTAACATAGAAGTTTTGAAAGTTTTGGAAAAAAACATTTTAAACTCGGTCATTACGACGCCATTTCCGAAGACTCTACGGAAAAAAATACACAATACAAAAATAAATTAAAATTTCAGTGAAAATTTCGCGAAATTTTTTTTTCAAATAGTTGCAATCAAAAAAAAAAAAAAATACTCCATCCAAGTCTTTAAGACTTGTATCTCAAATAGTGATGTAAATTTCATAAAGATTGGTTGAGTAGTTCACGAGAAATTTAGCCAACATTCTTCAAAACACCGTTTCGAGAAAAACGCCTTTAAAGACGGCGCACTTACTCGGATCAACTTGAAAATTAAGAATAATATTCTAGACAAGTTGTAGAATTTAATAAGAAAAAAATCGATTTATTGAAACCCGTAAACCTATGTAATCCCTTAAAAACTCAACCATGCCCTGCCTCTTTCTATTCCAACTTCAGATCGCCCGTACATTATTTCCCCTTAATTTTAGTTTATCTTTCGTTTCGATGGGTTTTATCCTACTTTTGACTCTTTTGTTTTCAAAAACACAAATATATATAGTATATATTATATACATACATACATATAGTATGTATATGTAATATATGATATCAAAGATTTTAATGCTAAGCACTAACTCGGCTATATGCAAGCTTAAATGCAAGCAGATACTTACAAGCAGCTTTACTGTCAATACTAAATCCTTATAATAAACCCGAGCGCACTGTTTGCAAAGGCATATCAAGTTAGGCACATTTGGATTGCAGCGAAGACTAAAAATAAATGCCAGGAATGAGCGCTGCAATACACATAACCGGATATTAAGTAAATAACACAGAGCAACAACACCAACGCAGCAATAAAACGACGGCAAACACACTTGTCTATATGAATCTGTGTTTGTGAAATTCCAGCACGAAAGAGGAGCTCACTGCTTACGCAAATACATACATATATATGTATGTGTTGCATGTAACATACATACATACATGCATATACATATCATGCATACATATGTCTGTACATACACACAGTGGTCTTGCTCTCATATGCGAGTCCTATTTGCCCATAAGCAATTGGTAGATACACAATTCGAAATCGAAGCGAAGCGCCAAACAAAAATACTTGCTATCTTATAAGCATACATTCCAACTAGAATAACGACACAACAACAGCAACTCGCACCGTACAATAACAGCAACTCGTACAGTGCAACAAAAGCAACGTCATCCGGACACACACGCTCGCTGACGTCAAGGCAATCAAATAAACGACGACAAACTGACCAGCCAATTGTTAAGTCAATCATCGGATATTCCAAACGACAGGACGCAAGTGTGTGTATGTGTGCCCGTGTGCGAAGACAGCGGTGTATTTGCGTGTATTCTTGGTAAGTGGACCCGTATATCGAGTTGACGTTTCAGCGGTGCTGGACGGCTTTGGGGTGCCGCCGAGTGGAGTGTATACACAATATTATTCCACTATTTTTAAATAGTAATTGTTGTTTTTGTTTTTAAATTGCCATTAAATATTTATGGGTGTATAATTAACTAAGCCCTTCTGCGCAATCAATGCCCTACTTTTGCCTGAAATCAATAACTATTTAAGTACTTAGCACTTGGTTAAGCTCGTGGTCGCATGGTCGTAATTGCTGTGAACTATAATTTCATTTGTTTGTAAGTACTTAGGGGATTTGTGGTTGTTTGCTTAGGTTGAGGTTGGCGCAAAATTGATTTTGTCTATACGTATTCATATGGATCACGGATATTAAATAAAAATGGAAATTTATACGTAAAGTAGCTAACCCGGCAGACTTTGTATTGCCTCAAGCGATAATTAAAAGACCGAAACCTTTGTATAATGGAGTCTTTCATCCGAAGCTGTTGCTTTCTTTCTTTAGAAATTGGATTCTACGTGGCAGGGCCCAAACCGAGCGCAAAGCCTCGCAAGGCGAGTAGTATAAAGCTTTTTACACATTTGTATGGCGAGCCGCTGGTATCAAAACCGACTCGCAGCCGCATCACTGGTGAACAGACACTGCAATTAGACTTCAGCGAATCCTTAAATCGAATATATCGGAGTGGCTCCGCTGAAGCTTCTTCTCTTTTAGCCGTGATCCAAGGCTCCACACGGTTTGGTTACCGCATCTTACACATATTTGTATGTACATTCGACAATTTAAAATTCCGCAGCCTTCCATAGTAAAACACATTTTTTTATGATATTAGCATTCCTCCAACTTTTTGATAACATTTGTGTAGTACGAATTGTCCTTTGCCTCAAAATAGGTCTCAGTTTTAATGTTCACCTCTTCATACGACAAAAAATTTTTCCAGCGAGCATTATTTTGAGATCTGAGAACAGGAAATAGTAGCTGAGGGTCAGATTTGTAGAATACGTTGGTTGCGGAAGCAATTCAAAGCTCAACTCATGGATTCTTACCTTCGTTTTTACTGACTTGTGACACAAAATATAGACACTCTAACCTTGTCAGCTGACTGTTGCGTTTTTCCACGCTTAGGAGCGGGTTCATCGTGTGCAGCCCACTCGGATGACTGTCGATTGGACTTCGGAATGAAATGATAGAGCCATGTTTCAACCATTGTCACATGTCGATACGAAACCTTTATTATGCTTGAACATCTCCTAACACTACTCCGAATCATCAACTCGTCGTTGTTTTTAGTCAAAAGTCAGATATCAACTGAACGTGAACATCATATCGTTTACAAATATTTCCGAATGAGAAAGATCTGTGATATTATGTTCACGTTCAGTTGATATCAGTGCCTGCTGTCTTGAACAATTTCACTTTATGGTCATCAAGTGATATTTCGTGGACTTTTTTTATGTTTTCGTTGGTAACGACCGCTTTTGGACGTCGACTGCGTTCAACGTCTTCGTCTAGACTTAGCATATTATTCCTTGATGGTTGATTTTCCGTGGGCAGTGTCTGTAAATCCGTCATTAGCCGTATTTTTCCTTCAAAAGCCAAATTTCTTTTTATCAATTTTTTTCACAGTTACAAAAGTTGCTTTACTCAAAATGATATAATTCACAAAATAATGATCCGACACGCGCATTTTCAAGGTAAGGGCTAACTAAAAATCATATAGTTTTAATTCTAGTGGCGCCATCTATGTGTCAAGTCGGAGCCTTTATAATTGATCTGTTATTTTTCACTATTCGACATCATGAGTAATGCCTTAAATATTTTTTCTGATGAACGAAGCCTAAATTGATAATTTTAGTGTATATAATCACTTTCAGTTTCTCCTTAGTCAGATATACTCGTACATATATAAAATCATTTTAAACCGGTATTGCTTCATAACAGTAAATTCTTTCTGTAGAAATATTCAAAACTAAATTAGTCAAAATTCTGCCAAATCTGAACAAATTTTTAATATTAATTGTTCCCTAAAGGAACCATCTCTTCTCAACTCTAATACACTGTTACAGGTGGCAGTCGGTGCTAATTTGCTAAATAAATATAAAAATTCGCAAAGTGAAAAGAATCATGAGCAAATACAAACTTACATAACAAGCCAAACACCAAAAACTAAGACATAGCAAAAACAACAAATATAGCTAAGTACAAAAAACAAAGCTGCCAAGACATTTTAATATCGTTTGATAAGTACAAGCGAAAGCACTTAAGTAACAAATTAGCAAAAACTTTCGCAAAATCATTTCTGCCATGAAAATTCAAGGTAATGAGCATCAATGAACAACAACAATAAGCATGCCATCTAGAGTCAACAAGTCAAAAAGGATTATGTATATTTACTGAGTGGAGCATATAAGGTACGAAATAACGGTATATGCGAAGATATTTGAATGAGAGCAGCGAGTGGCGCGCATGGAAATTTTTGCCAATTAGTGAGCAAAAAATAGTAAGATTTTGTTCATAATTTCAAAACTCTTCACTTAGTCTTCGAAATCTATGTCGTCCTCCTCAAAGTAATCCCTCTTTGCTCTAATACACTTTTGCTAACGTTTTTTTCAATTCTCGAAACGGTTGTTAAGCTCAATTTCCGGAAATGCTTTCAATGCGCGTACCGATTCACGTTTAATGTCTTCAATTGACTCAAAATGGTTTCCACGGAATGGTCGTTTGAGTTTGCTGAACAGCCAAAAGTCATACGGAGCTTAATCAGGCGAAGACGGTGATTGACGCACGATATTGATTTAAAATTCCGCGAAAAACTCATGAAGAATCAATGCAGTATGCGACGGTGCCTCATCGTGGTGCAAAACGTTAGAGTTTTCGGCCACTTTTTACGAATAGCTTCGCGTTAACAGTCAAATAGTATTTCTTGTTGACAGTCAGGCCGGTTGAAAAGAATTCGGAGTGCACCACAGCTCGAGAACCGTAGAAAACTCTCAACGTAACCTTGACTATTGACCTGCTTTGGCGTGGTTTTTTCGGCCTTGTCACACCTTTACCACGATATTTGGCCAATTGATCGTTTATTTTTAGGTCGTAAGCACAGATCCATGACTGATCACCAGCATTAATACCTGTCATGACATCTTGGTAGATGGAAAGCATTGCTTCACGGACGTTAACGCAACGTAGTTTTTCGAAAAGAGTTTGTGATTTTGGAACCAATGTTGCTTTCACTTTTCTTATGCCCAAATCATAATTCAAAATGGCTTTAACTGATCCTTCCGATATTCCAACGATGCCAGTAAGATCCCTGACTGTTAGTCGTTGATGCTCAAGCAACAGTTGCTTTATTTTATTGACGCATAAAATCATCAGTTGATGTTGAGAGCCGATCTGGACGTGGTTCGTTGTCAACGCGTGCTTGACTCTCATTGAATAATTTATACCAAACAATAAACACTTTCTCTCGACAAATAAGTATCACCGAAGGACGTTTCCAGTATTCTGAACGTTTTCAGTATTACTTTGTTGAATAATTACACTCATTGTAAAAATCGCAGATAAGCCTAGTATAATAAAGACTAATGAAAACATCTTGATGTAACATTTGGCACAGATGTCGCAGATAGCCATAGGAACCTAAAAAAAAATATTTTGATGAATGGAATTTCTCGCGAAATTTAAATCGAAAAGTCTTACTATTTTTTGCCCACTATGTCCACTGCCATCGGTTATCTTTGTTTATGTGTGCGTGGGCGCATTTTTGATATGGGGCCATACGACTGGATGCTGCCATTAATTCACCTTTAATTCGTTTGCTGTTGTTGCAGGTAATTAAGGCTTGGGCTTTTGTTTCCAAATTGCTCTTTCGTATCGCATTTCGCACTCGTGCGTTTTTTCATCCGCGCATAGCAGACGACGACGACGGATCGAACGATTGCGCGTACGCGTGAAAATCACACAGCTGCACGGGTTGCCTTAAAAAGCTTTAGCGAACGCGAGCAGCGAGCTTACGCACTGCAACTGTGTGCGTACGTACGTGTGTATGTGTGTTTTGTACGATTGGAATTTTAGCGCTTTATATATGTTTTTTGTTGCTTACTAATGTGTAAATTTAATTAAAAAGATAAGGCAGCGCAATATGACAGCGAAAAATGCTGGAAAATTCAATAGCATATAAAGCAAACAATTGCAACGCAGAGCTTAACCATGCGCGAAAAGGTAGACATTACAAAAACAAAAAAAATTAAATAAAAATTCGCACTCTCCCTGCTTTTCTTCACGCGAAATTCGCATATTGCACGGCGCCGCCGAGGTAAAGTAAAGTTTAAGGCAAATATTTACGCTTGTGTCGCACGTGAAGGTATGCAAATGTTGCAGGTGTGAGTGGTGGATGTGTTGCGACGGTTACAGGCGTCTTCGCGTGGTGTCCGCCACCAGTTGGCTTTGGAGGTGTAAAGTAGTTTTAAGAGTGTACTTCGATACAATGTAAGAAACAGTTTAAAACTCATACATATGTATATATGTATAGTATATGTAAGTGCACAATACCATATATGTTTATCTATATATGTATGTATGGTATGTAGATATATTTATCTAGACACTACTGCTTTTCTTAACTGGATATTATGTATGTATATAGACAGCATGCATATATTGCACGCATTAAAAGAGAAAGACAGAGAAGAGAGAGGGTTAAGCTACGCTTATTAAGACTTCGAGTAAATACATAAAAAATATTTAAATAAGTATGTAAAGCTAAATAATTCATTTTAGTTTTATAAAAAATAAGAAAACTCTATAACTTCAGTAGAAGGTCAAAAGTTTCCGTACACGAAATTGATTTTGAGCATTCAGTTTGTATGACAGCTATATGATATAGTAATACGATCTGAAAAAAATTTTCGCAAATTGTACAGTTATTTATTAAAATAGTCTATATCAAATTTAGTGAAGATATCTCTTCAAATAAACAATTATTCCATACAAGGACTTGATTTTGACGGCTTGTTTTGTATGACAGCTATATGCTATAGTGAACCGATTTGAACAATTTCCTCTGAGATTACGTTACTGTCTTAGAAAATATTCCATGCCAAATTTCGAGAAGATATTTAGTTAAATGAAAAAGCTTTCCATACGAGGACTTGATTTCGATCAGTAATTTTGTATGGCAGCTATATATTATAGTAATCCGATCTGAAAAAAATTTTACGCAAATAGAACAGTTATTTATTAAAATACTCTATGTCAAATTTAGTGAGGATATCTCTTCAAATAAACAATTATACCATACAACGGCTTGATTTGACGGCTCAGTTTGTATGACAGCTATATGCCACAGTTATCCGATATTGCCGCTTCCGACAACTGAGCAACTTCTTAAGTAGAAAAGAACGTGTGCAAAATTTCAGATCGATAGCTCAACAACTGAGGGACTAGTTCGCATATAAACAACAGGAAGACGGACTTGGCTAAATCGACTCAGCTCGTTCATATTTTATAGGGTCTCCGACCTGGACCCCGGACGTTACAAACTTCACTCGTGGCAAACTTATTATAATTATCTTCTGAATAAAAATTAGCCTAAAATTTAAACCCAAAATTGCTAATCCTCGATATTAGCTACTCCTTAGTGAACGTTATACAGCCGAACTCTTAAGTTCACTTGAGCAATTGCGTAAATTTAAAGGAAAGAAAAGCAAAACGCATTTCCAACGAACGTAAAGGCAGAAACATGATGAAGGCAAGAATAACAGAGAAAGGGTGCTGCGCAACAAAAATAATAGGCAGTTACACGAGTTCGCGTATTTCGTATCAGATGTCAATAAAATAGCAGCTGTAACGCGAGAAAAAGAAAAAACACGGCAATAAGAAATCAACAACCGAATATGCTGCAACAACACCAACAAACCGCCAGTGAACAGCAACAGTTGTATTGGCAACAGCGTTGGCAACGGTAAGACAAACAGGATTCGCACAACGGCGCAACAACGTGCAGAAAATTTTAAAATACCTACATTACACAGCATTACAAAAACAGCAAAAAACACTGAAAAAAAGTTAACGGCAGCAATATGAGCCGGCTGCAACAAGCAACACAAACGCAAGAGCCACAAGTGAAAAGTAGGATATGAAGCGAGGAAAAGTGATAAAAGCAATGAGAGAGTCAAACGCACATTTGAGTATATGGATGCATGTATGTGTGTGAGTTATTTTACAGACATTTGCACTCAAAGCGATGGAGGAAGGCACGTGAAACTGCTGCCGGCACTTGGTGCACACGGGTGTGCACTTGAATATCAATAGTCAAAATTTTATAACTCAAATCCTTGCTAATTCGATTCGTTTCGATTTTTTCCGTTATTCTTACTTCAATCCAAAACTGTTGTATTGACTGAATACTCAAAAATATTATGTTAACGTACATATTTGTTATAAATAAGCAATATATCTTTATATATAAAAATTAAGTGTCACGTTGTTTGTCCGCGATGGACTCCTAAACTACTTAACCGATTTGAGCAAAATTTAGCACAATGTGTCCAGTTCGAAGCAACTTAGGAGACAGGATAGTATAAACAGTTCATAAATAAAAATACAGTGAAAGCTCTATTAAATGGACACTCTATTAAGCGGATAACACTATTAACTGGACAGAAAGACTGGTAATCAGACATTGAGAAACGTTTTCGTCTTTATTCGTGAATAATATTTTCACTGCATTGAAAAGTTTATTATATGAATAATAGTATAAAATATATACCACAGCAACGCATGGCCGGACCCACTAGTATGTATATATTTTTTAAGTTTTAATTTTCGTTCAAGATCACTGTAATGCTATCTCCATACAATATAATATATATGATAGTATGAAGACCTATTCATTGAACGAATTTCTTTCGAATTGACGGTAGTGCCATCCTCTGCATTGTATGAGGGCACTGTCTCTTCATAAGCTAAATGGGAAAAATTGGAGTCTCGATTGGTCTTTTATCGAGCTATTCCGTCCGACAAAGTACAACTTCACTTTCTACTCATCCTCTCAGCTATCAGTTTTTTGAACAATATAAAGTGGACCAAGCCAAATAATATGAATAACTATTTGAAGAGTTGCTCAGAGTGTATGTTTCTATGCTTCCAATTTCACACTTTTTATGGACGATTGGCAAAATGAAATGCGCAGTGTTTGTTCAACCTCGGACCTGTGTTCAACGTCCATTTTGGCGTTGGCTCAAGTATTCAGCAATGCAAAACTTCAATCTCAATGGAGTTTTGAGAGGTTTCTTAATGATACCAAACTATCTAAATCAATGGGACGTTTTCCGAGCATCTTTCAAGCAGAAGTCTTTGCTATAAGTCGGTGTGCAGAACTCAATCTCCACTGTAACCGCAATCAATATACTTATATCGCTTTCAGGGGAGGAGTGTGTAGGAAGGCTGAACCGCCTATCAATGTGTGCAACCGGATACATCTAATCTGGGAGCCGGGGAAATGAGCTGGCCGACGAACTAGCCCGCTCTGCGGCAGTGTCCAGAATGATGGGACCAGAACCATCCATTGCAGTGGGGTCCCACACTTTAAATGAGCTTTTCCACACGGAGGTGGGATTGGGGAGAGAACAGCATTGGTAGCAGGCAGCTGGAATATGTCATGCCAAGCTACTTCTGGGTTTAAGGAAATGATCAGCCTCCACCGAGAAAATTCCGCTTACTTGTCGCGCTCTAAACAGAGTAGTTTTACAACCGAGTGAACATTGAATGCTCGATTATATCAGTAGCAACTGAAGCACTAGAGAGACATAAAAAGTTTAGAACAAGCTTGGCGTTACAATTCCGACTGTCAATAACCCTAAGATTTTAGATGTGACATTCGACAGCCTGTGCTCCTTCACTCCTTACACGACCGTTATTGCCAAAGTAAAAGCCGCAACAAAATCCTTAGGTGGCTAGCCGGCAGCGCATGGGGGAAAGACAAAGAAACGTTGTTGGCAACATACAAGGCAATCGGCCGACCGGTCGATACGTTGCGTCAAGATGGTCGCCTGGATGCGGTGAAATGTTGACGAGAGAGCTTCATGCCAGAACACTGCACTCTAGACTATAACGGTATGGCTCTTGATGTCTCCTAATGAATATCCACACAGGCCTGCATTCTCCCAGTTAAGGAGCATAATAAACGTTTCTCTAAGTTGTGTTTGCTGGGATGTTTTCTTAGAAATCATCATTATGCAGTCACCTGCTTGAAGCGGAACTGCATCCTAGTAGCATCAAGAGGTTCTTCCTCAACTAAGTGGATGACATAAGGTAATACGCGGACCAGACTTTGAACGCAACTAATTTCAGACATACACCGACCGAAATTCACAGTGAAGCCATAAACACTTTCACAGTCTTCCTCTCAGTGGACATCGCACTTGGAGTCAAACCAATAATCATCGTTGACGACGAGCTCGAATTGACCCCTGCGCATCTTCGGTCTGAATGGACCTCGACATTTCAAATATATGCCCAGCATGCAACACGTCCTCACATGACTATAACCACCTCTTTGCATGCCCTGCTAACCCTACACCTTTGACACCCCCTTTCCATGATCGGGGTCTACCGTTGAATGACCTTGATGACAACTTATCTGAACTTTACCACCCTAACGGGAACTAAATAACCGTTATAACAACAACAAACACAATTTTTATTAACTAAATTTTTAAACTTTTCCTTTGCTAAAAATAGCTGTTAAAATAGAGGAAACCCTCACTTCCGGTGCAGCTTAAATTTCTAAATGAATATTAAATGAAAATACGCTTCCGTCAAAATTGCGTCAGCAAAGCTGGCACGCACATATCAAAATTTATTTAACATTTTTAGGGGAAAAATATAAAAGTTTTCATTTAGTTTCTATCTTTGAGGGTCAGTTTTATTTTGAAACCCCACTGAGGGATAGCTACGACTATTATTGTGGCGTCCGGGTTCATTTACCGTGAAGGATTGTTTGCCAGAATATTTAAGTAACTAAAAATATATGTAATACATATGTATGTATACATAAATATAGATAGATTTATATGTGTGCTTTTGGTTTGACTTTCCAGATAGCAACTCAAAAAAGTTTCATTCGCCGGTTTATATTCGTATGTTTGTTCTCACATACCTATTGTGGGATATGAGTATCCCAGATTGACTAGCATGTGTGCTGCACATATGTATGTATGTATGAATCTACCCTTTTCAAATGAGTGTACGCATTTTTGATGTGGGTGCTTTCAGGGTATTAAAGCGCCCTTACTGACTGTAATTGTAGCCGTAAGTTTTACGAACTGTGAACTTTAAATTTTCATTGAATTCGGCTTCGGGCTGTTTTGCTTTTCCAATTTCTTTGTGTTCTCCTCTCCCATTGTATTGTATCAATTTATGATATTGGTTGTTGGGTGCAACTTATTGACGCTGAAAATGCTTTAAATTTAATAAAGCACCGCAAAATGAAATTTGAAATAAAAAAAAGAATTGAAGTCTGCAATATATTGTATAAATGTTGTTGGCTTTTTATTTTGCATTTTTCCTTTAAACTAGTTGACACACCAGACATAGAAATGTATGTCTACCTGTCGGCTAACACAGCTTGATTAATTTATTTTCTATGCCTCGCGTCTGCAACACAGGAAGAGAGAAGAGAAGATCAAAATCTTACTTGTTATTTTATACCCAGCACAGTACGTACTTGTATAGCGAAGTATTTGAAGAACACGCAGAAAAACATGATAGTGATCGGATAATTATTCTCTGAGTAACCGCTGCAACAAATTCAAAAACTGCTGTTTCAAAAAAAAGCATTTAAAGCTAAACTGATAGGGCTGTTTTACTGAGCAGCTAAACTTTACAAACCTGTAACACAGAAAATATTTGAGATTTCGATTTAAAATTTTGGTATGTTGCTTTTAAAGGTATAACCCAACGATATATGCAAAAAAAAAATATTATAAAAAATTTATTTTTTTTTTCACAATTTCAATATAGAGTTATTTTATTTAGCTTTATTTCAATAGTACTCTAGAGAAGTGTAAAAATAACATAGAATCAGCAAATATATGGGATTTCTGTAAGTTATCGTGAGGTTTGTCTCGACTTCTTTCAAAAACTGGCTACTGCGTGATACAGGGTTCCATATAACGGAAACAGCAGGGAGTTATAATTTTTCCTAAAAATATTTCAATCATGCTACAAGCCGCTACAGAAAGAAAAAAATGTTTTTACAAAATAAAAAAATATTTTAAAATCTCTTTTACCTTCGTCATCTCTGAAAAAATAGTGAATAGATAAGATATCGAATAAATTATCCACTTTTGTGGAGATCGTTTTCAGTAATAATGAATTCATTCTACTAAGAAAAGTCGAGTTAATATATAATTTCAACGTTTTCATAATAGTCGGGTAAGCGTTTCGGAAAAAGTATCGGATTTAAAACCGATCGGGAAATATTTCCTCTATATCATCTTCAAAAATTATCTGCTTAAATTTTTTGCCTCTAAAAAATCACGACAAACCTTTTTCTTGTTTTTATGAGATTCAACTAATTTCTTAGAATTGTTTCAATGAAGCTCCAAAAATTTAAACCTCTTTTCTTAATAATATTAGGATACTTGCTCCTCTTTCTCTTCCTACTGGAGTTGAGATGTTTCCTAAGTAAAATTTGTACAAGACCTATGAAGGATTCGCTTGCTAAAATAATTTCCTACAACTAGTTTGAATCATCATTGGTCGATCACCTGACTAGGCGAGCAACAGTTGTTGACTCAGCATACTCGTCTGGTTCGTTCATCGTGCTGTGGGTACAAATATCAAAACTCCACCCATATTTAGATACTTCTATGTGTATTTTACTTCTTTTTCAAAATTTTAATTCCACCTTGTTTTTGCTTTACTGCTTCTTTTGTGTCGAGCGATGCTAACTCATATGCATGAATAATAAATATTTACCTTCTGTAGACATACAAATAAATGTAGCTTTGCATGTCTGCAGTTCTAAAAGAACAACATTTTTTGGTTTCTTTTTGTTTTTATTTAGAAAATATCTGTCTGCGTTGTATACATAGCGATAACTTCGGCATCGTTGGGGTTCAAAAACCTCAGCCATGAGCAGACGTAAAAAATTACAAAAAGGTTGTACAAATTCCCAAAGACTCAACCTCACCTGAGGAACGAAGCTTACAATTAGCACAAATGTAATGTTTGTTTTTCGAAATCTAGCAAGTAATAAATGCAAAAGAAGGTAAAATTGAATGAAAATGATGAAAATAATTTTAAAGCAATAAAATCACTACTTCGACTCTTTCTTCTTCGTTATCCATCGTTCAATCGACTGCCGTATTCACCGTTGCCCATTGCGCGAAGGACCATATATCTTCCGTAGAACTTTTCTCTCGAAAAATTGAAACACCGACTCAACAGATGTTGTCATCGTCCATGCCTCTGCCTACTTTGACTCACCTTGACCATAATAAATCTGCACTATGCTTAGGCTTAGAATAATTGAATTTTTGGAACATTTAACCATTCCAAGTTACCCATCAGAACGCTGAACGACTGGAAGATCCTAATAAAGCTTGAAAGTGTTAGAAAATTTTCTTTAAAGCACTTTTTTCGAAAACTTTGGAGGTCAACTATTGATAAAATGCTGGAACATTACACTATAATGCTAAGGCAGAATATCTTCTACGGCTTCCAGCGCTCCAATTGACAAGAGACATTGGACAGCTGCGGTGAAAAAAAGCAGATTTTTTACCGTATCCACTGAGTTGCTGGATAAGGCTTAATTTGGTTACCAGCTGGCAGCACAATGGGCTTAATGATGTTCTAAGTGCGGTCGGTTTGCGGTCTGTCACCTTTTCAACTAATTAGTAGTTAAGTGGAAATACTTTCCACGGCACTCAGAAATTTAATTTCAAAGAAATTGGGCAGTAACTTCTTAAATGCTGTTCAGGATTTACTTAAGAATTTCATAAGTCTAATGGCATTATTTTTACCTTCTCTTTAAGACAACCAAACCAAATATATCTTTCTACCTCCTTGTCCTTCAGACAACCAAACCATTCATGTCTACAAATAGCTTTAATTTGACAATTGAAATAATTTCAACAATTTAACCCCTCATTATTCTCATTTTAACATTAAAAGAAGTCATTTTTGATTTCCATTCGTCTGGAGAGTTTCGATGCTGTATTCATAAAACCTCGTTTCGTCACTAGTAATGATGCCTAGTCAAGCTCTCCATCTCTTTTGCAATCTCCAATCGACGTCGTTTTTTCAAAAGATTCTGTTTTCTTGTTATGAGTCACTCATTTACACGTTTCATATCCAAAATATTTACTAAAATGGGTTGTGCCTATCCATAAGAGATGTTAAGGTCCTCTGCTATCTCTCTGATACCAACACAACGATTTTTAAGCACAGTGTCCTTAACTTTTGACATATTACATATTTTCATTAACAGAAATGGCTGGACAACTCGCTTAATTGACATATGGAGATCGAACTTGAGAAGAACATGAAAAGAAGGTTGTACTGAGGTTGTTCCAGCTATTTTTTTTTATCGATTCGTCCGAAGTTGGACCAGTCCGAAACAAAGTTTAATAAACGGAGTAGAGCTCCAGTTAAAATGAACTTCTGTATGCTATTTGCCTTCACTGGTAGCCGCAAAAACCTAAAGCTTTTCTGAGCTTTCATTGAGCTTTAAATGAGCTTTCATTAAGCTTTCATGGTGTGCTTTCCAGTAGTCGGAATTTCGATTTAATTTCATTCATTTTGTCATCATTAACGTCACAAAACTAATTCTAGTGAATTTCGTGAGCAACCCGTTTTCGCTCAACCTTCATCTTAGATGTAACAGTTTTTCAGCTAAATAACTATTACTTCTTGAACAAGTCGTACATTGAGATTATATCACTGTTCAAGGAATGCTTTACAAACCAGACATCGAAACTTTCGTCAGCACACCGATTTTGATAAGCGAGGCTTCCCCAAGCAGAACTTACAAAATGAATTAAAAGTGAGAAATGTGAGAAAATATTAAAATAAAATAATAAAATATGTTAATGCACAAAATGAAAGAGCCTTTAATAACTTTTAATTAAAATGCGCTGATTCTCAAAAAAGGTGCCATTAAAAGTGCTTTGCGAAAACATAATCTGTAATTACTGAAAAAGGCGTGTTGGGTCTCAACGCAATGAAACGGATTTGAAAATTTGTCTCCTGACTCGTCAGCAAATTGGCGGCAAATGTGCGAGTTTATGTCTCTTTGTTGTTGTTAATTTTTTGTCGTCTTGCAATTACGGCAAGTCAATGGCTGAGCCTTTTCGCCAACAAATTGCAACAATTTGAAAATTAGTCGATTACAAGCAAGCTTCTGGTGGGACAAAGCTAGCTGGCAAATAATTAATTAAACTAATGCAAATACATTTAAGCGCTTTTTATGGGAAAGGCGACATTAATAATGCATAATCAGCAGCGAAATTGAAGAGTGCCATTTAGTGGGGTGGGCTGGGCGTAATATTCACGTCTCAAACTGAAGACGAGCCGCTTATTTTAAGCAGTTTGCAAGAAGCAGACACACACACGCACAACCATAAAAATAAAGGTGAGTGTAAATGGCCAAAGGCCAGTGAACCGCTTGGAAAGTGGCAACGCAAGGCACATAAGTAGGTTTGGCGGGTTTCATTGTTTGAGGCGCACATTGAAGGGGCCTAACAGCTCTGCTGTACGCATGCCTGCAAGTGTATGGAAATAATGTGGGAAATTCGCTGTTAGCCGCGCAATGGCACTGAGGGAAAGAGTTTGCACGCAATAATTATAATTGCACAACAAACGCTTAATGGCGCTGATTAATTTGAGTGGAGTGCAGAAGTTGCGAGAAAAAAGGTTTAATAATGTGAAAATTTAACAAGACGAAAATAAGTAGCTAATTATTTAAGAGCGCATTGACCAGTTGTATTTATTGTATTACATAATGAATAACAACTCAGTTGCATTTTTCTTCTTCTTCTTAATTGGCGTAGATACGGCTTACGCGGTTATAGCCGAGTTTACAACAGCGCGCTAGTCTTACTTCTTTAGCGCTGTTTGGCACCAATTGGAGATTACAACTGTAGTCAGGTTTTTCTCCACCTGGTCTTTCCACCGGAGTGGAGGTGTTCCTCTTCCTCTGCTTCTCCCGGCGGTTATTCGTCGAATACTTTCAGAGCTGGAGTGTTTCCATCCATTCGGACGATATGACCCAGGCAGTGTAGCCAAAGCAACGACTTTGAGCTATGGAAATGTCGTCGTACCTTCTCTATTCAGATCTGCAGCTCGAATTATTTGCTCCAGGAGGAGACTGATAAAATCGCTCGATATGGAGTCGCCTTGTCCGAAAACTCTTTTGGTATCGAACTGCTCGGTGATGTCCTTCCCGTCCCTGACGGAGCTTTGGATATTGCTCAACGTCAGTTTACACAGTTGTATTAGTTTTGCGGGGATACCAAATTGAGACATAACGACGTAAAGGCAGCTCCTATTCGTGCTGTTAAAAGCAATTTTGAAATCGACGAAGAGGTGGCGTGTCTCGATCCTCTTTTTATGGGAAACAATTCACCAAGCGCCAAATTTTTGCCAGAAGATGAATATCTGGTCAGTTTTTGATTTTCCACGCCTGAAGCTCTGATCTCGATAGAACCTTATATGCGATGTTGAGAAGGCTTATCCCGCGGTAGTGGGGTAGATTGCGGAGTCTCCCTTTTTGTGGATCGGCAGTGCACACTAAAATTCCAATCGAGGGAGAATTTTAAAGCATTACTCCTATCGGCCAGCTTGTCAAGCTCTTCGTACTCACGAATTTTGGCATCTCTCGGTTTTGTCCGCAAATGCGTCTTGCTTTTCTCTTCAACACTCGATTGCGAGGTATGCAGTCTGTTTTCTCTCCACTGCTACACAGCACTCTGCATTGTACCAGCTGTTCTCTTGACTTTTCCAAAAACCAATTGTTTCGTTTGCAGCTGTACGCAAGGAGTTTGAAATACCATCCCACAATTCCCTTATATCGAGTTGCTGATGAGTGCTCTCAGAGAGCAGAAGTGCAAGTCGAGAAGGAAATCGCTTGGCTGCCACTTGTGTTTAAAGCTTCTCGCGGCAGCGTGTCTTCGCTGCAACAAGATCGAGTCAATGATAGGACCTCGGAAAGAAGGCACGCCTAAAACACTAGAGACGTGTCTTCCGTTTATCTCAACATGATCGTACTGGTTGGTGACTTTTCGATCCGGAGACAGCTTGATGAATTGCTGTAATCTGGTACTACAGATAACCATATTTCGGGCGCCGGCGAAGTCGATTAGCCTTAACCCATTTGGGTATTTTGCATCATGGAGGTTGAATTTACCGAACGTTGTACCAAAGATACCTTCTTTGTCCCCCTGGCATTAAAGCACGATTTTGACATCGTGGCGGGTGCAACTCTCATAGATGATGTGTTATAAAAGACATCTTTGGTCACATCGTCCTTTTGTTCCTTCTCTTTATTTCGCTTTGATGCGGATTGTAGCTAGACATTCATACATCGATGTGAATGCTTGGACTCGGCGAGATCTACTCGTTTCGGTTCTTGTCTCGGCCGTCGCACGTTTTGGACAGCAGTGATGTCTTTACTGCAACGAGGACATCAATCAGCTGGTCAGCTGAACCTTCCCAATTTAGGAATCGGACATTCTAGGTGCATGCCCATAAATCGTAATCCTTAATACGCTTGCAATGATCGTCATCAAAAGTACTACAATAGTAGTCCTGCTATATTAATCTTCATGTCCATGACATGTCCAGATTAAAAAAACAGAAATTAAATTAATAGCAGTAAAATTTAATCTCCAAATTGTATTTCGCACCAAATTATATCGCACAATATTTTTTTGAAATTACTTCCAAATCAAACTGAGGCAACATCAAAAACGCCGATAACAGTTAATTTATAAATTTCGAAGCAACTGAATTTTAAATATGCAGTTCTTTGATCTTAGCTCGAAATTGCGAGTTCCATTGGGCAAGCTAATTCATTTAAAGGCTAATTGTTTGTGTTAATGTGTGTAAGCAATGTTTTACTCACCAATTTATTGATTGATTTGCACCTAATTCGACGAAATCCAATTAAACCACAAATGGCTAAAGCATTAGCCCACAAAATCATAGCTGTACAAGTATACGAATTATTGTATTAGGGGTGCGACTTATACTCTTCATCTCTGTTATCAATAAAAAAAAACATTTTTAATTATGTTTTTATATTTTTATTTTTAATGGCTTTAAATTTTGGTAACATTATTGCATAAATTTTCTTAACATTTTTAAATTTTTAACTAGTTACTTTTATACTTTTGGGAAATTATTTGACCTGCGTTGTCCTACCCCTAAAGTGCCTTGGCTTGCATCTTATATACGTTTAGTGCAGCACATTATCTACTCATTACTCAACAGCTGCGTAAGTCATTTCTCGAGAATTCGAAGCGCATCACCAATTACGGTTTGAAGTTGAGTCATATGATCTTAGCTTTGTACCTGCTGAATTGCTCTGCCCCTGGCTGCGGTTGCGTATTATATGCATGTAACACGCAGCTATATATGTACATATATTGCAGTGTGCTATATTATTAAGCTTTGTGTCTGGATTAATCAGCTTGTTATGTAATGAGCTAGTCTAATAGGATTGCTCATGAGGATATTCAAAAACATTCCCGAGTTGTATAGGTTATGTCGTGATTTTGACTCATAAGGTTAAAAAGTTGTTTGACGAGCGCTTAACCTACAAAATAAACATTATTTTTTTGTTGAACATTTTAAGATGGCGATTTATACCTCGAGTATAATATTCTTTTTAGACCTATATACATATTTGCCCTGGCGATGCTTCAGCTTCTTTAAATCATCTGAAAATACGTTTTCTATAAGTTTGTAAAATAGGCCTTTGTGGCGGCGAGAACCTGAGTGTACGACTGTAATTTCTACCAGCGAGTGACTTTGTCACTTTTGGAAACAAATTAGAGGTTCTACCTAGAAACCGTTTTGTTGTCATGGTACAAATATATTTTTTCTGCAATTAGAGCCCTTTGACCATATTGCCCAGCTCCAGCTATGCGTTGTAGATCATACCTCGTATTGCCGGTTGCTACAACCTTTCCACTCGATAAAACAATATTGTGATTATTGAAAAATAGTTTCAAGTTTGTTCTTGTTGACCGGCGTCAGCAAACACGTCACCAATCGCACCGATGTCTTTCTCATGCCCAATATTTCATTAAGTATATGATCCGCGATAAACTCGGCTATAACCGCATAAGCGGTGTCTACCTCAATAAAGAAGAAGATATGATCCCCGCAGCTTTCGTGTTGCTGTTAGCTGTCTCTCGCACACCCAATTGGCAATCTTTTAATATGAGAAAATTAAAATTTGGCGCTTTATTCTCCGCAATAGCCGTGTTTGAGCCACTTGGACTTGGCTCATCAAAAACCAACGAGCGATCATGCTGATAGTCGTTAAACTAAGTTTTGATGATCGCCGTCGAAAAAAAAGTCCCAACCGCTGTTTGATTTCATTGCGCTATTTTCCTTCCAAAAAATACTTGTGAGAATCGAGTCATCGGCCGATTTTCACATTTTTCTAAAATACATATTTTCAAAACAGTACTATGAGTTTTATTCTAAATTTTTTAATAGTTGAAATTTTAAATGAAGTTGTTCTACTTGAACGGGGTACCACATATCCATAAGTACTTGTCAGATCTCCGATAGACCTTTTAACTGACCTCCGTTAAATCTCTTCACCCAGATTTTGTATTTTAATTTTATTTTGAGCTGTTATGAGGATACAACTTGTGTAAGACCTCACGTTTGATTTGGGATTCCAACATCAGATTAATATTCCGCCATAAGTTTAGAACTCGCGATCGGTCCTCGTTCCAATCGTAAACTACAATTGTATATTGCTTGATATTCTAGATCTCTCATATAATCGTTTTATATGCTGAGTTAATTTTCTAAGCTTTTGCACATCATACAATGTCTTTCGGGAGTTACAAACCTGACAAAATCAGGGTTCGAGGCAAAGCATCTAAGATTTTTATACCCTGAATAGGGGGTATTAAGTTTGCCATGAAGTTTGTAACACACAGAATGAAACATCGGAGATGGGCTGAGTCAATCTAAATATTTTTATTCCTTTCATTGGGGGTGTTTTTTATGTGGCGGATCTCAAACGCAGGGCACAACCCTGGGGAGAGATTTTTCGCCTTCTGACTTTAGCTCGCCTATAAACAGATGTTCTTTGGCTACTCGGAGAATATCTGGTCTATGACCGGAACTCGTGAGCTGCTTGAGAAATATGTAAAAGAATCAATTCTGCCTATTCCCAAGTGAATGACGCTCAGAGAACTTTCCTCACTTTCGTGAACTTCCACATATGACCCTCTACGCGAGTAAATAAGAAGAAATCTGTATATTTGTGAACTAGTCTCTCTGGATTTGAGACATCGATTTGAAATTTTGCTCATTTGTTCGCCAAGTAGATGCTCACTTGTCGGAACCAGCGATAATGGACCACTATAGCATATATCTTTCATACAAACTGACCAATCAAAATCAAGTTCTTATAAAGAATATTTTGTATTTGCACCGAAGCTATAAGCGCAACTGAAGGCTAAGCGTTTTTCTTGTTGTTTATAGCAATGAAGGTAATGAATTGAAATATTTGCTCCTTCTTTAATTTTTTGGAGCTTAAAGCTGGACATTGACTCAGTTTCGGCTTTTAAGCGAATTTATGTGGAAAAAACTGAGTCACCAAGAGCCTCACATATAATGAAGCTATTAACGAGAAATACGTTTCCACAAATTTCCGCTCTCATCTATTGCCTCCGAGCGGAAATTCCTGTCCACATTATCATTAACTTTTTAGATAAGTATATGCAATCTTCTCTTGATTCCGCTGAAATTCTTTTTAACTCACTGGCTTACATAAATGAAACTTTCGTAACCTGGTCAGCGCACCTTTTCAGAAAGAATTTTTTATTTAAATTCCTTTTTATACGAGCTCATTTTATGTATCAATAAACTTAGACATTAATTTGCCTTTTGTTGTTGGTCTATTTGCAAAAAAGCACAAACACTCACACACAGAAAATACAGCCAAAGCAAGGCCCCAAAATGGCAAAGCGACCATTTCTCAGATGATAAGCACTTTGCACTTTGCCTTTTCAGGCATTCATTTGCCTTAAGCGTGCGTCAAATGCCTCTTGTGTATGTATGTATGTGGGTCGAGAGAACACGAAATGAGGACAGCTAAATTAAAAATATAATAAAAAGTATATAATAAATAATGTACATACATTACTTATATCGAGTAAATGAGGGCTTTCCATGGGCGCGCATGCGATTGAACAGACAAGCTATCATCAGCAGCGCAAAGTGAAAGATCCAGCATATTTACATACTATACATTATATGGTACACAGTACATTCTAAATAAATATGCTTCAATGAGTAGGACAGAAGGCCGCAGGCCACAGCGTTCAACAACTAGAAGTGTTGCGATTTTTGCTTTTATTTGGATTTCCTTTGATTTTACTAGTTTGGCAGTTGTTGTTGCTTTTCTCTATTTTGCCACTCTTGGCAGCACTTCATGTTATTTTTGTCTTCTTGCTGCGGCTGCGTGGTCTGTTACTGAGTTGAAGTAGAAAACAATAACAACTCGAAGGCATTTTGCTTACAGCAATTTAAAAATAATTTTCAGTTTTTTTTCCATTTATATTTACAGACTTCTGTACGGTTAGAAATATCTGTAAGTACTTGAAAATAGTAAATAAGAGTTATAGTTCAGCATAAACTAGAAACTGACCACGTTTGTCGCTAGTCCAAAATCAGTCGAACTCTAACCTCACTACTATTTTCTATAACGCAGTTGGAAAAAAAAATTTTAAGTTTTGAAAACGTTGTTTTTCAATAGTGGCTCCTAAAATAACACCTGTCCGAACACTCAGAAATCCTCACTCACTTTGACTTTATACCGAATTACTTGGCTCATGGAGTCGTCAAACCGATCTCTGGCGGCTGTTTCTCTACCCATATACCGGCCCAAGATCGATCGCAAGATATGTAGTGATCTCTTTGCCCTGAGTAAGGCTAGCCTCTCCTTAGTTTTAGGGCTTTTAATGACCCGTTGTCCTATTTGCTTCCGAGCAGTAAGGCTGTGAATCCTACCATACGCCATCTGCAGAAGCTGTATGGAACAAGATGAGGTGGAAACAACTCAACACTTCCTTCTTGACTGTCCTGCGTTTGAGCGGTCAAGACTGAAACACTTGGGAGCGCATACCTTCAGACATCCCACCGAGCTGGCGGGAATGGAAATTAAATGCCTGTGTACTTTGTTTAGCAAAGAACCAAAACTGGTCTATGCATGGCTCCTTGGCCTACCAGATTAACCCAACCTAACCTAACCTATAAAGTTCGCATAATAATTATCAGAAATTCCTTTTGGAAACCATTCCTTACAAGAATGAAGTCGATGGGAAAGATCATTAAAAAGAAGAAAGGCATTGCTGCACAATCAGTTAAGAACCTATTACTTACAGACTGTATGCACGAAACCTGCTCTAATTATATATGTAGATGTGGTATACATACATATATATGTACAAGGTGCGTTCCAAAGTAAACAGGACTTTTAAAAAAAAGCAGAACAAATGGTTTTTCGGCAAAACCAATTTATTTCATTCAAAAGAGTCTCCGTCTGCTACAATACAGCTTTTTGCACGGTCCAAGAGCATGTCGAACGAGTCTATTAGCTCGTTGGTTGGTATGGTGCAAGTCTTTTGAATGCCATATCAGGTGAATACGTGGAGTAGTTAAAGGTTAAAATGTGATTTTTTGTCAAATAATCGTCCTTCGAAGGTTGGATTCTGAGCAATTTTTGGTCGTCAGTCAATTTGTGCGGAACAAACCGTGTACACACCTTTCGTAAGCCGAAATGTTCAGTCAAAATGCGATAACTCGAGGCTTTGGAGATGTTGAATTCCCTTTCCATGAATTTCAATGATGATTTCGGCTGATTCTTGATGAATTCACGAACAGTTTCGACGGAATTTCTGGTGATCACGGATTTTGATTGGCCTACATATTCATCGTCATTTACGTCCACTTTGAAAACGTTGCACTCTGTTACGGGATAGGCAATTTAATGCTGGTTATTTGTTAGAAGCTCATTTTCGCACCGATAACACAAACATACTGACACTTAAAACGCAATAACTTCACTTCCAATCAATGAAATGTCATGAAGTTCTCACTGGACAATCGATAAAGATAGCAGATTCTAACGCACCAGTCGACATATAGATGGCGCCACCAGGGGGCGCTAAATTCAAAAAGTCCTGTTTACTTTGGAACACACCTTGAATATTACAAATATATGTATATTATCTCTATATATTTTTTCGTGTAGGTTTCTGCCGTCATGAACAAATATAAACAAGCCGCATTCACATCACCTAGAATCCATAAATATTATTTCAATTATGATATACATATGTATAAATACATATTTAAGTATATAAGCATACTCACTTCCACCAGCCATCAGTTTGCAACAAAGCGCCGAGCATGTGCTCATTCTACACATAAAAGCTGTCATTGTTGAGTGAGTGTGGGAAATATCAACGCATGCAACAGGCATTGAAGTTAGCGAAATAAGCGATGAGTGACTGTATCAAATGCATTGAGGTTCTCACACTGTCTATTCTGCCATTCAAGTGTTATCATAATAACTAGAAGCAGTCAAAAACAGCTGACGCTTCACAGAGAAAATAATTGAATTAAAGAATTATAAGTATGTATCTAACATCAAGGATCTTTTAGTACATAAGCGAGAGTAAATACATATGTATTTCGTGTATAGTATTTCTATACAATCAAGGTAAAATTATGACAATAAAGAGTTGAAGTCAGTGAGCAATAATTCCTCGGAGAAGTAGTATAATGTGCTTTGCTTTCTATTTAAATTGAATGCAAATAATTTTCTGTAAAAGTTAGGTAAGCTTGATGCCAGAATACAAAGATTGTAAAAGCAAAGCATTAAACATAATTGAAGTTTAGGAGTTCTGTATATAAATCACCGGATTCGATCATCGAAATTATATATTTAGTTTGGGTGAGCTTCTGAACAAAATGGAACCTCTACTTTGCCAAAGCGCTCAACACATAATAGTCATGCTATGAGAAGATGAGGAAAGATAAGAGAATGCGGTGATCTCCCAAGTGTTATTATATTTTTGGAGAAATCGTTTTAAAGGAGAAGACAGATGTAAGTGACAAGACTTTAGTTTGTGGCTTAAAACTATCAAAATATGAAGAAAATCGTTTCAACGGCCCAATGTTTAGAAGAAGGCAGTCATGACTTCGTAAACAATAAAGGTTCGTAGGTTCAACCAGCCGGATGTCACACTATGAATAGACCGACATGTCTTTTGTAATGTCAGAACGAGCTGAAGTTTACGTCGTACTGGACGTCAACGCTTATTGCGAGCTTTAATAGAGACTTGGTAGCTAATAATGATACTTCATCTAGTCCATTGAACTCCGGAGCTTTTAGATAGCTAAGCTGACTTCTAAATAAGGCCGGACAGAAACAGAAGAGGCCCTGTCACTAGGCGAACAACGGTTCTGCAGTCTTTCTGAGGCCTTAATAGTAAGAAGCATGCATGTTTTTCTTTGAAAAATAGCATCTCTATCCTGCATTCACAGCTATGCTTTCCATTTTCTTAGTGTATCAGTTTTAAAGACTTGTGTACTTCCTATACTGGTTCGGTAGCCATTATCATTAGCTTTTGGCAAACTCATCGGCTATTTTGTTTCTCAGAATGCATTTGTGGCCTGAAACTCAGTATATATGCAGCCTCTTTCCAGCAGCCACCATATCTACGGGCTCCCTGCTTCGAAGGACATTCTCAGGCGCAATGGTAGGTTTGTGAAACCACATGGACTAAAATCCCCTCAGTCCATTATATCGCCTCTGAACCACCCCGTGCTTCTGATGAAGTTCATTAATAGGTGCGCCAGTCGTTTTTCCTTTCGCTGTTTGGCGCCAATTGGAGATTCCAAGTATAGCCAAGCCTTCCCACCTAGTCTGCAACGGAGTGAAGGTATGTTTCTTCCTCTGCTTCCCCCGGGTGGTACTGCGTCGAATACTCTCAGAGCTGGAAAGTTTTCATCCATCGTTTCATCGAATGCGATACTCGCCGTTGCGAAAAGGACCATAAATCTTACGTAGAACATTTCTTTCGAAAACTCGTAACGCCGACTCATCAGATGTTGTTAACCTTCATGCCTCTGCATCATTGGAGGATGAAGCCATGTGTAGAAGTTCACGCAACTGAGAAAAGTTGTCTGAGCGCCATTCACTTGGGAATTTCCTGAAACGATGTTTTTACATATGGCTCAAGCAGCTCACGACTTCCGATCTTAGACCAAATATCTTCTGGGTAGCCAGAACCCAATAGAAGTCGAGCTAAGGTAAGAAAGCGAAACATCCTTCTCCAGGTTTGGGACCCGGCATGTAAAAATACCATCAATAAAAGGATCAAAACAGTCTCGGATGAGAGGACCCCTTTTGATGACCCTCGGCCGATAGTTGTGATTATTTTCCTAAACAAAGCATTGCATTCACATAAACGATGTTTTCCTCTCCTCATTTATACTACTTATACTTGTATATTCGCGTCATTTCAAGCGTTATTAGCTTTTGCTTGGAAGATACTGCAGTTTCCGGCAGCTTGAGGGGTTACCTGAGATCTAACGCAATAGAATCCAGCACTCACTTCATCGGCCATTTTTGATCCGCCCGTATAGATATGTGGAAATGTTGCTGGCTACTCACAAGTTCCTGCGCCATCCACCTTTTTGAGCGTGACTTGAGACCTTCTCTCCTAGATAAAGCGTGAGGATATGTGGCCCATTTTATCCACCGACCTTCTGCTTCCGCAGGTTCTTGTGGTAACCATAAACAGCTCAATGATATTTAGGAAAGTATGATAAATACAGATGAACCTCTGATCAATACTGTTAAGGTTCAGATATTGTCGTTTGTTCAATCCCTAGTAAAATATTTTGGATCATTACTTTTCTGCTATATAAAAATATTTATTAAGAAATTCCTACTATAGTACTAGATCTACACAACCAAAAGAAAAGCAAAAGTTAATTTGAGTTTTGGAATTTCTATAATTAGTCACGACATTTCGAATTCTCAGATAAATATAAATAAGTGGAGCCCATAAAAAATACCAATTTCTTTACACAACGCTGTATTAATATCAATTTTAAAATGACAACAATAACAAAAGCAATTAAATTTGTGGGGGAAGCTGTGAGTCAAGCCAAGAAAGTCGTTTCAATTGTTGAATTGCAATAAAACTTGAAAAGCTGTAAACGCATTTATGGTTATTTTGCGGCAACACAGGCGACAACAACAGCAAAGCAATTGTAATAATGATGGCAGCTAGCTGACAGCGCAGCGCTGTAATGCAAAGCAACCCTGCGGCGAAATAGCAAGCCATTAAAAATACTACTTTACAACTAGAAATTTTGTGCTGTAAATGTACCAGCAGAAAGAAACTAGTTTGTAGCTAAGATACCTAGACTGCAAATGAACTGGTCCGATGAGGACTAGACTTGTATCAATATTTTAAAAGTTATTCAAGGATTTAACTTAGCTTAAGGTTAAGCTAGGTTAAGTTTTAAGGCTGATACCCAAGATGGCAACATAAATGTACTATTGAAGGCAAGTCCATTTTGCTTTCCTTGTAGTTGGATCTCATGTAAGAGCAATCATCTTCAACCCGCTAGTTCACCAGTGAGATTCGAGAGCTTTCAACCTTGTTCTAGAAAATGTCTGGGATCTCACAGGTGAACTAGTGGGAGTAGAAATAAAACGCCGAAGAATTTTGTGTTCAAGGCGATCAGTGGGCACATGAGATATCTCTTTTTAACCGTGATCTTGAAAGTGGAAGAGAACCATGGGTGGCAACGGGAGCAAGGGAGAATCCAAATTATGGGCTTAGTGCATAGCGATCTGTCTGCAGTTAGGACGTACAACTGAGGGCAAAGAGAGGAAGTTTTGTGATCTCGACCGATAAAGACCGATAGAACTGTTCTTCTTCAGAAGGGTTTCTACATCCGGCGTGTGGATTCCGTTCGTACAATGTTAAACCTCTAAAACTGAATCTTTCGCATTTTCTTGGAGTAGCTCTTGCCAAATGAGGTACAGTATTGAAACTCGGCCCTTTTCCTGAGTCGACATCTAAATCATAATAGTTACTTGTATCGAAAAACGCAGTCAGTAAAACAGTTGAGGTAAAGGTTCTTACTAGTACTAAGTTAGTTCACTACAAGCTCAGTTGACTGCCGGTAATCAATGGTAACCAAGTACACACATAAATAAAATAATAGCAGTAACGACCTCGAACCAAATGAGCCACTAGTTCCACTACATTGTTGTTGCTATTGGCATTAGCGTTGTATTTCAGTTCTTGAGTAGGAAGCTGTAACGATGAATCCATATGCGAATACGAATACGAATACTTGCTGTTGCATTTAATTCCGATTCCGTTGCGGCTTGCAAGCTCGATTTTAATGGTTCGCTGTTGATATGGAGGTTGTTGGTGTTGGTATTGGTGTTTGCAAATTAAATTTTTGTGATTCAACTTCCCACTGGAGTACAGTGGAGAGTGGGCATGAAGTGGAGTGAGGTGGAAAGCGTGGAGTGGAAGGAAGGTAGCAGTGACGAGTGCGAGTTGTTGGGCGCCAATATGCATTTATTCGAATTCGAGATACTGCTGCAATGATCAAGTATATTTGTATGTGTATGAGTGGATGTATATATAAACATACATATGTATGTGTGTGTGTCATGCAGCTGTTTTTATACTCAGTGTTATAGCTATGGTTATATAAATTATGGGTGTCTGTTTTGCTGGCATATGTGTCAATTTTATTTCCCGCAATCGATCAAAGCTGAGTTGTTGTTTTTGTTTTTGTATTTTTCATTCTCCACTTTTGTGTGTGTGCTCTGTGTTTCTTACTATTTTCGCACTTTGCTTCACTCGCTGGCGCATTTCAGACGAGTGTCTGCCACTGCGCTTGCTATACCCTGAACAGGGTCCGTCGGTATATACACGTAGTGGACCCTCAGTTTTTGAGTTAGCGATCTATAATTTTGCCCACGTCCTTTTCCCTTCAAGAAGCTATACATTTGTCGGAACCACCCTTACTGGACCAATATAGCACATAGCTGCCATACAAACTGAACGATCGGGGACAAGTGCTTGTATGAAAAACTTTTGTATTTGAAGAGAGATCTTTCTGAAATTCAGTATGAATCATTATTCAAGGCAACGTCATAATCTCTGAAGAAATGGTTTCAAACGGCTCACAATAGCATATAGCTACCATACAAACTGATCGATTAAGCTCAAGTTCTTGTATGGAAAACTCTTTATTTGTCAAAGTATCTTAATGAAATTCAGCACGGATACTTATCCAAATTATCTCTACAATCTGCGAAATAATTGCTCAAATCCTTTCACTATAGCATATAGCTACCATACAAACTGATCGATCAAAATCTCGTTCTCTTACGGAAAACTTTTTTATTTGATGAGGGATCTTTCCGAAATTAGGCACGGATTATTGTGGACGGCAATCCCCGTATATATTGTTCAGATCGCACCATTATAGCATATAGCTACCATACAAAAAACCTATAAAAATCAAGTTTTTATTTATAAAACCGTTTTCAAAACTAATGTGAAGGGTATTATAGCTTCGCTGCAACCGAAGTTAACATTTTTTCTTGTTTTATGTTTGCACTCGCCTATGTGACTTGTCGACGTGACTTTTTTCAACAACACCGCTGTGTAGACAGCTGTAAAGCAATCAACATTAAGCGATCTATAAAATCGTGATCAGTGTTACTCACTTTGGATACTCATTCACCTACTTACTTACATCACAAAGTGTCGTGCAAACTCAAATGCAAATGAGAATGAAAAACTAAATACTGCATCACATACTTACATATACAAATATATGTAATTATATAAGCAAGTTGACAAAAAGCATTAGCATTATTTATTTATGTACATATATTGACGAAATACTTATACATATACATATGTACACATATATATTGTGAATGTAATCCAAACTGAAGCACATTACATCAGCTCAACAAACACACACACACACACTACAATTAAAATTACATTAAATTACCAACACAGATTGCTGTTTTTGTGTGTAGCGTATAATTAGCCAAGTGGCGTATAATTTTAGCTCATTTAGAATATGAATTATTTAAATCTTTGTAATAATTTATTTGTTTAAATATTTATGCTATTTATACGCATTTAGGTTATAATCCTCTGATTTTTTCATAGTCATTAAAATTACTCAATCAAAACCTGTTTTTTGTGTTTGTATGTATGAACATTTTTAAGGACAGTATTTTAATTGATTATTGATTAGTTCTGCCCGCATTTAGCATATTTTGTTTACTAAATTTTGCCAAAAATAAAGATTGATTAATTAATTTTAGTTGACTATCTTAAAAAACATCTTGAAATATGTAACTGCTTACATTATATCTTCTTCTTCTTCCCTATTGGCATAAACACCGTTTATGAGGTTATAGCCGAGTTTACAACAGCGTGCCAGTCGTTCTTCCCTTTCACTTTTTAGCGGCAAAATGAGATTCCAAGCGTAGTCCGGTACTTCTCCACCTGGTATTACCAATAAAGTGGAGGTATTCCACTTTCGCTGCTTCCGCCGGCGGGTACGGCGTCGAATACTCTCAGAGCTGGAGAGCTTTCATCCATTCGGACGACATGACCTAGGCGGCGTATTCGCTGTCTCTTAATTCGCTGAACTATGTCAATTTCGTCGTTATCTCAGGCAGCTCATCGATCCGTCGACTGCGGTATTTGCGTAAAAAACCATAAATCTTCCGCAAAACCTTTCTCTCCAAACTCTTAAAGCCGACTAAATAGATGTTGTCATCGTTCATGCTTCTACATCATATAGCAGGACGGGAATGATGAGTGATTTGTTCGTCGAGATGGGACTTCACTTCTCAATTGCCTACTTAGTCCGTAGTAGCAGCTGTTGGCAATAGTTATTCTGCGTTGAAACTCGAGGCTGACGTTGCTGTTGGTATTAATGTTAGTTTCAAGATAGTCAATATCTACGACTCCGAAGTTATGACTGTCAACAGTGATGTGGGGTCTAAGTCGCGATTGCAATGATTGTTGGTTTGATGACAGGAGATATACATATTTCGCCTTGCCCTTGCTCACTACGTGATCAATTTGCTTCACTTCTTTGTCTAAACTGGAGAAACGAGATGCAAAGGTGACTCATGGAGTACGTGTGGTTTGCTGCCTGACCAGTAACCCATATTTTGCTTATATGCAATTCAGTCAGAGATGAGCCACATCGGTGATGACAGTTTTTCGATGAAAATCCGAATGATTTGTCAAGATCGTTTTGCAAAATTCGCCACAACGACTTCACAGATTTTTCATAGTTGCCACAACGTCGTCACAGAAATGTCCAACGCTTGAGATCGCCTGGTTTGGGTCTTCCTCAATTGACGCTAGCGGCAGCAATATTCTCAACACTACGAGCACTTTTTTGTCTCACTGGTACGGGAACATTTTGTATTGTGCCTGTGGATTCAAATTTGTCCATCTTGTCGTCTGTCCAGACAGCTGTATCTTTAGTAAAAACCTTATATATTTCGATTAGACTTATGTGTTGCCACTGACGACGACTTACTGGCAAGAAGTTCCTTAGCTTCGACAGGCAAGGCTGTTTCTGTGGGAGTTCGTTACAAAACGGTTTAAGGAACTAAGCACTTTTACCAGGAAAAAGGCAGCATGTGGGATTTTGTATAGGTCACTGGCAACTGCGTTATCATCTGCACAGATTAAAGTGCTGTTTCACGGATCTGTGTCGCTTCTATGACCAAATAACATATACTTCTGGATTGCTTCCCCCCCATTACTAATTTTAACAGATTTTGGTATGTTGGTCAGTATGATTTTTGTCATTTCTGCAAGCGCTTCTTGCATTTCGCAACTGATCATTCAGTAATGCTTCCAGTTCCCCATCTTCTCAAATTATTAGCTAAGAGTATGCTTTCATCGATTAGTCTAACTCTAATTAGTAGTTTTATATTTAAATCTTAAAGTGAAGTGCTCCAATAGAATAGTCGATGGGTTCAAGAAATATTTCCTCTCAAATAATTAATGAAATTTTTCAGCATTTATAGGCCATGAACTTTAGCTTAGGAGGGTATTGCAGTCTAGTTATCAAAATGCCAAGCTTTTTTGAGTATTAAAATTTTTATTAACCACTTTTTTATCATCTGTTGCTGCCTTGTCTTACAAGTGCATGAAGCAAAGAGCTAAAGTCCAAATTTTAGCAGTGAAATGATATCAAAAGAAAATGTCACAAATGTTAGTCAAAATCTTCAAAGTCAATGTCAAACTGAACACAAGCAATAAATTTAACTCAACATCTCAGTTTACTGAAAGTTTATCATAGTCATGCATCCATTCATATCTTTCAACCCGTCATAGTCGCATAGCCCTTTAACAAAGATGTCTGCGACAAAGTTTCGAGTCTTGTTGCAAGTGTCCGCTCGTATTACTTGTAGACACATGGAGAAAGTTTTTAATCAGTATCAAGTGGCAAGTTATAACTTGCCGGCGACCGATCCGCTGAAAAAGCCTGCGGCTTAAACTTATGAAATAGCTGCTTATTACTTTTACTTAGGAGTGGGCGGGTGTGTGGCTTGTGTCTGCGCGAATACAGAAATTGACAATTTTAAAGTGCACAAAGTTTTTGCACCGTTATGAATGCAGGTATGTAAATATGTAAATGTATTTTTGGAGGAAAAGGAAAATGTGAACCCGCATAAGCACTGTATGGCCTAAGTTGTGTCATTTGTATGCTTTGGAAAATGTTTCGAATTTAATTTATGCGCTTTGTATTGAAATAATTTCAATTTATTCTGGGTTTTTTAAATGAAAGTTGGGATTTAATGTGGAAAAGGGCACTGGGTTAATAATATTAATCAACATTTTTTTTGCTAGAAAGGAATCTGCTTAAAAATATTAAACTTCTTATTTGAGGTTAGAGAAGAGTTTGAAGTATTTATTTCTTCAGAAAACCGGGAAGACATGAAACTAGAGATAAAAGTTATATATCTATATCTATATCTATATCTATATCTATATCTATATCTATATCTATATCTATATCTATATCTATATCTATATCTATATCTATATCTATATCTATATCTATATCTATATCTATATCTATATCTATATCTATATCTATATCTATATCTATATCTATATCTATATCTATATATCTATATCTATATCTATATCTATATCTATATCTATATCTATATCTATATCTATATCTATATCTATATCTATATCTATATCTATATCTATATCTATATCTATATCTATATCTATATCTATATCTATATCTATATCTATATCTATATCTATATCAATATCTATGTCTATATCTGTATCTATATCTGATATAAAAATGGAAAATTATTTCGGGGCCCCCTGATCACGAAATAATTGAAGCTGGTGTTGCCACATAAATACAATAATATTATATATAAAAATATATCAAGTTCTATATATTGTATATTGCAATTTAATATGATTAAAAAGTAATAAACTTCTTCAAAATTTAGGTCTCATTATATTTTTGAATAGGGTTGCCACTTTAATAAAATTTGTAAATAGGTTAATATCCAAACCTTTATCTAAATATTTATATGTTATGATAATAGCATAAAATGATTAAAGGATCCACTGCTTACGAAAAAATTGTAGCGTGGTGTTGCCACATAACTATAAAAATATTGTATGTAAAAACATAAAATGTCGTCTACTTGCAATTAGCGTGTAAGTACAACTATTATAAACTTCATAAATATTTATTATATATTTTAAGCAGACATAGTGTTACCACTCTCTTTCAATTTCAAAAAAAATATTAATAAATTATTAAAGGATTGAAAAATTATGAAAAGTAGCTCTATTCTATTTAAGCTCTACTATTATTAAAATAATTAACAATATGGCGTTGCCACCCCACAAAATTAATATTTATAAAAATATTGTATGCAAAAACATAAAATATCGCATGCTCATAAAAACTTATTTTATCTTTAAAGTTGGCACAGGGTTGCCACATTTATGCAATTTGTAAATAAATATTAATGAAAGAATTGAAAATTTACGAAAAGTAGTGCTTTTTACAGCTGTATCATTAAAAATATTGTTAATATGGCGTTGCCAACCGATTTATAATACAAAAGAAATAAATATTAATTAAAGACTTGAAAATTTACTCAAAGTACTGCTATTTACAGCTGCACTATTATGAAAGTATTTGACAATATGGCATTGCCACCCGATTTGAAATGTAAAAACAATATTTATAATGTTGAAAATACTTTCAATAGAATTTATTATTATAAAACCATGCCATATTGTTTAAAAATTTTACCGAAACTTAAAAAAAATATGAAGTGAATAAATTGCGGTAATATTTTCTGCAGCATAGACGAATTGCCCCAATTAGAAATAACAACAAAAACAACAAACACTCATGTAGCAACATATTTGACCCCTTTTCGCATCAAACTGCCAACATCATCCATTGGGAAATACCCAAACCGCAAGACGCAACGCAACCAGAAGTATTCCCCAAACAGCGAAATTGCGGCTGCGTCGAGCAAAAAAAGTAAGAGAGAACAAGAAAAAGTTTGAATAAACAAAATTGAGATACCTACTTATAACTGGCTTAAAACCACAAAGCGCCTGATACGACGCCATGCAGAGACTTAGATGCTAGTCGCGAGATTACACACACACACACACAAGCAAAGAGTTATTCATGCCGCGGCAAAAGTTGGCAGCAGCATTCAGAATTGAGTTCTTTACACTGCCACACATAAGTATGTGGGGAAGCACTTATATTTGCTTGCGGCCAGCTACTCAGCCGCTCAGCTACCAGCTTGTCAGCTCTTTCCGTACAGCCACCCACTTTCTGTATTCAACACTTGTTTCTTTGATTTATTTCGCTATTTAATCGAGCTGAAAATGGTGAATGGGTTCGAGCAGCATCAGCTGTCTGCCGTACTGAGAACTAGTGTACGCCGAAGCTTACTTATGGTGGGGCTGCTGCTTATGGTGTGGCTTGTTGTTTGTGGCAGGTGCGCGGAAGCCAATTCAAAGTCATAGGGGACGGGTCTCCAAAATATTTCGCATTTATGCGCTCAATCAACTAGAGAAAGTTGAATTGGCTTCCAGGAAGCATACCGAAAAAAATGAAAAATAAATTAAAATCGCAATAACAACAAGAGCAAGGGCACTTGCAGTGTTGGATGAAAATATCGCATTTCCACATTGAAATTCAACATGTGTTGCACTTGCTGCTGAAATATTTTGATTTACAACTTTAATAAGCAAGAGAGTAAGCGTCTAATT
Organism: Bactrocera neohumeralis; assembly: GCF_024586455.1. Lineage (NCBI taxonomy): Eukaryota > Metazoa > Arthropoda > Insecta > Diptera > Tephritidae > Bactrocera > Bactrocera neohumeralis. Next base: position 61,876,713 of record NC_065919.1, read on the forward strand.
TACATAAAGCGTTGCTTGCTTGCAAACAAACGTATTTGCGAAAGGTTGTTTGTTTAGAAATGAGCTGGGTTGCCTTGTGTCAGCAAAGTTGATAAAATTTTGAAAAAAAAAATTCTGTAAAAATTTTATTTTTGTTGTTGTTAAAATACATTTGCATAGTGAGTAAAATAGTTTTGTGTATAAAAATATTTCAAGTCAGCAAAAACGCTGATTTCGGCTGCAGCGAAGCTCTAATCTTAAAGCGATTACATGAATATACATATAACTAGATCTGATAATATAAAGGACCGTATCAAAAAAATTTTTCGGATATTTTAGTGTTGTTTTAGCCAATAATTTATGGCAAGTTTCATGAAGATATCTTGTCAAATAAAAACGTTTTTCATACAAGGAGTTGATTTTGATCGATCAGTTTGTATGGCAGCTATAAGATATAGTGATCCGATCTGAACAATTTTTTCGCAGATTATGTTATTACCTTAAGCAACAGTCTGTACTAAATTTCGTGAAGATATCTTGTCAAAGAAAAAAGTTTTTCATACAAGGAGTTGATTTTGATCGACCAATTTGTATGGCAGCTATAAGATATGGTGATCCAATCTGAAAAGTTTTTTCCGAAATTGTAAGGTTGTCTTAAGCAATAATACATGCTGAATTTCGTGAAAATATCTTAACAAATAGAAAAGTTTTTTTCAAGGACTTGATTTCGGCCGACAAGGCAGCTTAAGATTTTGATCCGATCTGAACAATTTTTTATGGAAGCAACATAAGATGAAAATATCTTATCTGAATTTCTTGATTTTGAGATTGTAGCTATAAGATATGGTGATATCTGAAAAGTTTTTTCCGAGCAATAGTCCACACTAAATTTCGTGAAGATATCTTAACAAATATAAAAGTTCTTCATACAAGGATTTGATTTTGATCGACCAGTTTGTATGGCAGCTATATGCTAGAGTGGTCCGTTATAAGCGTTTCTGACAAATAAGCAGCTTCTTTGGGAAAAAACCACATCTGCAACATTTCGAATGTATATCTCAAAAATTCACGTATTTACAGACAGTCATGGTTAAATCGAACTCCTTCTGAGTATGATAAACTTCGTAGCCAACTTGTTCAACCTGTTCAGGGTATAAAAAAATTTTAATTACAAAATTTAAAATTTTCCATGAACTACATACATTTATTCATATTTCGACATATCTTTATGTATCTATGTATGAATGTAAGCATCTTTATAAAACATAGAAATAATATTTCCTCTGCCTTCAGCAAACAATTATTCTACACTGAAAAAAAAAACAAAATTCATAAGAATGCAAATAAATTGCATTTTTTACGTTTTAATTGTTGCACTTATACACCTTTTTCATTCATTAAGCGTTTTTTATCGATAGCAAAACGAGCAAAAAAATGTTCATTGAAATAACACTTGTACCGTGGCCAAGGTCAGATCTGTAAGTGTGCGATTATGACCAATTAAAATGAATGACGCGCTTAATGCCAACAGCTTACATACAAATGATCATCAAACAGAATTGTAAACATATTAATGTACATAATATATGTATATAAAAATATGATATACCATATATATCACAATGATAACTTGTAAATTTTATAGTCTTCAGTCCGCGGAGCTTAAGATACATACATATGCACTTAAGTAGTATGTACATACATATATAAATTGTTTATTGTTATTTTCCTTCACTTTAAAGTCGTAAAACATCTGAATACGTACTAATTGCAACAACAATAAGTCTAAAGTACAAATGTTTATGGTTTGCTATAAAACCTAACGAAATAATGTTTGTCATTACAAAATTTATCGTAGAAACTTAATTTTAGTATTGTAAAAATTACTGAAGCTACAAAAATGTTTTTGGCAATATAAATAAATATAAATATTTATTTTACGTTTGAAAGCTCAGTCAAGTGAGTAAATCTTCTTATTCTTTTTACTGGCATAGACATCGCTTACGCGATTATAGCCGAGTTAACCACAGCGCCAATCGTTCTGCCTCTTCGCTGTTTGGCGCAAAGGAGAGATTACCAGTACAGCTAGGTTCTTCTCCACCTGGTCTTACCAACGGAGTGGAGGTTTTCCTCTTCCTCTGTCTATCCCGGCGGGAACCATTCGGACGACATGACCTAGCCAGCGTATCTGTACCTGTCGCATAACTCGTACAGCTCATCGTTCCATCGAATGCGATATTCACCGTTGCCAATGAGCAAAGGACCATAAATCTTTTGCAGAATCTTTCTCTCGAAAACTGGTAATGTCGAGTCATCAGGTGTTTAATCGTCCAAGCCTCTGTAAATTATAGCAGGATAGGTATAATTAGTGACTTTTGGAGTTTGGGCTTTATTCGTCGAGAGAGGACTGTACTTCTCAAATACCTACTGAGTCCGAAATAGCACCTGTTAGCAAGCGTTATTCAGTGTTGGTTTGCGAGTCTGACATTGTTGTTGCTGTTAATATTGATTCCAAGATCGAAGAAATTATCTACGACTTCGTAGTTATGACTGTCAACAGTGACGTGGGAGCCAAGTCGACGACAGTTTGTTTGATGACAGGAGATATTTCATCTTGCCTTCGTTCACAGGCCCATTTGCTTCCTTATCCAGCAGAACTAACGGCGTGAATGTTGAGACCAATGGTTGGCGTAGGTTGTGGGGTCTCCCTTTTTGTGGATTGGACAGAGCGCACTTAAATTATAATCCTCGGGTGTGCATTAGTCCGACCATATTGAGCAAAGAAGCTAATACGTGCTCCTTATCAGTTCTTCGCCGTTCTTTGAATAGCTCGGTTGATAACCCATCGCCCCCGTCGCTTTGTTGTTCTTCAGGCGGGTAATTGTCATTCGAACTCTTCATGGTCGGGCAATGGAACGTCTGCTCCATCGTCATCGATTGGGAAATCGGGTTCGCCTTCTCCTGATCTTATGTTTTTACTGCCATTCAGTAGGCTGGAAAATAGTTTCCCCTACAATTTTAGTATGTTCTGGGTATCATTGACAAGATCACCTCTGGAGGTTCTACAAGAACATGTTGCAGTCTTGAAATCTTCAGTTAATCGCCGCATCTTTTCGTAGAATTTTCGAGCATTACCCTTGTCGGTCAGCTTGTTAAGCGCTTCGGACTCAAACATTTCGGTCTCTCTTTTTGTTTGTCTGCGAATGCGTCTCGCTACCCTTTTTAACTCTTGGTATTTATCTACACGTGTTGTGGTCAATTCTAACGTTGCGAGGTAGGCAGTCTTTTTTCTCTCCACTGCGACATGGCACTCCTCATCGTACCAGCGAGATAGTGATCCGAGTCAATGTTAGAACCTCTAAGCGTACGCACGTCAAAAACACTGGAGATGTGTTTTGCGTCTATCACAGAATGATCGATCTGGTTAGTGGCTTTTCAATCCGGAGACAGCTAGGTAGCTTGATCAATTTTTCTATGCTGGAATCCAAAGTTCTGCAGATAACCATATTTCGGGCCCCTTCGAAGTCGATCAGCCTCAACTCATTTGGGGATATGTTATCATGGAGGCTGAATTTACCAACCCTTGTGCCAACGATACCAAAGAGGATGGAGCCATGCGTAGAAGTTCACGCAAGTGAGGAAAGTTTTCCGAGCGCCATTCACTTGGAAATGGCCAGAGAGCATTCTTTGATTCCGCTTCGATTCAGGCCTTTGAAGCAAAACATCAGGCATGTCATACGCCAGTTACCTGTCGAAATGCTCGAACGAATCATCGAAAATTGACTAAGGAATCTGATTTGAAGGAGAAAACCAAAATTGGGCAGTCCGGGACAATTTTGATCAGATGGTACCGAAAGTATACGCTCAAAAAAATTTTGGTGCTTCTTTTTGTTTTCCCCAGGCTATTGAAATTTGTTAGCCTAAGCACTTAATTTACGTTTTGACGTCTCGAACGACAAGAGTTTTCAATGAGCTCATCTACACACATGTTAGGTGTATAGATTCGTGTATGTGTGTCTGTGTTTGTGGTCACTTCAATTAACAATGCAGCGCCATTGTTCCCACATCCGACTGCAGTAAGTGCACCCGATAAAACCTTTAAGATATATAAATATGTGTATAGGTAGAAATTTCAGTGCCGTATACATATTTATTTATTATATGTATATCACATACAATAAATCTATATATGTATGTATGTATATGTATTGAATGTCGCCTGCTGCACTTTATTGCCTTTCTACTTTCTACTTTTCACTGTGTACCCATTTTATATATTTTCATTGCCGTTCGATGGTTGTGGTTGTTGTTTTGGTTTTGTTATTGTAAACACTGTTATTGTGTATTGGCAATTATCGCCGCTGTCGCCACTCACGACCAACAATTTTCGCTTTTTGCCCTTTTACTTGCCGAGTGCTGACATTTGTCGCGGCCATATTGTGCAGTTGCAATTTAATGTTTCGCATTTTGTTGTCATTGCTGTTGTTGTTGGCATGAAGTTTTGCCTTGAAGCCACTGCTGTGGGGTTATCTTGCCGGGAGAAGTTTCAAGAGTCCCTGAAGAAGTTTTGCTAAACGACGTTGCTAACTTTGGTGTTGTTGTTATTTTTGTTTTCGTTGCTAGTTTTTTGTTACCGTTGTTATTTTTGTTGTCGTTTTTGCAATTATTTTTGTTGTTATTGCTGTTAGTATTATTTAGTTGTTCTTGTTGTTGTTCTTATTGTTTTGTTATTGTCGTTGTTACTATTGTTTTTGTTGTTGTTGTTATTACTTTTTTGGTCATTGTTGCTGTTATTATAATTTTTCGCGTTGTTATTTTCTCGTTGTTGTTGTTACTATTATTTTAGTTGTTGTTGTTACTATTATTTTGGTTGTTGTTGTTGTTATTATTTTGTCCTTATTATTATTTTTGCTGCTATTGCAATTTTTGTTGTTGTTGTGGTTGTTGTTGTTTTTATTCCTTGCAGTCGCTCGTAAAGCATCGCACGTGTTGTATAGTCTGTCACTAATGGTGCAACCAATACGATTTACCTACTTTCTGTTATACGTCCTTGTTGTTGTTGCTGTTGTTAAACACGCATTTATGCGGCGTTTTATAATAACTCAAATTCTTAGCGGTCATTTTAATGGATTTTTCGGTTTGCTATTTGATGTTTTGTTGTTATTTTTGTTGTTGTCAACAGCATTAAGATTTCTTCGCGTGGCTGCAGCTTGCCTCCAGCGCGCTGCCATTTGTTGTACATTTTATCAGTGCTCATTGCTTTTGTTGTAATTTGTTGTTGTTGCTCAGCAATGATTACTGTCATTTAATTTGATTGCATTGCCGGTGGTTTGCCGTTCGTCAATTTCGTCGTTTCATCGCAGGTGTTGCATTGCTGATGCTGCCTCCCCTGCCTCGGCTGCCGTTGTTGCCGCTAGTGCCTACTTGTGCTTCTGGCGCCGCATGCGTTTGCTGTTGGCGTTGTAGCTTCCACAGCTGCGGTTGATGTAGCGCTCGTTGTTGTGGTGACCGTGTTTATTGTTGTTGTTGTTCTTGTCATGATTATCATTGCTCGGCAGCTTTTGCCATTCACTTTTCATTGCTGATTGATTAATCGTATGCATGTGTGTGCGTGTGTGCTTATGTATACGCGTGTGTGTGAGTGTTCGTGGCTTGTTTTCATGGCATGTTTTCACTTGCTTCACCGTTGCATATCCATCAAAGCCTGCCAACGCTGTGTCTGTGTGCGCACATCATCGCAGCGCTCAACCTCACAGCCGTCAGACATTATCAACATCCGTCGTTTGTGCCACTTTTTGCGATGAAATTCGACGCGCACACCACACATTCCCTGCGAATTCATTTAGCGATCACTCAGCCGCTGTGCAACACCCAACACACAGTAGCTGTCAATACTCGGATAACGGCGACTGTCATGCAGTGAAGAGAGCTTTAAAATCTCATTGACTTAGTTTTCTTCTTTTTTATGAAAGTTATAATCGCACAAGTTCAGTGGGTAATTCAGGGCCACCATACAGAGGGATCCTGTAATTTTGTCGTTTCGCGAGACGGTGCGAGCTTGCTATATTAAGTAGAGCTGAAAGAAGTCCTTCTTCAACTTGTTCTATCAAATTTAGAGATATTTTTATTCAATAGATTTCATAATAACACTCTCAGACCTAACGCTTTTAGGTTCGAAATAATTCTAACTGTCACTCCGTCTGGAATATATGAAAGTTCATAAATCGTTTGCTCGCTCACGTCTACCATATTTCTCAGTGCATTTTTCAACTGAGATTAAACATTTATTGAAAGTTCTTCTTCTTCTTAACTGACGTAGACACCGCTTACGCGATTATAGCCGAGTTAACAACCGCGCGCCAGTCGTTTCTTCTTTTTGCTACGTGGCGAAAATTGGTAATTCCAAGCGAAGCCAGGTCTTCTCCACTTGGTCCTTCCAACGGAGTGAAAGTCTTCCTCTTCCTCTGCTTCCCCCGGCGGGTACTGCGTCGAATACTTTCAGAGCTGGAGTGTTTTCATCCATCCGGACAACATGACCTAGCTAGCGTAGCCGCTGTCTTTTAATTCGTGTCGTCGTCGTATATCTCGTATCAGCGTTCCATCGAAAGCGATATTCACCGTGACCAACGCGCAAAGGACCATAAATCTTTCGCAGAACTTTTCGCTCGAAAACTCGCAACGTCGACTCATCCGTTGTTGACATCGTCCAAGCCTCTGCACCATATAGCAGGACGGGAATTATGAGTGATTTATAGAGTTTGGTTTTTGTTTGTCGAGAGAGGTCTTTGCTTCTAAATTGGCTACTCAGTCCGAAGTAGCACTTGTTGGCAAGAGTTATTCTGCGTTGGATTTCTAGGCTGACATTGTTGGTGGTGTTTACGCTGGTTCCAAGATAGACGAAATTATCTACGACTTCAAAGTTATGCCTGTCAACAGAGACGTGATGACAGGAGATATTTCGTCTTGCCCTCGTTCACTGCCAGACCCATTTCTTTTGCTTCCTTGTCCAGCCTGGAGAAAGCAGAACTAACGGCGGGTGTTGAGGCCGATGATATCAATATCATCGGCATACGCCAGGAGTTGTACACTCTTATAGAAGGTGGTACCTTCTCTATTTAGTTCTGCAGCTCGAACTATTTTTTTTTGCGAAAGTTACGAAAAGATAATTTGAAGAAAATCAAATTTAGTGGGTCTTTGTCTTTGTTGGTGTTGTTTTTGATTACAAAAAAAGTCTACTTAACCCATTGTGGTTAATGTTTTGGGTATGAAGCACTTAGATTCTTACCAAAAGATCTGAATCTCGGCGAAACGGTAAACACCAAAATTCGCTAAAAGCTCTGAAGACCATCCCAGCCGATTCTTATAACAAGTGTTTGAAAATTGGATTAATCGTTTATTAGCCAAGAGTCTTTTTTGAAGGCGATATTAAAGATTTGTATTAAGATACATGAAAATTTCAATTCGAATCGAAGTTGATCAAGTTCATAAAAAATATTCGTTTTTAAGGTTATGTTTAAGCACCATGTTATGCCTTAAACGTTTCAAGGCTTTCTGATGTTCGATAACATTTCTATAATATTTGAGCAATGTATCGTTCCTGTTCTTTAAAAGGTTCCACTTCCTCTGAACGAAAACAATCGGGTTTCCGAATTTTTTTTCTATTGAAAAGACTATTTTTTATGTCAGCTTTCGCTCAGACTACCATCGGTACCGTTCACCTGTAATTTCTTGGAATAATTCTGAAATTCGAATTGTTAACATTTTTAGAAATTAAAAAGTGGTTTTAATTATTAAATCCGTCAACGATATCCCGATAAATTTATTGTATATGCTTTGAAGTAACAATGAATCCGAGACTTTGGTACTTTTATAGCCTTTTCACACAGCCAAATTAATTTAGTGCATTAAGAATATGATTGAGGAACCAGTTTTTGCCTTTCGCACAACCGGCTACTCGATTGAAGATAGGCTTGATTAAGAATAAGCTGTTATGCTTGCTTGTGTTCTTGTATTTTTTTATGATTAAAATTTATCAGCTGATTGCTATGCACACAACCAAATTTACAGCATGGACACAAACCGGTAGAGTTAGACATAATCAAATTTGCAGTATAGACAACAATCCTTCGTGTTGCATTCCAGTTTAACTCGACTTCAATTCGATTAAGAATTAATGTAGTAAAAAAGATTTTGATTTTGTGTAGTAAATAGATCTAAATAAGCGCTTTAATCGAGCGAAGTGCGGTTAATTGATCAATTAACTCCCGTGCGAAACGTCTATTAAGCAGTTAGGAATAGTCTCTCACGTTTAGCCCAGGGTAGATAATTTTTGAAAACAAAAAGATCATGTTACTTTTAAAATAATCGAAAACGAAAGATAAAATAACAGAGATTAAGTGAAAAATAATTTACGGGCGTTCTGAGGTCGTGAAAAGGAAGGGGAGGGGTTTGCTTGAATTTTTATAGGTTAAGAATGGTTTTTTTAGATTTCCAGCAAAACATTTGCTATAAAAAATAATTGTAACGCAATGCTATATGTAAAGAAAAGGTATATGCTTAAGTTTTGAATATGAACTTTTCCGCATAACCTTCAAATTTATTTTCGAAATTCATAAAACCTAGATTTTGGGTTTTTGGTTTTTGTCTTAAAGAAACAAATTTTTTCTTTCACGAAATTTAATGGAAACTTACCTTCTTATGTCCCAAACATACAATTTTAAATACCAAATTCTCAAATAAAAATTTCAGATTTTTTTTTTAACTTCAGTAGATTTTATTTGGTATGGTTGAATCTCTATTTTGATATTATATCACGCTCTTATGATTACAGTTACTTTGATTTGTTGGGTGTAGAAAGATTATGAATTTATACTCAAATGCATATACGTACATACATATACATATGTATATAAAGTACATATCGTCACCTGAAATGCAAAATAACGTATCATCAAAAAATTCGAAATTGAGTGTCTTATTGATTAAGATTCACTACTTCAAATTGCATAAATAATATTACATATGTCCAACATTTTCAGGTTCTGCGCTCAGATATAAACCATTTTTAACCGATATTAATAGTTTTTTTCACTCATGTTCCATTTTATTTCGTGTTTCATTCATGTCACTGTAAATTTCCGAAAATGTTGTTACCTTATTTTGCATTTCAGGTGACGATATGTATGTCTACGCATGCAAGATATATTATATGTGAATGTGCGTTAGGCAACCGGCACTCGTATTTGACTTTGCACATTACACGTGTCCAATATCTGGCGCTTGAGGCCACTTGCAGCCTTTCAGCTTACTTTTGCATGTAAATATGTGCATTTATACTGATACATATGTATATAACATATAGGTACTATATCACTTTCGCATGTGGATACAAATCCAAATTTGATTTTCTTTTATTATACGAATATTGGCAAATATCAGCACTTAGTTATGTGGGTGTGTGTGTATAGCAGAAACTATATTGAAATCCCCATAGAATTCACTTATGCGATACAAAGTGATATCAAGTGTACGTTTGCATATTTATTTATTCATTTATTTATTGGTTATTTTGCAGATTAGAAGAATTTATTTACTCTTCAAAGATTCAACTCAAAATAAATATTCAATATGTTACGTATACCGTAGGGACATTTTGTTTATACAACAAGAGAAAGCAAACAATTTTCATCGAATCTTCCAAAGCAAATATAAAATTTTCTAATGAATATATCTACATTTCTTCTTTTAGTTTTAAATTATTTATTAAGTTTGTTATTTTTAAAAGTGTTCAATACTTAGCACTTAAGAAAAGCAATCAATTGCGTGTTATTTTTCTTTCTTTGTGCGATAAATTCAGAAATTTCGTTGCCAATAAAATAATTTACCTGCCATTTTATAGAAAAAATGCTCAGGTTTGAAATAACATAGTAATAAATAAAAAAAATTAATTGCTTTATGTCATCATTTTGTATTCCAAGAAGAAAACTATGAAACTAGTCATCAATGTTACTTGGTATCATCAATGGAGATCACCCGAAGCCATTATACCAACTGATCAAAATTGAACCGGACTAACAAAAAATTACATTTTCACTTATTTTAAAACAAATCATTATCGATTTTTATGCTATGGTTAGGCATGAAGTTCAGTTATGTGCCACACTCATGGAGGGAGGCTAGGGTAGTTTTCATACCGAAGGCAGGTAGACACAACCCAACCTACTCGAAAGAGTTTAGGCCTATAGGGTCCCCACGTTATGATACACTGACTGAGATATCGATAGTGAGACCACAAAGTCTGTTGAAATTCGCGCAAGCGCAGGCTTCTTAAAGGATGAATATTTCTCATGGATCTAGTAACTGAACTGCGTTTGATATCACGCATTTTTTCTTCAACTTTTCCGAAGTTTTCGTCATTAACAGAGGAGAATGGACAGCTTGTATTATTCAAGTTGTCCATGACTTCACGACCTTCACTGAACGTAAAAATTACGTTGTAAACAAACAGCTGTCAAGCACATACTTTTTGACGTTTGGATATCAATTTTCACACGAGCTTAAAGTGATTCCTCCAATCTAGGAAGAAATTCTTGCAGTTTGCTTTAGATAATTTACATATATAAAGGATTCTACAATACAGCTTACTTCCTTTTAAGTGACATGATAGAACAAAATTTACAATAATAACAACAATCATTGGCTGACGCGACGGTCCCATGTCTCACATTAAGTCAGTAGGAAAGGGGAGTACTGTTATATACTTTTGAATTTCGATGCAATGAAGAGTTTGTTTCCAGCGCATGTCTAAAAGAGGTAGAAACAACAAAAAACACAAATGATTCTGAATATGACGGTTAACAAAATAGGGTTGATATAGATAGCTAACTCTCGAAAGGTATCAGAGAAACCTGTTCGATAAATTGTTCACAGAAGTTGGATGAGCGAAAGTTTTGGGAAAAGTATGTGCTGCTCAGGTTAATTCTCCAACAGTTCATCGTGTCATTGATTAATGAAATCAATCGTAAAAGTTCCAAGAATTGGGGTTCGATGACAATATTCGCATCGGACAACTTCTCTTGTTCTAAAACCTCAACAGAAAAGAATAGCTGAGATTTAGGATTAAAAAATTTGTATTAAATCAATGATTCGCTGTTACGGTGGTCAGACCCTGTGGCCTCACTATCGATACCTTCACCAGTGTATCATACCGGGGAGACCTCAGATGCTTACAGCGAAGTCTTGCCAATGCGAGACAAGTACACAGGAGATACTCCATTGTTTCCCTGGTGCCTTGCTCTAGAGATTTCCGGCATTCTTCTTGATCTGTCAGCCCCATTCTGCGGGCGTGCGTCGCCATAATGTTCAGTTGGTATTCCGATTATGTTCCAGTTCTGCACCCAGGTAGCTCGTTCAATCGGATATTGACTTTCTTTACAATTCTTCTGTCCAGATCAACGTATAGAAATTGCATGAGTTTCCCAGTGATGATCACGTTTTTGGTTGTTAGCCGTACGACATTCTTGGCAATCTTGCCCACTATTTCATTGTCCTCGTTGACTTTGTGAGGTTACTACCTTGATTGCTGGCTAGCTGTCTACGTAGATGTTGACTTTGAAATTACCTGCAGGTACACTAAAAGCTATCTACGCGGCTTTCACAATAGCAAAGACCTCAACTTGAAATATACTCCAGTGGTTCGGTAACTTTAAAAGCTGCCTTGAGCCTAACTCTGAACAATATATTTCCGCGCCAACTCCCTCGTTCATTTTCGAGCCATCCGTATATGTACATGTTTAGATTGTTTACGCCAACCATCTTTTCTAAGCTTACTTTGAACTTTCTTTCCCATTTGAAAAGTGAGGTCATGTAGTTGGTGTTTGCCCAACCGCCATTAGCCACCAAGCAATGCCTGAAGGTTTCATATGTAGGTTCTCCTGCAGTGAAGAGGTCTATAGGTGGCAGGTCTTGCATTGGTTCAAGAGCTGTCGTTGAAATTATTTCTAAAGCTCCCGTTATGCACAGCGCAGCGAGCCTCTGAACCCTTTCCATTGGTTTCGGTTGGTAGATTTCCATACGCCTGTCCACTATACTACTGCACCAAAGAGCAAAATTGGTCTTACAATAGTTGTGTAGCACCAGTGCATGAGGGAGGGAGAGAGGCCCCAAGTTGTGCCGAGCACCTGCCTACACGTATATAAATCATTGCTAGCTCTTCTCACTCTTTCTTCCACGTTGTGCTTCTAAAGCAGTTGCTGTCCAAGACTACCCCAAGGTACTTGGTGCGGTCTTTGTGAGAGAGAGTTGTGTCACATTTATCGAAGGAAACCACCATAGAGAAATTTTGTGCTTTTTTGTTGTCACACAAACTGGAGCACCTTTTATTAGAGGAATTATCTTGACAAAATTTAGCGTAGATTATTGTCCAAGGCAAAGCTAACATATCTCAACATAACATTTGAATCGGCCCTTATAGCATATAGCCGCCACACAAACAAACCAAAAAAAAAAAATGATTTTATGCTATAACAAATGCACCTGTCGGATATTACAATTTAGGTGCAGCCGAATGCTTTTTTTCTTTTTATTTTCATACATATGTCGTCCTTATTCTCTTCGGACTTTTTGCATTTTTGATAGCCTTAGTTCCGACAGTCCAATGCCGTTTTTGTTATTGATAATATTGCTAATTGTGGCATCAAAGATAGATGACTTTAAATAAGAGAGCTGAAGTAGTATTTAGCTATAGATAGCTTTCATTAGTTTAGCAAACGAACACGTGACGTCTAAATCTTGACTTTTTTGATTAATGGTTTTGCAAAAACGCCTTGCCACATTATTTATTTAAAGCAAAGTGTAATCAGAACATGTAATGCTGATTAATTTATATTTTTGCAACTAAAATCTTCAATTAACATTTTGCCACGCTAATAAATTATTTTGCGCCAGCTATTAATTGATAAGATTGCATATGATTTGCGCAAAGCTGCTGCAGTAAGCGAATTTATGAGCGAAAATAAAGTAACTGCGAGTATTTAGCACACACATAATTGCTATTAATAAATAAATAAAATGTAAATATATGCGTTTCGTGCTGCGCGACTTTTTGGCTGCCAGCGCACCATGATTTATGGCCACGCAAATCCCGTGCGACGCATTTACACACACGCGCACACATATACGGCCAACCAGCTACCAACAACAATATCCCTTTCGCTCTGTTTGATTGTGTGCCCATAACTAGCTGGTACTTATGCTTACTAATGGATACACCTATATTAATTAATGCCGACGTAAAGCCACAATACGCTGGGGACTCATTATCGGCAGCGGCAAAGAGTGGCGCAGCAAACGCTTTCAAGCTAAGTAAACACACGCAACTCAGCTGAGCTCAATGTGGACCAGCACAACGTAGCACAGCTCAACGTGGCTAACGAAACACAGCATATCATAGCTCAACATGGCTCAGCTCCTTTCACTCGTTTCAGCCACAGTCCTTGGCGCTCGCTTGTGTGGGCGTACGAATGTTTAAAAGCGGTTGGCAGCGTGTTGAGCGCAAGCTGCTTAAGTGTTGGTGCAATGTTTTTCCTTACCGTTAATAGCGATTACAACAAGTGTGAGTCTCAACATCGTTATCGACACCATAAACCACCGGCGGCTCGTTTTGCTTGGCAGCTACTTACCTGAACGCAAGGTCAATAGCGGTTAGCGTCAGCTGGCGGAGCACTCTGGTGCAGACGACCATAACGCATACAACTCTGCGCACTCAATGGTGCCAGTATCAGCACTTATTAGTTGCTCTTCTTTTTATTATACCCTGAACAGTGTTGAGTCGACTTAGCCATGTCCCACTGTATATACATACATACGTGAATTAGTGCCTTAGTTTTTGAGTTATCGATCTGATATTTTGCACACGTTCTTTTCTGTCCAAGAAACTTCTCATTTGTCGGAATCGCCGATATCGAAGCACTATAGCATATAGCTGCCATACAAACTGAACGATCGGCATCTAGTCCTTGTATGAAAAACTTATTTAGCTGATGAGATATTTTCAAGAAATTTGGCTTAGATTATTATCTGAAACAATTATGCAATTTCCGAAGAAATTGTTTAGATCAGTTCACTATAGCGAATGGCTGTCATACAAACTAAGCGATCAAAGCCGAGTTTTCCTACGGAAAACATTTTATTTGAAAAATTATCTTGACGAAATTTGGCAAAGACTATTATCCAATGCAACACTACAGTCTCAGAAGAAATTGTTAAGATCGCACAACTATAGCATAGAGATGCCATACAACTGACCGATCAAACTCAAGGCCTTGTATGAAAAATTCTTTTATTTGTCAAGCTATCGTAACGAAATTCGGCATAGATTATTATCCAAGGCATCTCTACAATTTGCGAAAAAATTGTTCAGATCGGTCAACTATAGCATACAGCTGTCATAGAAACTGCTGCTCAAAGTCAGTATAAAGTTATTAGTAAACCCTTTTATGCTATAAGAAATGCACCTGTGAAGGGTATTATAGCTTCGGTGCAATCGAAGTTAACGTTTTTTCTCGTTTTTTGCATTTTACTTTTTGTTTTTGTTTCTTTACTTTTTGTTGTAGTTCCAATATTGAGATTTCGCCGGTGACCACCTTCGTAAATGATTGAAGTTGTCGTTTTAATTAAATTTGTTTATACTTATTGGAATTGTGCAAATTTTGCTAAAATAACGGTGTATACGTTGGCATTCGCTTGCACGCACCAACCCCACACCCATTCCTCTTTGCCCAAACCTATGTGAGTCACTTCTACGCATCATTTCTCATACTTTTCCCGCCCCTCACCGCAAGTTTACCGTTGCCCTGTTTTCCGCTGTAACGGTGGTTGGCGATAACACCCGCGAAACGTGCTCAATGCCAATTAATCTGCTGTCAGTGTTTAAGCGCAAATATTCAACATACCGCCCGATAAGCGGGAAATGCGAAATGCCATGCTTTGCATGTGTGTGTGTGTGTGTTATGTAGACAATGCGCTTGGCTGTGGTGGCAGTTTCAAGGCACAACAGCTTGTACAGCGAATATTTTCATTTCCATTGTACTGAACTTCTCCGATTCATTTTGCCTTTCGCAGTTTCACATTCATTCTAGTTGCCATAAATATTAACATTTCCATTACCGAGTGTAATTGGTAATTACAATAGGTATGATGCCATTAGTGGCACTTTCGCAGCCCACTGGAGAAAGGTAAAACAAAGGAGATTTGCTTACAAGCAAGAACTGATAAAAGTTTTCCTATTACTTGCTTACATTAAATTCAAATTAAATATAGCCGTGGATGTGCTACCCAGTAGAAATGTTGTAGGTTAACTTCATTTCTGCAAATTTAATTAATATAGATAACCAAATGGGGAGATGTTTTGTTGGGGTATAGTCGATTTCACTCATTTTCTTTCATTTGCATCATAACGAAATTAAGAAAAGATTTTGCATAAATTTTGGTTGAAATCGCTCTAGTAACGAATAGGATAACTCTTAGGGATAACCCCTTGGACTACACTTGGAAATTTCGAAAAATTATTTTTTTTGTTTTCTGCATATTTTGAAAGTACATGTATTATGGAATTTGCTCTTAAAATTTGAAATGGATCCGGTAGTAGTTTCGGAGATATGAGCATGTTTGTAAGAATTTTTTAAGTCAGTGTAATTGGCTTCCAAAACTTTTTAACTCGTTATTCTCGAAATGGTATTATCAAAATCTGTGAGAAAAATTTCTCCGATACAGATAGGCTGATCAGTATAAGGTTTTTTCACAACCTTCTCAGGTAAATTTTGTCAGTTTATGATCATATGAATGAGATTTTTGAAAATAATTTCCAGTTTTAAAGTAAATTTATTTTTCCACAAAAATATTTTTTTTTTTTTTCAAAGGCGGCATTTTGTCAAAATTCTAAATTTTGACTAGTTCTTCTATCATTACCTAGACCTGGTTTTGAAGTTGCGATAATTGTAAACTCAAAATTTTTTCACCCAAAACATATTTTTTCGGAACTTCTCTTGCAGATCGACTTGTGGATCAGGGTAAATTATTATTATTATTACAATTATTTTAATAATTTTGATTGGGCGTACAATTATTTAAAACGAAGCTTGTCACTATCCATCTCTATAGTTGCAATTAAAGCTTTTTGTTGTAGAAGTTAGAAAATCAATCTTTAATAGTTTTGAGTTTGATGGGTCTAAGATGTCGTTCATGGTCAGTACCCACCTTCATTATACATAGCATGAAATGCTGGAAAGACTTCTTCCCACTAAGTTTGATTTATATAACTTTTGTACTCTGAGAGATATGGTTGTTAAAACTATTAGAGAGAGGAATCACGTATATTTTTGTAGAGTTACAAGCCACATATATTCTCATTATGATACTCTACACCACAAACAAGTTTTATAGCTTAATTTTTGGCCTAGCCTTTATACATTTTCAAGCCCGCAACACGTCTACTTTCTCCATTTTGTACAGATTCAGTCCACCCTAATGGTATTTAGTGGTTACTGTAAAGTTTGGTATGATTTTTTTTACTTTTTCCAAGACATCTAAGAAATCTGAAAATCCCTTGCTTGCCTAGGCGATAAATGATAAATGTTCATGGGTAGTATTTGTATTTCGAGCGCCATCAGCATTTGCATCCATGGGGAGTATCCTAAAGACCACCCTTTCCAACCTATAGCTTATAGCTATATACATATATATTATTTTATTGAGAGGGCCGACGGGCTCCGCATTTAGCAGATTCAGCGCTTGCCGATATCGTTTCTAGGGCTCTCCTCGGTTCGTGTAATTATATTAGTATTATTCTACTGGATTACCGCCAGATTACTTACTTACTTCACCAGCCTACCATATCTAACACTATCTGCTTCACTAAAAAGTTTTATAGGGTCTCAAATACAAAATTTATCAAGAAATTTGGAATTTAAACTCTCGACATGAAATATTGCAAAGGCACACATACATATAACCAATACATAACACATCAATCATAAGCCTTAAAAATTTTAATTGGTTGCGATTTTTTCACAAATAAAAAGTTCCACATCACCAAGCAACAGATCGGATTTTAAAAAATCTATCACTCACACACACATATGTACGTACAAAAACACGAGTATATAAATATGTACTTATGTATGTTAAATCGGCTTAACAAAGCATGCAGTATTATCTAGATATCAAAGCAGATAGTTAACACAACAATTTACAAGTATTTATGGTGCAAACAAAGCTTTCTTATTTACGCCAATTAAACAATACAAGCCGCCAACCGAGCGAAGCGTAGCTGTGAGAGCGGGTGAGGGAGAGTGTGATGAAACGCGATTGTCAGATTTTAAAGCGAAATTGACAAGCCGCGCAATTTAGATGCTAATGTGTGTGCAAATATTATGGTGGGTGGTGCATACAAACACACGCACACTACTTATATTAAATCGCTAAATGTCACAATGCAGCAAACTGATTGATTGAATTTTGGGAGAATAGATTTCAGTGTGTGTTGCTGTTGCTATTGTAATGCGCTGATGTGACTTTTTCCGATCTGCTGCTGACATGTTTCTGATTTATTTATGCAATTTAACTCAGTTTGGGAATTTTGGTTTTATTTATAGATTTTATATATGTATGTATGTATGTATGCATTGTTTTTCGTTAATGTAGCGCTAAAATATTTTCAAGTGATTGGACTCGTGCTCAAGTGTCATTCATAGCTTTCGATGGATGGAATTCTTGTTTTTTATTGTTGGTCCAAATTTGGCAGGGAATTACAAGTGTACGCCCAAACAGTGCATATTGCATGACAGGTGATTCAATAGAATTTTCGTTTTTTCAGAATTTATATAAATGACCATTATAATTATAATACATATGTATATGCTACGTTTGATATAGGGTGTTACAATATGTTTTGAGGTAGTTTTGTTTAATAATTAAGAATAACGACAATGTTCTTCTTTAGATATAGCTGTTTCTTAAATTATAACGGGTGATCCAAGTAGTTGTATGAATCATGTAAAGTTGTCATGTTATTTTTGTTCAGTATTGTTTGACATTTCATTGTGGAAGACTTAGGCCTGAACAACTTTTACAAATCGTTTAACTTTATTACGAAAATTCATGTTCTGTAAAGAGTGTGTTTGGCACTTCGCTTAATTTATGGCCAAAATAATTGGTCTACTGAGCGTACTAGACGTTACACAAACATTCATTTTGAGACCCAGCATTCATTATTGGATAATATTCGACTGAATAGAACACGCCCTGTGGTTCGTGGGCTGGTAGAATCATCGGTCCATATATCTTCCAAAGTAATGCCAGATAGAAAGTATGATAAACGACTATTTGATGCCTGAAATTGAAGCTCGGGTTCTCAGCGACATTTGGTTTCAACAAGACGGCGCCACTTAGCACACATCGTATCAATCAATGGGTGTGTTTAGAGAAACCTTCGATGAGCTCATGCTTTCACCTTTTGGGCCGTTCGATTGTCCACCAAGATGGTGTGTGGGTATACGTATAGTCATTGGCCTCAACACACGCGCCGTTAATTCTGCTTTCTCCAAACTGGATAAGGAATCGAAGCAAATGGGTTTGGTGGTGAACGAGGGCAAGACGAAATACCTCCTGTCATCAAAAAAACAGTCGTCCCACTCGCGACTTGGCTATCTCGTCACTGTTGACATCCGGTGTATTTTACGCGGGTACCTGCTGACGACAGCCTTACTCCACGGTACTCAAAAGTACAACGGATCAAATCAATGCGTTGATCAGCGCCCTAAAAATGCCAGGCATTTTCAGTACCAATTGGCAGTGTGGAATGGACACACTAACCACCTTGCTGGGGTTCGAGGCCCATCTAAAACCTCTGCCGTACTATGGGCGTCACTGTTGACAGTCATAACTTTGAAGTCATGGATAATTTCGTCTATCTTGGAACCAGTATTAACAGCAAAAACAATGTCAACCTCGAAACTCAACGCAGAATAACTCTTGCCAGCAGCTGCTCCTTCGGACTGAGTAGGCAATTGAGAAGTACAGTCCTCTCTCGACGAACAAAGCCCAAACTCTATAAGTCACTCATTATCACGTCCTGCTACATATACGGTGCAGAGACTTGGACGATGACAACAACTGATGAGTCGACTTTGCGAGTTTTCGAGAGAAAGGTTCTGCGAAAGATTTATGGTATTTTGCGCATTGGCCACGGTGAATATCGCATTCGATGGAACGATGAGCTGTGTGAGATATACGACGACATTGACATAGTTCAGCGAATTAAAAGACAGCGGCTATGCTGGTTAGGTCGTGTTGTCGGAATGGACGAAAACACACCAGCTATGAAAGTATTCGACACAGTACTTGCCGGGGGAAGCAGAGGAAGAGGAAGACCTCCTGTCCGTTGGAAGGACCAGGTGGAGAAGGACCTGGCTTCGCCACGTAGCGAAGAGAAGGAATGACTGGCGCGCAGTTGTTATCTCGGTTATAATCGCGTAAGCGGTGTCTACGCCAGTAAAGCAGAAGAGGAAGATATCGAAAAAGTCGCATAAGTACAAGAGTAATCAAGTGCACCATCTCTTGGCAAAACCCAAGAATATAAGTTTAGACTTATCTGATATTATTTCATTGTTCTAACATTGAGAACTTTAGAAAGTTGTTCGTTAACACAAAATCTGAAAATCGAGCTACTTGGAATTTTGTAGTTTCATCTAATTTTTCATATAATTTTAGATTTTTCTTAAAATTTGTTATATTTTTAGCAGCTGAAAGTTTTGTTTATCAGTTGCCCACTGTACATATGTATACGTACATATACTGTATACATTTTATAATTTCAACGAACTGCAGCCCATCTGTGATATGGCATTGATGTGATTTTCATCGCGATTCGCATTGCATTCGCATTCAAATTTCACGCTTCGTTAATTTCAAACGGTCACTTTTTGATCGTGTTGCCTCGTTATTGTCGCTACATTTTGACATTCACAATTCACATTGCATTTTAATGGCGATTAAATTGCAACGCCTCGTGTTGCATGCATATAATTTTGACACCTTCGCCACCGAAACTCGCAGAGGTTACCAAAACTGTTTCCAAAACAAACTCAAGTGCTCACAAACAAACAAACCGCGTATAAATTTACATGAGCGCTATTGTTCGTGGGCATGCCAAAATGTGTCTCGCGTATAAAGTACTGTAACTGTATATGGCTGCAGCCGCTCGTGTATATGTTTGTTGTTGCTCCTACACAATGTAAATCCCCTTCATTAGCATTTTTCAATTTTGTTTTGGCAAAACACATTTTATTTTAATTTCATTTAAATTTTCTTGATTTTTTATTGTTGTTTTGCATAGTTCGCTGCATTTAATTAGCTCACAAGTGTTCGCTTGTCAATGCAGCCCCCGCTGGGCGTTTTTGTGCAAATTCAGCTAAAAGTTTGCGGTTTTCGAATTTGTTTTTAATTTGTATGTTGTTGTTTTTCTCCCAGAGCGCAGCTTGCACGTGTCAACTGTCACAATGCATCACTGCAGTTTGATGGGCTTGTTGTGAATTTGAGTCGAGATGTAGACAAAAAGAGAAGAAAAATGCTGGGTGAGGCAGTCGCATACGTAGGAATTTTGTTACAAGCGAAAAATGCTGGAAATTTCGAAAAGAAGTTTTGATATTTTAAAGATTAGCTTCGAAATATTTCAGTTTCATGTTTTCAATTCATAATTATTGGTTATTTGGTCTTTATTTTCGAGTGGTGTATTGTGGTGTTACGGATAATCATAAAACTTAAGAGGCTATACCAGTGTAACCTCGTTTCCTCTCGTGAAAAGCAGCCTTTTCTTTACAATTTTTTCGCACAAAAAACTATATATTTTATTAGAATTTTTTATTATTTCAAACATACACTATTTAAAACGAAAATATGAAATTTTTGGAAAAAAAAACATTTTCAGCTCGGCCATTGCGACGCCATTTTCGGTGACCCATTGGAAAAAAAATGCGCCCACGTTTGTAGGATAACTCCTTACAGGATCATCTAAAGTGAAAAAATACGTTTTAGTTCAAACCTTTACTCAGAACTTGGACGAAGGAAAAATACTGAAAATTGAATTTTTAACAAACATTTTTGCAAAAACAGAAAATTTCAATGAAGATTTCGCAACATTTGTATATCTGCATCTGTATCTCCGAAGCTATTACTTGGTTCAACTTGAAAATTAAGGACAATATTCTAGACATGTTATAAAATTTAATAAGACAATAAAAAAAAATCGATTTTTTTAAACCCGTAAACCCATATAACCCTTTAATAAATCCAATGATTGATGCGATTTGAGGGAAGTGGCAACGTCTTGTTGAAATATCGTCGAGATCACGACACACACTCTTTACAGAACGTGAATTTTCGTAATGAAGTTGAACGATTTGTAAGCGTTGCTCAAGCGTAAGTCTTTCCATGATGAAATGTCAAACAATAATGAACAAAAATAACATGACAGCTACAGGGTTTGTCCGGAAAGTAATACGACTAAATTCTTTAAAAACTTTGACAATAGGCTCCTTCTGCGTCGATCACGTCACGGAGGACATTCTCCGGAATACCGTTAAAGTCAAGGAGCATGCTGATTGGATCCCCTTTCATCCGCCTTTTCAGGCAAGAATACAAAAAAGTCCGGGGGCCACATCTGGGCGTTGTGAGCCGGGGCGTTGTCGTGGTGCAACTTCCAATCGGCTGCGGTGTCTTCTTGGACTCGATTGACCCTTCGTTGGAGTCTCTTGAGGACTATCATGTAATACTTTGCGTTGACGGTTGTCTAGGAGGAAAAAATTCATAGTGAACGATGCCTTTGATGTCAAAAAAGACAATGAGCATCGTTTTCATTTTGGATTTGCTCATTCTTCCGGTCTTCATCGGCGACCACCTTCTAGCCCTCCAAAAACACCTGGTGCCACCGAAACACACCACCTCTTGCAAAAGCAACATCTGGGTAAGCCTGCTTGATCATATCAAACGTCTCTGCCGCAGATTTACCAAGTTTCACACAGAATTTAATCGCGTACTTCTGCTCTAACGAATGCTGCATTTTCGGCTTGCATTACTCACAGAAACACGTCGCGCGAAAATGTTTGTCCTGACTCTTCAGGTGCTCGGAGACAACTGACCAGCCGCTCGTTTATTAGCTAGGAACGCCCTATATTAAATCTAGTCGTTGCACGCACGCTCCGAAGTACAGTCGCGGCGGAAGAAAATCAGTCCTATTATTTTCCGGATAAACCCTGTAGACCCGACTCACGCTTGGTCAAAAAAAGGTCATTGAAAAAGGTACCTCCACTTGGATCACACGTTATAATGATGCGACATCTGCGTTCCTCACAAATGAGCAGATTTTTGGGAAGAAC
Source organism: Bactrocera neohumeralis (assembly GCF_024586455.1). Taxonomy (NCBI): domain Eukaryota; kingdom Metazoa; phylum Arthropoda; class Insecta; order Diptera; family Tephritidae; genus Bactrocera; species Bactrocera neohumeralis. Next base: position 61,899,122 of record NC_065919.1, read on the forward strand.
AGAACGGTTAGATCGATATCTCAAAAACTGAGGGGCTGATTCGAGTGTAAACAGCTCATCTCGTGGATCAATTAAATATGTACTCTGTATGCTATATCGGGTCTCCGACGTATTCTCCTGGGTGTTACAAACTTCGTGGCATATTTAATATATCCTGCGTAGAGTAAAAACTTAGAAGCAAGTGGAGGGAAATAGCCTACCTTCAAAGTAGATAATATTTCAGAATCTATAAATCTATAAGTGGCGATAAAATCGATCAAACAAATTTGTGTAGTTAATTTTAGCTTTCTTCATTTACTTATAGTCATTTTAATGTACTATGTGTCACAAAAATATTCACTCGTGAATTGTGGCTTTATGCGCTTTCAAATACAATGAAAGGCACCAATTCATTGAGTAAATTATATATAAAATTATTCTACTGAATCTGGTCTGGTCTACTATCATGTACTTCCATAGGCAATTCAGCTTGATATCTCAGTTATTGAAAGAGAAACTTTCAGTACGTACTTTCAACTATTCAGTACACCTTCACTGCTAAGCTCTGGAAAAATATGTTAAAAAGTAGCAGATAAACAAAATATTTTCACTTCAGCAAACAAATACCTGGGCTCCAACAATCAATAAATATCTTTCACACTCTTTTACAAAATAAATAAATGGGAGACATCGAAATCGAACTCGAATACTAATACTCGTACTAATACATAGTATGTTCACCTAGCGATTAGAATTGCGATATTTCATTTAGCTGTCAGAGAAATGCGATTTATTACTAGTAGAGGCGACAGCTTTTATAAATTGACTTGTGATTTTTTATGTTTTTTGCGTTCACATTAGTTTTTTTTGCTGAAAACAATCGCAGCGTAAGTGAATAAATATTTGTTGATGACATAATTTCAGGTTCAAGTACCCGCAAATGAAGCTACCACTCAAACGGAAGTAGTTATACAAAGGTACATGTATATACATCCATGTACATATGTACCTGTATGTACATATTTGCACAAGATGTTTGCCAAATAGTGACAAGTTTTAGTATAGAGCGTGAGGCACGCGTGTTGCCTTCGCCTCTTTTTACGACTTTTCACTGGCAGAGCGCGCTGCGGTGGGGAATGCAAATGACAATTTAAATTTGCGATGCGAATAATAACTTTTTGCACTTGTCCATATATGTATGTATGTGCATGTGTTGGTATGAAAAAAGAATTTGCAAATTTTTTAGTCAGATACATACATATATTTACTATATATGTATATATACACGTTTTGTGTTTGGTGTGTTTAAGGACAGGCTTCTGCCATATAATTAATGCTTTGTGCATGCGAAATTAATCTTCTATGTATTGCTGTCGAATAATTATGAAAAATCGAAAAAATTATTTGAAACGAATGATATATTTAGTAATTTGGAATTTATATATATATATATATATGTATATATATATATAAATATTTAAATAATATATGTATATCTACATTTATTTATATAAATTATTTATATCCTTTTTACCTAGAAAATATTAGTACCAGCTGTCACTCTCACCTAATAAAATATGAATGAGTATGGAATATTGATTTTATTATTCCTAAAATAAACTTTGTTCGTTAGACTTGCAATATTTAATGCAGAAAAAAATTTGCTACGCAGTTGAATATATACCTTTGACATTGCTCTAATGGTCAAATGATGGTGTCCTTTTGATAGTTCTCAAAAATTTATGAAAACGAATATTCAATTACTTTTATTAATTAGAAGCCCTTAAGACTTTATTTTATTTATATTTATGTAGTGTTCTCAACTATTTTATAACAAACAAATAAAAAAATTATTTTCCAAAATATTTGAACTTTTTTTTGTTTCAGATTTTTTTTAATACCATCAAATGTTATCAAAAGAAGTAAGGAGGAGCTAAGTTAGGGTATAACCGAACATTTCGTACTCTCGCAACTTGCAAGACGAGTACTTTCAGGTGTATACGACTTGTTAGGTATATGGGATTTAGAGCACCCGATTTTATGCATTCTAAGCACAAATGTGCACCGTTATAACAAAACATGCTCTCTCAATTTTATTAGGATTACACAAATATTGGCCGTTATATGCAGCATAAAGTCACCCAGAAGTTCGAAAATCTTTGCATGAGGTATATGGGGGCTTTGGGAAGTACCATTACCTCATATTCCATAAAGGTTACCCATTTTAAACTTTAATGAATTACTGATATCTTTTATTATAAATATTGTTTCGACGGTTTTCTGTTATAGTTATTTATTTCCACAAATACTTCTGAAATAACCAATAATTATATGGACTGCTCCAGCCTGTATTCAATATTTCCCCAGTTACTTCTATTGCATTTCGCTTTCGGGTTGCCGCAAGGGTTTATACGTTGAGTCAGGAGTTGGTGAGGCTTCTTATCTTTCGGCCACGATTTCGCACACGCATTACTCTGGATTCGCACTGAAGGGTCGACATTACGTACGAACTTTTAACTATAACTACTTATCTAGCAGAAGAACTAAACCATATCCGATTGTGCATCAGCGTTTCAAAACAGTATTAGTGACTGAAACAAAAGTAGAAAAGAAGAGAAAAATATATTTGCAAATTTTCAGAACGATATGTCAAAAATTGAAAGACTAGATTGCGTCTATACAGATAGACGAAAGGACGGACATCGAAAGAGAAATAGCTAAATTTACTCAACAGGTCATGCAGATCACTTATTAAAAGTGATCCTTTTCGAGGTTCCGTATGTAATGAAGAATGTATATTATCATTCGAAAGAACATTCTTTGGCAGTTGTTTTTTGAAGATTATCTCTTTCAAATGCTGGCTGCGGCTACGTCTAAGTTGGTCCATCCGTTGAGTCCAATTTTCGATGACTCGTTCTAGCATTTCGACTGGTAACTGACTGGTAACTGGTGAATGACACTCATGATGTTTTGCTCCAAGGCCTGAATCGAAGCTGGATTGTCCGCATAGGCTTTAGACTTTATTTATCCACACAAGAAATAGTGTAATCGTGTGATATCACACGATGTTGGTGGTCCATCGATCGCCCCAAAACGTGAAATCTACTCATCGAAGTGTTTTCTCAATACATCCATTGATTGATGCGATGTGTGGGACGAAGCGCCGTCTTGTAGAAACAAAATGCCGGCGAGATCACGAGCTTCAATTTCAGGCATCAAATAGTCGGTTATCATGGCGCGATAACGGTCGCTATTGACGGTTACGTTATCACCGGCATCATATTTGAAGAAATATGGACCGATGAATCCACCGGCCCTCAAACCACACCAAACCGTTGCTTTTTCTAGATGAAATGGCAGCTCTTGAAACTCTTCAGATTGCTCTTTGTCCTAAATCCGACAGTTTTGCTTGTTTACACACCCATTCAGTCAGAAATGGGACTCATAGCTGAAAAAAATTTGGCTCGAAAACGTCGGATTTTCTTGGAACTTTTCAAAAGCCCTTAGAGCGAGGGGAAGTCGCTTGGGAAGGTCGAGCGGCTTCAGTTCTTGCACAAGCTGCCATAATTGGCAGCTCCAAGTTATTGTAAGGAATCTTTTTATACCCTGTACAGGGTATATTAAGTTTGCCACGAAGTTTGTAACACCCACTAGGAAGCGTCGAAGACCCTATAAAGTATATATAATGTATAATATAATATATTATAAATGATCAGTATGTTGAGCTGAGTCGATTTAGCCATGTCCGGCTGTCCGTCGGTATATATACGAACTAGCCCCTCAGTTTCTTAGATATCGTTTTGAAATTTTGCAAACGTCATTTTCTCTTCAGGAAGCTGCTCATTTGTCGAAAGTGCGGATATCGGACCACTATAACATATAGCTGCCATACAAACTGAACGATCGGAGTCAAGTTCTGGAATGGAAAACTTTCACATTTTGAAAATGTATCTTCACGAAATTTGGTATAGATTATTTTCTAGGCACCAATGCAATCTCAAGAAATTGTTCAGATCGGTTAACTATAGCGTATAGTTGCCATACAAACTGAATGATCGGAATCAAATGCTTGCATGAGAAACTTCCTCATTTGACGATATATCTTCACGAAATTTGGTATGAGTTATTGTTTATAGGAAGAATGTAATATCGGAGAAAATTGTTCAGATCGGCTCACTATAGCATATAGCTGCAATACAAACTGAACAATCGGGATCAAGGGCTTGTATGGAAAACTTTTGCATTTGACGTTGTTATCTTCACGAAATTTGACATGGATTACTCCTTAAGGTAATTGTTCAGATCGGATTACTATATCGTATAGCTTCCATACAAACTGAACACATAGTTACTAAAAGAAATGCACCTTTGAAGGGTATATTCGCTTCGGTGCAGCCAAAGTTAACGCTTTTTCTTGTTTTGTTTGTGAAGAGTGTTATGGCTTTGGTGTAAACGAAGTTCACATTTTTTTGTTAGTATTGAAATTTATTGTTTTTGTTTACACATTTAGTTTTTTAAAACTGCTTTTTTGGGTATTTAATATTGATACTATACACTGTGAAAAGAAAAAAATTAAATGATAAATAAAATTATTGCAAGAAAATAATTTTTTATTGTAAATATATGAAACATAAAGGTTCGTATCATATAAATTCTAATAAATTGAATTAATTTTTTCATCACATTTTGCCACCGCGCGAAAATAACATTTCACTCAATTAAGACAGCGAAATATGGTGCGGAAATCCAATTATTTTTATTGAAAAAAGCTCATCGAATGCATATAAATTGTAAATTATATTACAAATGGCGCGAGAATCGTTAACCTATTAAACCAATACATACATCTGTATGTGTATATATTTTATTTTGTTTACCTATATTTACCATCGTATCTATTTTTATAGGCAAAAATAAGAATAAATGCAAATAAATATGATTCGATACTGTCAAATGCAGCCACAAATCCAAATGCACACGCATACACATTAACTTATTTATCTATTTCCGTCAGTGTGCCTGTGTGTGTGTGTGCGCAATCAGTGCTCAGTTCATTAACCCTTTTGCTGTCATGTAAATAATAGGCAAAACCACAGCCGACATTAGCCGCAAATGGTGTTGACAATATTGCTGATTTGGGTGACGTTGACAGCACAGCAATTGACAGTTACACAATTACTGTAAACAACAAAAATGTGAAATGACAAACAACGGCACAGCAGTAACAACAATAAAATTGAATAATTTGAGGAATTCCTCATCAACTATTCACAACGTACTCACATACAGACATACAAAACAAAGTCGTTTTACACACGATTAGCAAAATTAACATTAATAAACACATAAATATTAGATATATACACTCATATATGTTTGTATGCATGTGTACATGTACGTATGTATGTGTGCGTGTGCTGTTGCATTAATCAACTCGTCTTACTCATCATGTTGCTTGTCTTCTCTACCAGCTTTGCTTAGGCAGCACGCCGCGCCGGCCGGCCGCTCTTAGCCGCAGTCAGTTTGACAAACTACTTGTATGAGTCGCTGCTTTCCTTTGCCCTTTTTCGTGCGACCCCAAAAACGCTGTCACGTAGAGAACAGTACATTACTCGCACGTTAACAGGAAAGTAGCTGGAATAGGCACGTACTCATGTGCATATATCTATAAAAGTGCTGCATACATAGCAACATGTGTATGTACAATATTATGCATAGAGTATGTGTGAATAAGTTGCTGGTGAGCTAAAGTGCAGCATTCAAATGTTAATACTTTTCAAACCAAAGGATATATTGTATGTATGAATATATGACTTTCATAGCTTGTGTGGTGGGGAGTTCGAGAACTAACCTAATACATATACGTATGTCGAGTTGAATATTTGGTATGACGTTTTGGGAACGCCGATAGCTGTGGTCCAAGGAACGAAGTAATGATGGGAGTGTAGCCTTTATACAACAGTATCGTTTTATCGATGCCGACAGCGACTGCAGAGATACTACTCTTCAATGTCAGGATGTAGTTATCCGGGCAGGCGATGTCGAGCTCGAAATATTTAAAATATACATCCTCCCTAGTTACATGTTGCCCTACATTATATACATAGGTGCGCTACTTTGTGGTGAAAACCATTTCACGTATCACGATCTTTGGCATTCCTGTCTGTCAAATAACCGTAGGGGGATGGGGCTGGCGGAACAAATAGACGATTTGACATTCTGCGTAAAGAATGAAGAGGTATTCCCATCAATCGTATCGTCGGCGAACACGTCAATTGCGCAAGGTGATCGCAGCTGCTACTGCCCGCTTCATTCCGGCGAGAATAGTCGGGGAACTCTGCTCCAATTTCCCAGCCGAAGCAGCTGTTTTAGCTAATGAGCGCGACACCTTACGCCTTGTCGATCCCTGTGATCCCCGAATGAGGCATCTCGATTTGGAGATTCGGCAAATGGTAAATCAACATAAGCGGACAATGTGAATAGCGCACCTGAAGTCTTGCAACATCTCCACCGGCGTAAGTAAGCTTTGAGTGCAGAGTTGAGAACCTTCAGGATTGAAGAGCTGGACTATGAACTATCAGAGCGGTCGGCAATCATCTATACTGTTTCCAGGTAAAAATTCTTAATTGAGAAGAAAAAAAGGGTTCCGGAGGGGGGTGTCCTCTCCCCGTTGCTGTTTAATTTCTACATTTCGAAAGTTCCTCAACCACCAGAGGTAATTTCTATCACCTCGTTAGCTGTTGAATATACGATGACATGTGCTCAAAAGTAAACGGCCCCCCAATCCTTTCTCATTTCCTCGCTTTACGGTGCTTAACGCTCTATCCCAATAAATACACAGCGACCATATTCCCAAACTGGACGAAGGATTATATATACTTGACCTCGTGAGTGACCCTTGCGCAGCTTCGTTTTGGATACTGTAGTAGTTTAAACTACTGCTTATCCAGAACCGACCCCGACATACCGTGTCTTTAACCACCTCTTTGCATGCCCAACTAACCCTACACATCTATCACCCCTCTCCCTATGGTCCGACCTCGTCGAACGTTTCCTAGGCCTACCGTTGGATGATCTCTATGACAACTTATCTGAACCTTACCACCCTAATTGGTACTAGATAACCGTTGAAACAACAACAACATAACACAAAGAAGCTATTTTGGTGGAATTTGGAAAGCACTTTTGGAGAAAACCGCGTAGTGGCCCTCTCATGTTTAAATGCTCGAAATGGCGCTAACAACAATATGAAACGTTCATGCTCGAAATTTCCATTTGAAAATGAGAAGGGTTTAATTATTCCGCTAGATCAGTACAAAAAATTGTATTTGTGCAACCTCCGAGACATCGTCAAAAGACCCTCGGCCTCGATTATTTTCCTATACAAAGCCTTGCATTCGCATAGAAGATGTTCATTAGTCTCTTCTTCTTCTCTCTCAAGAGAGCTTCTGCAATAACTATTGTACAGTGTTCCGAGTGGCATGTCTGACAGTTAGGCAGTAACGTGTTAGTACTCCTACTAGAGTTCTTAGGTCATTTATTTTGAATTTTATTAGTCGCCATGTGCTGCGCTTATTACGTTTATGCCACGTTTCCCTGCTTGTTTCGCAAGTTACAGATAGAGTCCATCGTGACTCAGCTATATTTATAACATGTTTGTCAATTAAATATTAATATGAGGTATACAATTTCCACTTTCTTCAGAAACTAGGGTTTTGTCTGCTCTGGCTAGTTCATCTGCCTCACAGTTACCACGGATATAACTATGTACTAACTCAATGCGGGTTTGATCTGATAGTCGAAAAGTGATTCTGGTATCTAATTTTGCTGAAAAGACACCACCTCACACTCAGTTATCTATTTTGAACCTATCTATATAGATACTTATTCCATTCATACACAAAATATTAACCAAAAGGTTTGGAGTGGTTCCATAAGAGATGTTGAGATCCAATGCTATCTCTGCTCATCTTTTAAATACCACACTTGGCTAGATCAAAAACTTACACATTTTGCTCTGTAGATTATTGAAAAAGAATAAAGATGTCCCTTTCACATGACATGTTTCAAACCACATATTCTTGGAAAATACATGACCAATTTCATGAAGATCTATTGTCAAAAAAAAAAAAACATTTCGATAATAGCACCGGATTTTGATTGAACAGTTTGTATGGTAGCTATATGCTATAGTGGCTTTGTAAAATATGCTCGAATATTATAATTATAGCATTTTCTTGAAAAAACTCCACACCAAATTTCGTGAAGATCAAAAAACAGGAAGGTGTTCAAAATTTCACATCGATATGAGCTTATTGAAAGAGCACAAATATCTACTATATTTCCCACGAACTGCCCACAGAAAATCGCTCGGCAAAACAAAATCAGCGAAATTATAGTCGTAGAATATTTCCACATAAACACGCTTTTCGAACACTCCCAGTGGCACTTTCGTATGCATATAGTATAACATATAGTCGCGTGTTGGCCTTAATGTTCACTTGCATTAGCGTCTATCTGTAGTCACATCAGCTGCAAAACTATTTGCACCTTTCCAGAGCATTCAATGCTTCAATATTTTATTAAAACTCAAACAGACAGACAGACCACAACGAAGAGGCATCAACCGCCGACGACGACGTATTTGCACTCGAGTGGTTAAAGCACACATGCACACCTGCACACTTGCACAGCGAGCGTCACCACCATTTTGCTTGTCGACTTTTAAAGGAATTCACGCCATGCTCGTCCGTTGTTTACACTCGCTCGGCAAACTTTTCGATTTTATCTTTTCACCTTTATCCTCTTGCATGCCATTTAATGGTTTGACTGGTGTTTACCTGCGCCAAAGTGACTTTGTATGTGCCGTTTATTCATATTTTCCTTATAAGCTTTTGTGTGAGCACATCGTTCATATAAAAGCTGTATGTGTGTGTGTGTGTGTGTATAAGTGTGAACTCCTTTTTGTACATACTTACATACTTACATACTTGTCACTCCCTTCATTGTATGTGTGCAACGATTCAGTAAATGCTCTGAGGTAAATATTGGAAGTGTTAAAGTGTTTTGCGGGTTAGTGGCTGGTATTTGTATGAGGTGGTGTGCGTAAATAATCCATTTGCGCGAATCAAATGCATATTTTATGTTGCAACTAATCGCGACTGATGCGTTCATAGTTCATTGAATGTGGTTACAAGTGAGTTGAAAGTAGCGAGAGCTTATCGGTCTCAAAAGTGTGTAGTAAGGATAATATATTTCTTTCGAGACATATGAATGTACATACGATGTTAAGTTACTCATTTCATTCACGGAACTTACAAAACGAGAAAGTGGATAAAACCAAAATATTATCAAGCATCGAATTGCCAAGCATTTGAGAGCAATTATTTATTATTTTCTCCAAAAATATATATGTATTTCTGTTATTCGACTCTTTATTTCATTAAAAAAATTAAGAAATGCCACCGATTTATTTTCCTTTGTCATTTTAAGGTTTCAAATTTTCTAAAGTAATAAATTCTAACCCCGATTTAGTCATTCACATTATTAAAGGGTGATCCATTTCGAGGTTTCCCTTTTTTTTTAAAAAAATACAGAACTCAAATTTAGTTGAATGTATTTTTTGAAAATTATCTCCTTCAAATGTTGGATGGTTCATCCGTAGAGTCCAATTTTGATGACTCGTTCGAGCATTTCGACTGGTAATTGGCGAATGAAGCCCGAGCCGAAGCGGGATTGTCCGCATAGTCTTTAGATTTTACATATCCCCACAGAAAATAGTCTAACGGTATGATATCAGACCCTTTTGGTAGCCAATCGATCGACCCAAAATGTGAAATTATCTGCTCACCGAAGTGTTCTCTCAATAAATCCATTGATTGATGATATTTGAGGGAAGTGGCTCAGTCTCGTTGAAAAAAAATGCCGGCCAGATCATGAGCTTCAATTGCAGGCATCAAATAGTCGGTTATCATGGCGTGATAAGGGTCGCCCTTGATGGTTCCACCGGTTCATAAACCATACCAAACCGTTGTTTTTTCTGGATGAAATGACAGCTCTTAAATCTCTTCAAGTTGCTCATCCTTTCAAATGTGGCAAGTTTGCTTGTTCACATACGCAGTGAGCCAGAAATGAGCCTCATCGCTGAGCAAAATTTGACTCTAAAACGTCGTATCTTCTTGGAACTTTAAAGAGAGCACATAGAGCGAAGCGATGTCGCTTGGGAAAGTCGAGTAGCTTCAGTTCTTGCACAAGCTGTATTTTGTACGTTTTCAATTTAAGATCTCGACATAAAATGCGCCAAGTCGTTCCATATGTCAATTCGAGTTGCTGCGAACGGCGCCGAATCGACTCTCCACGGTCTTCGCGTACACTCTCAGCTACAGCTGCTATATTTGCTTCACTGCGTGCTGGACGTGGTCTATTCGGTCGAATATCATCCAATTATGATTGCTGGGCCTCAAGATAGGTGATGGTGTTGCGAATAATACGCAAATTTTTATATTTTTTATATTTATATATTTTATTTTTATAGTACGCAAAAATTTATATTGAAGAATTAATTATTCATATTATTTAATATACTGCTTTGGCTTCACTGCAAAATCAATCTTATAAAATAATATGGAATAACATATTCGGAACATGAAACATATTCTTCGTAAGATATTGTCGCAGCTCGGAAAATTTTATAAAGACTGAAGACAAATATGCGAAACTCAACCGTTTTGGATGTAATATTTGTTGGTACTCCACCCATCCATATCACTTACCTTACACAAATACCATAACCTCAAAAATCTATATATTTGGTTCCATTCGCACTTAGACCTAATATTATTTTTTTTCTTATACCAATATGACCCATTTAACACTAATAACAAATGCATACATATTCGATATAACTGTATTTTCACTATATATAAAATATTTTTTTTTTATTTCCTCCGACACTTAAGGACTTTACGCACTTCTTTATTGAATCCATAATACATCCGCTCACTTTAACCCAACCGTATTTGGGAAATGAGTGAACCAATGAAATGCGTCTGCCCACCGCCACCGAAATGGCAGTGCCACCAGCACCGAACGTATGCGACCAAACACATTCTTAGTTTCTGTGTCTAATAACTTTGTGGCTTTCGATGAATGCACAAAGTATAGGCAACAAAAACAGCAATAACAATAGCAGCAGCGCTGAAGTGAATGAAGTAAAGTTAAGTAAATGTACGTGACGAAATTACGAAATTACAGAACTTTACGTTGTTGCACAAAAACACACTCACACATATACAAATATAGTGGAATGGATTGCGCTGAATGGCTTATAGTTGAATAGTATTAGGTGTATTATGCATATATATATATATTATATATATATAAACTTAAAGCTGCGATGGTAGATGGAGAAATGCACAGAAAGGCGGAGACGTGTGCGTGTGTTTGCGCATTCCACCATAGCTCAACGGTAATCCGCAGAGAGATTTTTTATGGTCGATAGTTTGTGCGTGTACTCGCGCGTGCGTAAGTCGCGGTAGCATTCTGCAGGCAGTGCCAGATTTGCATTTATATGCATATACTAGACACATACATACCTACATATATATATATATAGAAATATGCATATGTACATATATAGAGATACGTTTATGTTTGAGTATTAGGTTGCATAGTTATATTTAATTGTTTAATTGCTTAAGAGATCCCCTCATTATTCTCGGAGCATAACGGGTTAATTGAAAAGTTCCAGCCTTACCATAATAAAACACATTTTTTTGGCAAAATAATTCCCTACAAGGCTAGTACACTGATTATAGCGAACCTCCAACTTTTCGATACCATATTTTTAGTACGATTGTTCTTTGCTTCAAAATAGGCATCAGTTTCGGCGATCGCCTCTTCATACGACGAACATTGCTTCCCAACGAGTCGTTCGCTTTATATCTGAAAATATAAATCTAGGAAAATAGTTGCTGGGAGTCAGATCTGGAGAATGGATGCGGAAGTAATTCGAACCCAATTTCATTCTTCAAACGATTCAATAACACTATAAAATAGTCGCTGCTGATGGTTATTTCTCAGTCAAAATTATTCCGTGCGCATCTTAAAATACAGACATCATAACTTTGCCAGCCGACTGTTGTGTTTTTTCACGGGTTCATCGCATGCAGTTCACTCGGATGACTGTCGATTGGACATCGGAATGAAATGATTGAGCCATGCTTCATCCATTGTCACATATCGTAGCAAAACCTTGGGTTTATTACGCCTGAACATCTATTACTTTGAGTCATCCACTCGTCATTGCTTTTGGTCAAATGTGAGCTCGCGCAGCACACACACAAATATCCTTGAATGATATGATCTATACGTTCAGTTGATGTACATACGTATTTAGAGTGTCTGCCAGCTCGCACAACATCACTTTACGGTAATCTAAAATTATTTTGTGGAGTTTTTTGATATTTTCATATGGATTTAATTATAGTAGCGCCATCTATTGGACAGGGACAATTGAACAAAACCTACAGAAAGCTATCGATTGCTTTGTCTCCGAGAAATCACGACAGCAAATGCGAAAAGTGCTGCTTCGAAAAAAATACTTTAAAGATAAACTGGCGGAGCGACTACACTTTAGAAGGCTAACTCAAATACCTTTTGAGATATTGATTTTAAATTTTAGTATGCTAATTTATGCTTTTATTTGTGCCAATCAAATATGAAGAAATTGAATTTAAGCTGTATGTGCCTCTTTAACTATGAAAGAAGTTCGGGAATATAAGATTTACCAACACCCGAAGAGCTATGGCAAACCAAAGTTATCTCACAAATCTTCAGTACCCGAGTTATTATTGTGTTATTAAGTATTTTTTATGACTTTGATGATGCTTAATCTGTAAAATCTGATTTTGGCTTTTTGTGGTATTTGTTTTATTTTTAATATTTTTTATGATATTTTGGGAATTTTTTTATAAAGATAAAACAAAAAAATTAAAAAGTTGTAATATTTCAGATTCTTTAACATATTATTTACAAACTATTTCTCTATTTTTATTGCTTTATTATTATTTTTTGATTTATTTCATTCACTCATTCTGTTTTTTCCTTTTCTTTTTGTTGTTTTTATTTTTAGCTTGACGTTTAAGCCGCACTTCCACTAATTGAATACACTCATATTATTGAATTAGGTATGTAAAACTAAACAATGTCTTTAAGTAAATTAACATAAATTTTACATAATTTCGAATTTGTAAAATTTGACTTTCATTGTGATAAAAAAGTACCCAGGAATTGTAAATAAAACGCAAAACATTTAAATATCCAACAATATTTATTTTGTCTCCTTTAAGATAAAAAAGTGCAATACGTTTATGCCAACGATTTTTCCAGTCCTCGTTCAACTCCTTCAGCGAATTTTGTTTTATCTCTTCGATCGACTGAAAACGGGTTCCATGGAGCGGCAGTTTCAGTTTGGCGAACAAATAGAAATCACACGGAGCCATATCTGGTGAATACGATGGTTGATCGATGGTATTAATTGCTTTTGGTTTTCAATTCGGTCACAATCGTAGCTCGATGCAATGGTGCATTACGTGAATTATTCCTCCACAATTCTAGTCGTTTTCGACGGAACTTCTCAGACAAAGACTGTTATAGTTTTCTCCATGAATGTGGAATCGGAATTGCTATGTTTAAGAATGTCCAAAGAGACCTGTTTACGGTAATCATTAAAAAAAAGTAAGCTTTATCGGAGCGAGTCCAGCAAGAACGATTTATACCCAAAATATCCAACAAAATCATTCGAACAAACTCGCGAGAGATGTCAAGCTCTCTTGTCATCTCTCTAACACTTGACTGATCATTTTCAAGCGCCATACCCTTCACTTTTTTTAATATTTTCATCAGTTGAAGAGGTCAAAGGTCGTCCAGAACGAATACGATCAACGTATTCTCGACCCTCTTTGAAGGCTTTGTCCGACTCTAAGGCTGTATTTTTGATACAACTAAATCACCGTAAACCTTTTCTAACATTCGCAACAATTCAGCACACGAAATTTGATAAGCAATACAAAATTTGAGACAAATTCTTTTTTTGATATTTTTATTTATTTTAAAAATTGCAATGTACTATTGAGGTGTATCGACATAAGCAGCTGCTGTAAAAAAAGTAGTTGCCACATCGCGCTCTTACTTGGTATACAAGGTGAGTTCCAAAGTAAAAAGGACTTTTGAATATAGCGCCCCTGGTGGCGCCATCTATATGTCGACTGGTGCGTTATCTTTCTGCTCTCTTTATCGATTTTCCAGTGAGAATTCCATGACATTTCATCATTTCATTGAAAGTGAAGTTATTGTGTTTTAAGTGTCAGTATGTTTGTGTTATCGGTGCGAAAATGAGCTTCGAACAAAGAGCCAACATTAAATTTTGTTTCAAAATTGGTAAAACTTTTACCGAAACGTTTCAATTGATGAAACAAGTTTATGGTGATGATTTCCTATCCCGTGGCAGAGTGCGCGAGTGGTTTTAACGTTTTCAAAGTGGTCTTGAGGACATAAATGACGACCAACATGAGGGCCAATCAAAATCCGTGATCACCGAAAATTCCATCGATACTGCGCGTGAATTCATCAAAAATCAGCCGAAATCACCATTGAAATTCATGGAAAAGGCTTACGAAAGGTGTGTGCATGGCTTGCTCCGCCCAAATTGACTGACGATCAAAAATTGCTCAGAATCTCACATTCGAAGAACGATTATTTGATCAAAAATCACATTTTAACCATTAACCACTCCCGGTATTCACCTGATATGGCACCGTGCGACTTCTTCCTTTTCGGAAAAATGCATTTGCTCATGAAAGGAAAACGTTATGTAGATGTAGAGACCATTCAAAAGACTTGCACCGGCATACTGGCGGCCATACCGGCCAATGAGCTACAGCACTCGTTCAACATGCTTTTGGACCGTGCAAAAAGCTATATTAGAGCAGAAGGGGACTGTTTTGAATGAAATAAATTGATTTTGCTGAAAAAAACCCATTTTTTCTGTTTTTTTTTTTTAAAGTCCTGTTTATTTTGATACGCACCTTGTAGTAGTTAAAGACAGTCCTACCAACTTAGCAAAATACATTTAATGAAATATCATTTACCAGGGGAATTTAATTACAATTTCCGGTCAACTTTTTTTCACAATGTATATTTGTATACACTCATTGCAAATTCAACCCAATTGCGTTAGTTAAGTCCTTTAAGGATTTACATTATAACGATTTAGTATTGGACTAGTCCTATAAATATGATGTGATTTTTATTTAAAGTTCTCCTTTGAATATACACTTTTTTCTGAAATCTTAACGAAGAACTCTTCAAATAGATTCTCTTCAGTGTTCTACAGGCTTAAGCCAAAATATTTCTATACGTAGGGAATTATTTTACGCTGTTTTCTTTAATTTGTTGTCTCAGATCTGAAGCTGGACATTTTCAACCAACATGATTCCATTTAACCTTTAGCAATTACCATTTTCCCGTAAGATTACATAAAAACCGCTGTCAAAGTTAAATATGGTTAGAAAATAAATCTTTCAGTCGCATATTGAAAATATGTTTGTCTTTTGAAAGCAGAAAAATCTTTAGCACAAATAAAATAAAAGCATTAGAGTTTGGTTGTCAATGATTCTTATTTTTTTTGCAGCCCGTAACTGACTTATGATCACACAACGTTCACTTAATTGAGTAATTATTTGCATCCACATATACTTGTACATATATACATATGTAGTAGTTAGGATTTAGAGCAATTATTTATTACGCTTACTTGTGCTAACGCACTCAACTTTTTGCCCACATATGCTACCATATCACATGTACATACCTAAGCACTTACTTACTGTTGGTCTGTGCGCACGTGCAGGCGTTTAAGCGAACATCCACGGTCCGACAGGCGGTCGGGATTCGGCCCACCATTACAATACAAACATTTTGTACGCACAATTTCAGCGTCAAAGGCAATTACCGTAATTTCAGTTAGCACGTAAAGTGAGTGCTAATTGACTTGTAAATATAAATACACGCACACACACACACATACACATATACGAACCAACTATAGTACATGCCTACATGAGTACTTTATACATATGTATGTATGTATTTGCATGAGCATCTCATTATCCGTAAACGGGAATTAAATGCCACAAATTAATTTTGATTTATTGAAGTTGCCTAATCAACATAAATACGAAATTAATTTGATTACTTGAAACACTGCGTACAAAAATAAGCATAGTATCTATTTTGAATTATTGTTGTTAGTATTGAAATGTCAAAATATGCTTATTTTGAAACATAAGCATAATGTTTTCATAATTCGTCGAACCAAGAGCTAACTGTAATTAAATATATTTGTTATTGATATACGTACGAGTATTTCCATTGTAATGTTTTTGTTGGAAAATTACTATGTTCCACAATTTTTATTGCAGTTGAGCCAATATGGCATCATTCATCATAGCTAATTCTTATTTCCCTAACGTGTTAGATTGCCGCAGTATGTGCTCGTATCAAATCCACATATTCTATTTACATACATATTATGTACATATGAAACAAAAGAAAATATAATATTCCTATGTGTTAGAAAAACCAATAATCCGAATCAGCTCACCCGAAAGATATTGCTTGCATTTCCCAGCTAAAAAAATATTATTAGTGCTGAACTTGGTTTTTTCATGAATGAGATTAAGCTTAGCGAAATCTTCTTAATAAAAATCGAGCGTAAGATCGAAAATCATTATATTAAGTCTGTCGTAACTTTTAGATAGTTTTTACTGAATTCTCTTTTATTTGGACATTAGACTTTTTTAACTCCTACATACTCAAATGCCACAGACCATTTCCACTTATTTTAATCAAAATACATATGTATATTATTTCCACACTGTTCGATAATATAATAACAACAATAACTTTCCTCCTGGCCAACTAACGTGTGAAATTAGCCAAGTCATGAAAGACGAGAGAATTCCTTAAGCGCCGTTAACGAAAACTATTCAGCTAAGGAAACCAAAATGTCAATAGTTAAGACTTAAAATTACTTTATAAAAGATTTTTACAAATTTTTTTATTAAGAGAAAGCAATATAGTATTTTTATAGTTTTGTTCACATAAAGGTTGTTTGTAAGTCCTAAAACTAAAAGTGTCAGATATAGGATTATATATACCAAAGTCATCAGGGTGACGAGTAGAGTTGAAATCCGGACGTCTGTCTATCCGTCCGTCCGTCTGTCAGTCCGTGCAAGCTGTAACTTGAGTAAAAATTGAGATATCATGATGAAACTTGGTACAAGTATTCCTTGGCTCCATAAGAAGGTTAAGTTCGAAGATGGGCAAAATCGGCCCTCTGCCACGCCCACAAAATGGCGGAAACCGAAAACCTATAAAGTGTCATAACTAAGCCATAAATAAAGATATTAAAGTGAAATTTGGCACAAAGGATCGCATTAGGGAGGGGCATATTTGGACCCAATTGTTTTGGAAAAGTGGGCGTGGCCCCGCCCCCTACTAAGTTTTTTGTACATATCTCGGAAACTACTATAGCTATGTCAACCAAACTCTATAGAGTCGTTTCCTTCAGGCATTTCCATATGCAGTTCAAAAATGGAAGAAATCGGATTATAACCACGCCCACCTCCATACAAAGGTTGAAAATCACTAAAAGTGCGTTAACCGACTAACAAAAAACGTCAGAAACACTAAATTTTGCGGAAGAAGTGGCAGAAGGAAGCTGCACCCAGGCTTTTTTTAAAAATTGAAAATGGGTGTGGCGTCGCCCACTTATGGACCAAAAACCATATCTCAGGAACTACTCAACCGATTTCAATGAAATTCGGTATATAATATTTTCTTAACACCCTGATGGCATGTACGAAATATGGGTGAAATCGGTTCACAACCACGCCTTCTTCAAATATAACGCTATTTTGAATTCCATCTGATGCCTTCTCTGTATAATATATACATTAGGAACCAATGATGATAGCGGAATAAAACTTTACAAAAATACGGTATTTGAAAAATATGTAAATGACGGATAATGAAATCTCGATTATCACTTTATCATGCGAGAGTATAAAATGTTCGGTGACACCCGAACTTAGCCCTTCCTTACTTGTTTTAATTTTGAAAAGTGAATCAGATAAATCAAATATGCAGGAGTCATAATTAAAATCATGTGACACATGCGGTGGAATGGTTTATTAAGTTCAAAGTTTAATCTACAAGATTTTAACAGCATGAGTCTGACCTCCTGGTATAGCAAGCTGGGATATTCAATTGTACTTCAGACAATTGAAAAATTGCAAACTCTTCCGTACAGGATTGTCACTAAGAATATTATGCCAATAATTTCTCCATGACTAGTAAGAGTGGGCGTATTTTTTTAAACTACTATTCTATGAAGGTAGACTTATTCCAGAATTCCATCAACATAATACTTGTTTATTGGCATAATGGATTTCGTAACTAGGGTTTCATCCCACAAAATCATGTTCTAATGTCGGCCTAACGGCTAAATGGTAAATGGTAAAGAATTATTTCGTCTCAACAAATGATGACCTTAGGAGGGGAAAATACAGCATTCTTCCAAGAGGCGGCGTAACGAAAAGGGTAAGCCTCACGAAGAAGTTTAAAGTTACTCTCGGCAGTAAGGCGGAGTAGAGTGATTCCACACTCGACCTACTACTGTGTGGCAGCACAATCCAGTGGTACACTAGCGGCTCGAAAACACCGGAAGGCATTGTAACAGGCATTGCGGGACCGCATACCAAGCTGTCCATACCAATTGAATGTTTCCTAAGCTATTTCAAGCAGAAGTCTTTGCCATAAGTTAGTGTGTAGTGTTAATATCCAACGCGACTATCGTAACCAGCTATATTCAAGCGGCACTAAAAGCGATCTCGGGCTATGATATCAAATAGCTATTAGTGGGGGAGGGTATGGGTATATAAAGACGCATATCAGTTTTATAACGAGACGTATATCAGTTTAAAACCATGTACATTTGATATCTGGTTGCCAGGGTACAAAGGTGACGAACTCGCCTGCTTTGCTGCTGCTTCTTGGATGATGGGGCCAGAAGCATGTCTTGCGTCCATGTCCGTTTGTACTATACGTCTGTCTTTCTGTATACATATACATGAAATCAGCTCTCAGTTTTTGAAATATCGATCGGAATTTTTGCTCACGTCCTTTCCTCTTCAATAAGTTGTCCAGTTGTCGGAATCGCCACTATGTCATATAGTTGTCATATAAACTAACCGATTCTTGTATGGAAAACTTGTTTATTTAACAAATTTAGCATGGATTATTGTCCAAAGCAACACCACAATTTCCAAACGAGTTCTTTGGACGGGATCACTATAGCATATGGTTACCATTCAAACTGACCGATCAAAATTAAGATAAATATATTCAGATTTAGATTTAAGATTTAGCTATGCACAGAGTTACAATGAAAATTCTCCGACGGAACATGTTATGGCTTCGGCGCAGTCGAAGTTATCGATTTCTTTTTGTTTGGCAGCCAGTTTCATTACTGATTATTTGAATTAGGAGAGATGCAAGAACCTGTATAATCGTTCTTTTAAAACATTTCCGAATTTCAACGAATTGAACTTTTAAGATAACCCAATACTTCCTCATAATATCCTTAATTCCCACATTTAATATATTCTAACCTGCTCATATCCCTCATTTCCGAGATGAAAAACTTCATTTTCTGTTTGTCAAAGTCACTGTGGTTTTGGCTCAATTTCAACATTCTCCATTCATCTACGCATGCGAAATTCGCAATCAAAAGCAGAAGAGAAAATGTTTGGTGTCACACAAATCCATCCGCACACCACACTATGCTATGCCCAGCTGCTTTCACAACTTTCCCACGTTTTCCGTATTCCGCCATCATACAAATCTCAACCCTACTTTGCTCAGTCTTCCGATTTGCAAACTTACACAGATGTCCACCTTTATTTATGCGATTACATAACACTTTCTTGGTCCAACAAATTAGCACCATACATATGTATGCGTTCGTATTATTACATCATTGTTCGGGGTTATGCGATTTACGCTAAGAAAATTCAATTAGTTTCATTGCTTGTGCATCGTCGGTGACATGCGAACGTGACAGGTAACGAAAATTATGTGCACGAGTGTGTGTGTAGTATTATGCAAACACACATACATACATTACATAGGTGCTTATAGAACATCTAAGCTTTTATGATATAGCCACCGGCCAAATTCAATTTCTGCCAGTCACGTTCGCCGCCGTGTCCTTGCGCTCTGCCGCGCTACAACAAATCTGTAGATTTTGCATAATTTCGTTTCATTTCCCGTTTGGTCAAAATCAAATTTATTGCAAATATTATATTTTTTGTTTCTTATTAATTTTTATTACTAATTTATTTGTAAGCATGTACTATTGTATATTATATTCCAGTATGTTTTTGGTATAACCGAGTCTGTGAAATCATATGAGTACAGAATATTCGAATATCATACAGAATGACTCTGAATTCATAAATTTTTAGATATTGAGATGTTAATTGAATACCTGTGCTGAAGGGCTACTTAACACGTGTGTATATTGTTTTGTTTTCTATTTATACAAATTCACAGAAATGTGAAATTATTCTATGAAAATTTGAACCGACAAATAGCTTCAGAGTTATGAAAGTATTTGCTTATCAGTTCTTTGCTGCCGTATTTGAATAGCTCGGACGGCAATCCATCGGCCCCCTCCGCTTCGTTGTTCTTCAGACGGGAAAAAGCTATTCGAATTTCTTCATGGTTGGGCAATGGAATGTCTACTTCATCGCATCGATTGAAGAATCGGGTTCACCATCTTCTGGTGTTATGCTTTCACTGCCATTCAGCAGGTTGGAGAAATGTTCCCTCCATAATTTCAGTATACTCAGGGCATCAGTCACTAGATCGCCACTGGGGGTTCTACAAGAGTATCTTTTCGTATAATTTTGGACCATTACCCTTGTCGGCCAGCTTGTCAAGTCCGTGCCTTGTCATGATGGAAAACAACTGTCACATTTGTTGTCGCAAATTCCGAACATTTTTCAATTATAGCTCTCTTCCATTTGATGAGTTGATGCTAATAGCACTGTTTATTCCTAGTAAGCCTCGGAATATAAATATGATGGTCAAGATAATCGTTTTTTATAAGATTTGACCTTTAAAAATTATTTCATAAGACTCTCTAAGATCATGTTTAGGTTTTTGGTTTTCGTAAATTTCCACTAATTGTTGCTTGCATTACGATAACTTGAAAAAAAAAAACAAGTAAGGAAGAGCTAAGTTTGGGTATAAGCAAACATACCGATATGTGCAGTACAAAATCACCCGGAAGTTGAAATATCGTTGGGTTCGATATATGGGGGCTAAGGGAGGTCTTGACCCACATTATTTTGATACACAGAATTACTATTGTTAGGGAAGATTTATGTCTAAATTTATATTGTATATTTCACACATTGACCGATATTTTCGGCCAAAAGTCAACTACAGATACTGGGGTTCAAATATTCGGTACCTAGGGGCTTGAACAGTTTTGTTTCGATTTGGACAATTTTTTGTCACAAGGTGGAATCCTCTAAAGGAATTATTCCTGCAAAATTTAATCCCGTTATATTGATAGCTTCTTTATTTCGAATGGAAAGTATCAAATGGAATTTAGAATTGTTTTGTGTGGAAAGAAGGCGTGACTGTAAACCGATTTCGTTCATTTGCACACCGTCGGTGGAAGTTTTGATTATATTTTTGCTAGTGGAATTTTTTGTTGTACCTCAAGTGGTTTAGGAGATATGTACATTAAAATTATTTGATGGTGGGGTCACGTCCACTTTTCCCAATTTTCAGCGTGCAGGTGCTACTTGCTACTGCAATCCTCTGTGCCTGTGGATAAAACAGAAGTCGCTAAAAGGGTCTCAAAAGTCGATTAACCTATTGTAAGAAGATAGCGTTTACGGAAAACCTTACAGCGTTAGAATTAGCAGAATTAGCAAGGATGCTTTAATAGTAAGAATGGAAATAGAATTGAGTAGGTTAACGTAAACTCACCAGTAAGACCTCTAGAACTAGTCTCTTAGTTTTTGAGATGCATACGCCCGATCTGCCAATTTATATCAGACCGCTATTGGATATAGCTGTTTATGGAAAACTTTTATATTTGACAAGAAATCTTATCTTGAACAGGGTATATTAAGTTTGTCACGAAGTTTGTAACACCAAGAAAGAAGCGTCGGAGACCCTATAAAGTATATATATAAATGATCAGTATGTTGAGCTGAGTCGATTTAGCCATGTCCGTCTGTCTGTCTGTCCGTCCGTCCGTCTGTCTGTATATATACGAACTAGTCCCTCAGTGTTTAAGATATCGTTTTGAACTTTTGCAAACGTCATTTTCTCTTCAAGAAGCTGCTCATTTGTCGGAATTGCTGATATCAGACCACTATAACATATAGCTGCCATACAAACTGAATGATCGGAAAAAAGTTCTTGTATGGAAAACTTTTGCATTTCATAAGATATATTCACGAAATTTGGTATAGATTATTTTTTAAGACAACAATGTAATCTCCGAAGAAATTGTTCAGATCGGCTTATTTTAGCATATAGCTGCCATACAAACTGAACGATGGGAATCAAGTTCTTGTATGGAAGGCTTTCGCATTTGACGTGGTATCTTCACGAAATTGGGCATGGATTACTGCTTAAGGTAATAATATAATCTCCGAAAAAATTGTTCAGATCGGATTACTATAGCATATAGCTTCCATATAAACTGAACACATAGTTACTAAAAGAAATGCGCCTGTGAAGGGTGTATTAGCTTCGGTGCAGCCGAAGTTAACGTTTTTTCTTGTTTTCTGTTATGTAATGATTTATTTTGAATATTAAAAGTCATATTTAGTCACTACAATAACTTAATGTTCATTCACCTGCTAATGTTACTCATACGCCCTGACAGCACAGGTTCTTTCATATTACCGTTCACTTTGATTAAGCTTGCGTTTGTCAAAAGTAAAACCGAAATGCACGTATTTTATCAATTGAAGTGTCATGCAAGAAAATACGGTAATATAATAGACAAATCAAAGAAAACAGGAAGTCAATTTCATTCATATTTCATATACCTCAAATGCAATACCTTGCCCAACAGCATTATTTTCACTTAGCAAATCAGTGCAATACTACTAATAATTGTAAATAAAGGCCTCGAACTGAAATTGTTTAGTGATCACTTTATATCAACAAAAGCCAACAACGGCACTGTCCTTCATAATATTGAACAACCGACCACCTGGGAAGGGCGAGCAGAAAATAGTTGCCAGCGGGTTCAAAACATATTGTTCACTGCGACGCATATTAATGTCGTCAATATTGACGCTACTCTCCCACTTCAAACACACCCACCAAACGGCCATATGCAACAAATGAGAAATTGCGAACGCAATGACAGTCGACAACTGCCGCGGCGCTGATTACCAAGTGAAATTGCAAAAACTATCAACAGGCACTCAAGCGACTGCCAGCTGCTTCAGCCGATAGTTGCCAACAATCAGCAGACAGCCATCGACAATGAACAACATTTAACTGTCGACGCTGAAGAGGCCGCTCGACGCTCGCCAGGCACGAATGTGTGTGGCAAGAAAGACAGCGGAAAAGTGAAAAAGAAATTATGAAAATGGAATAAAGGCGCAAATGACGCATGTAGCTATATATAGGTATATATAATTATGTATATGTAACTTCATTCGTATATGTATGTATATACTAGCATACGGCAGTGTATCTGTGTGTATGTGTCCATTGAGTGCCAATGAATCGTTGGCGCACAGCGGAAATGTCATCAAGGAAATATTAAAATGTTCAGCAGTCTAAGCCTTTGAGCGCCAGCAGTGTGCGCGGTGCGCTGTGGCGTGCTTAACAAAAAAGTCATGAAGTTAAGTAAAGCAAACGATGCATTTATACATAAATGCAAACTATATATATACATTAATATATATGTATACACAATATGTATATATACACATCTACAAGTATGTTTGTGCGTTTGTGGCAAGAAATGAAATGCCATTAAAGGCGAAGAAAGGAAATATCACTGCTGGCATTGTGCAAAAGAGTTCACTTGTTGCTGTTGTTGCCGCCTTTGACGTGCACTACTCAAACTAACGGTGCTGTGTATGCTAGAGGAAGTTCGTGCGGTTGATGAAATGACAGCAAACCTTATACAAACTGGGCACTGGTGCAAAGTAAATCAATGTGGGTAAATAATGTTTGGTTCTGCTTGACTATCTGTGCTGTCGAAGAGCTTGACACTTTCCGACAGCTCGAAGAAGCGTGTCTATTTTAAATGAGGCAAAGCAGCCAATTGGCACAGAGCTAATATGCTTGTGGTTTCTTAGATGGGGATGGGAAAGAAGTAGCAGAAACAAAAGAATATGTAAAATAATGAATTTAGAATTATCGAAACGATTTTTTGAAATTAATGTTTTTATTATATTATTATATAAAAACTTCTTGAAGATAATTTTTTGGAGTAAAGCTTCCAAAGAGCTGTAAGATGAAGTCAATGACGAGTGAACAAATTCATTACTACTACCAGCCTACCAAGTAAGACAAACTTTTTGGCAAAATTCGTTTTCATTATTCAACATAGTTCCCAGCAAGCATGATCCACTGATTATAGCGACTCTGCAACTTTTCGATACCATTTTGTAGTACTGTTATTCTTTTGAGATCTGAAAATAGAAAATAGTAGCTGGGGTCCAGATCTGGAAAATACTGTGGATGCGAAAGCAAATCGAGGCCCGGTTCATGGATTTTGGCCATCGCTTTCACTAACTTGTGACACGATGCATTGCCTTGGTAAAATAACATTTTTTCTTCAAATGCGGTCGTTTTTTGTCGTCTTTGTGCTTGCAATTGCTATGTAATAATTGCTGTTAATGTTTCTTCTACTCACACAAGGTGGTGCGTAAAAATGATTTCATGCGCACACCAAAATTCAGACCTTTTTCACTTTTTGAAGCGTGCTCATCGTGTGGCTGTCGATTGAATTTTGGAGTGAAATGATGGAGCCATTGTCACATATCAACACAAAATCTCTGGTGTATTACGTTTGAACATATCCAAATAAGTACTGCTCAGAATTATTAGCTTGTTGTTGATGTTGGTCAAAAGTGAACCTGCTTGACACCCACTATGCACAGAGTTTTCTCATACTGAAATATTCACGAATGATATGATGTATAGGTCAGTTGATATCTCTAGAGTGTCTAATATCTTGAACAAATTCTCTCTCTCTGGACTTTTTTGCTATTTTCGTTGGTAACAACTTTTTTGGGCGTCCATTGCTGTCGCCGTCTTTGGTGCTCATTTCAACATATCTTAACTTAGTAATCCTTAAGGGTTGATTTTTCTGAGGCAGTGCCCAAAACTCGTCAACAAGTCAATTGTTTGCTTCGACTGCATTTTATCGTTTCAAAAAGCACGCGAAATCCCTTTTTTTTATTAATTTTCTATTAATAAAGTTGCAAAACTACATAAGTAACAAACTAATAATTCGACAGCTGTCAAATTTATACACGCGCCTTTTGAATGTTAAGGCTAACTTAAAGTCATATGAACTTTCTAGCAGCGCCATTTATCTGTCAGACTCTCTCAATTGACTTAATTTCCGATTGAGGTAAGATACATATGTACCTTTCTTCATTAACTTGTGTTTTTGTTTTTAAAGACAAATTGATGACTGTCATAGAAACCCTTATCTCTATTGGCAAGAACTAGCACAATCAATTTTCAAACCCCTCCTGATCGTCATCTTTGCATTGGCCACCATCTGCGCTGGCTTACGTCGATTCGATCACGTCCATTTTCTGTGGACGTTGTCGTAAGTAAGTTATTTTTCTTCATCACTAACAAACCGAATCAGAAGTGCATCGAGTTTTTTACGAGTCAGCAGCGAATCGTGGATAAAAATTCGTTTTATGAGATTTTTTTGGCGTTAAATCGTATAGCACGCTTATATTATGTTGTACCCAGCCTTTTTTAAATGACTCATAATATTTATATTATTTTATAGGTAATTGAAACAATGGACCTTCGAAATTGCTTATAATAAAAGCGGTATAAATTCACTACATGTTGCCTGCTTTTTATAAAGCTTGAGCGCAAGTTAAGTATCTTATTCTTCTTCACTGATATTAAAGCTAGGAACTTAGTCTTTGTAATATAGCTAATTATGCTCTTAGTTATAAAGCTAATGATTTCTTAGGAAATTCACATGACATTTAATATATCCTTGTTGTCTTCTCTGGTGATATGTTGTTAGTCTTAATACAATGCGTCTTTTCGTTTCAGTTCTTTTTTCTTATTTTTAGAAGGCCAAATATTTGCCTAATACAGCTAAGTCTACTTTACTCGTTCATCTGCAGTTACGTTGTCAGTCAATGTAGTTCCTTTTTGACAACAGATATTCATGGTTTTTTCACCGTTTTCCGTAAAAATCGAAAAATTTATATCAAAACGCCGTTCAAGTTCCAAGAGTTGTGGTAAAAGAAAAGTGAGAGTGTATTGAAACTTGAAAGCAATTTCTTGAACGTGAAACGCCGGCTTAATATCCGTATCATCATCTATAAATTTTTTCTTGAATTATTTTTTTAAGAGAACTTTTATTTAATAACTAAGTAAAAATAATGTACGTTTACAAAATTTAATGTGTTTTAATAACCGGCGATTCATTTTGAAAAATTTTGGCGAAAGGAAGATTTTTCAGTTAAAAATATCTAAAATCAAAATAAAAACAAGAAAAAACGTTAACTTCGGCTGCACCGAAGCTAATATACCCTTCACAAATGCATTTCTTTTAGTAACTATGTGCTCAGATTATATGGAAGCTATATGCTATAGTAATCCGATCTGCACAATTTTTTCGGAGATTACATTGTTGCCTTAGAAAATAATCCATACCAACTTTTGTGAAGATACATTGTCAAATGCAAAAGTTTTCCATACAAGAACTTGATGCCGATCGTTCAGTTTGTATGGCAGCTATATGTTATAGTGGTCCGATATCAGCAGTTCCGACAAATGAGCAGCTTCTTGAAGAGAAAAACGTTTGCAAAATTTCAAAACGATATCTTAAAAACTGAGGGACTAGTTCGTATATATACAGACAGACGGACGGACAGACGGACATGGCTAAATCGACTCAGCTCAACATACTGATCATTTATATATATACTTTATAGGGTCTCCGACGCTTCCTTCTGGGTGTTACAAACTTCGTGACAAACTTAATGTACCCTGTTCAGGGTATAAAAAAGATTATTACTATGGATGTATGGTATACAGGTAATGATCGAAGGACTAGTCAAAATTTGGATTTCTTACAAAATATTGGTTTGGCGAAAAAGATTGGTTTTGGTGAAAAAATTGGCGCTTCCTATTGGCTTAAAAATCGAAATTATTATCAAAAAACTGCAATCATTACCTGTCAAACATATCTAAAAAGGTCGTGTGAAATTTTCAAGTGAGTCGGTCCAGTCGTTTCGGAATAATTTCCCGCACAAAATCTGCGATCCAAAAATAAAAAATATACTAAGTCAAAATTTTTTACATATACTGTCATATACTAAACCGAAACTATATGAAGGACCAATTCCAAGTTTTCGAAGAGTATTTTCAAGTACATATACATTCAATTTATAAACAAAAAATTCGATTTTTTAAATCACTAGTGAATACAACCCCTTAAGTTAGATACGTTGATGTTCAATGGCTGATCTCCAATGTGGTGATCACACTTCGTTATACAACTAATAAATAACCAACTAACTATAACTCTTTCATTAATATCGACCACAGAGAAGAGCGTCCAGCGACAATTTTTATTACAAATGCAGACCTTTAATACAGAACAACAAAAATACAAATAAACATGCATATTAAGGAATATATTTAGTATAATTTTATCTAAATATACATATGTATTGTACATTCCCACGCCCCACATAATATGCATAGCTCCTTTCCTGTCAGATTTTCTAAGTAGTCGACAAATGAACATTTCAAAAAAAAATGTTTCCATTTGCAATTTCTTTGACAAAAAGCAAGCGAAAAAACCGAAAAATGTACAAAATCATAAGAAAACTACAAATTGCTGCACTTTTGCCAGCAACTCGCACATAAAGCAAAAAGCACCAGTCACTCATACGCCCCATTAGTTGTTGATTACTCGCAATTGAACTCGTTGCTGACTGCACTCCTGCGCACATTGAAGCAGATATGAGCGCATACAAACATACATACATACAAACACACATATATACATACATACACACATATAACATACATATGGGCATTGTACATGCAGCGGATGTAGGCGACTGGCGCAGTCACTTAAGCACGAGTACGCGTTCGTCATTGGCTAAGCAGCCCACGGCGCACGCAAATCCCGCAAATCGCCCGAAATGGCAACAAAACGTCGAAAAGTGTCCAAACGGCTGAAGCGGCATTCTTAATGACAGCGTTTAAGTGGGCGTAAAATGGCATTTGGTCAGAAAATAGAAAATAGCGAACGAAGCACATGAATTATTATTTCTTTTGTTCAAGAATGCGCGCTGCATACACATATCCAACCAATGCGTACAGTGTCAGCAAAAATTATGCATGTGACTGGCATATCAAGGTTGGAAAATATATTGTTATTATAAAAAAAGCTTAGTGGAAGAACTGGGCCGACAAAAATTAATATTGCAATTTTTTTCCATTTCCTTGTTAAAAGATTTTCAAACAGTTGGCGATCTAGACTGAAAAAATTAAATGATTTAATATGCTTATTTTGATAATTCGTTTATTTCTCAATTTTATTAACTTAATTTTATTTTAAACAACTGAAAGTTTTCCTAAAAAATATATCAGTGAAATATTATATGAATATCAATGACGTCACTATAAGCTTAAACATTTCTCGATTGAATCTCTTCTCTTACCCACTCTGAGCTATCTTGTAGGCTGTTCCCTCAGCAAGGCGGCGTATCAGACTTACAAGTATACATATGTACTGTCCTTTATGCAGCCAGATGAAAAAGTTCTATGAACCTATTACAAATCTATTTATTTCTGTTACCGCTATTTCATCTGGATGTCTAAAAGTGTGAGTTCCGAGTTGGCGAATGCGCGACATTCGAAGAAGAAACGTTGAGATGATTCTAGTACATCTTCGTCAAGGCAGCTGTCTGATATGACATGAATTCCGATCGGGCAGTATATAGTTAGAACTCCAACAACTATTGAAAGGTGAACGTTGCAGAGAGCGAAAAGCTTCTTAGACCTCTTCCGTTTTACTCTGACCAAAAAAATTTTGCTGGTTGAGCAACGGTTTTAGAGCTGGCCTGAGGCTTATCAGTTCATAAGCGAGCCACAAGAAGCTAACTGTGATTTTTCTTGTTGCCATACCATAGTTATTGAGTCCGAAGTACATGTCCCAGCAAGCTCATTAACCTTATAGTTTCCTATAATATCGCTGTGGCTAGAAAGCCAAACCAGTCTAATCTTAAATAAATCGATGCTAATGAAAAATTCTGCCTGGAGCGCACAGTCACCCAACTGAAGATTAATATATGTATCTGACTTACTATAGAAGTGGATAATCACCACTCTAAAGGATTCTGTACTCCAGAGCAGTAGATTCACTGCTATCTTTATGACAGTCACCTCCACTTGGAAGACACTACAGTGGTCAGGAAGCCTAAAAATGGTAAAAGAAGGAAACATTACTTAAAAATATACATGTGGAACCTCTTCAGTATGTAACACTTCTTTATTTATATTTTGTTTTTTGTGGAATATCAACGAGATTGTCATTCTCTCATACATATAATATATATATATAGAATGTACTGTAGAAATCTCAGGTAGGAAAGCCTGGGGAAAAACTACTTACTTTATAGTTATTTAATAAAAAGTTCTTGTGTTATTTGAAACTTGTTCGAGACTTATCCAACTCTCAAATGTATCATGTTGTAGTCTGGCTTCTTGTAGATGTTATAAGCCCTTATTTATTTATCCTTCATTAAAATACTGCAGTTGTGAACTCCAGGGACCAGATAGCGAAGTTGTCTTTGATAAGTATTGATTTGGGGTTTCGTTAGTCTTATGAGTTAGTCAAAACTACTAGGCTCTTATGCATAAACTTTCACAAACTTCGTAACACCTAAAAGGAGACGAGTCGAGTCTATTTCGCCACGTACGTCTATCTATCCATACGAAAACCATTCCTTCAGTTTTTGAGTTATCGATCTGAGATTTTGCAGATGTCCTTCCCTCATCACGAAGCTGCTCATTGGTCAGAATCACTGTTATCAGACAACAATTGTTATATTTACCATATGAACTGACCGATCAAACTCACGTCTTTGTATGCAATTTTTTTTCTTTGTCAAAGGCATCGCTACAGCCTCCAAACATATTGTTCAGATCGGACCAATATGAAGCTGACTTTGGAAATGACCAATCAAAATTAAGATAGAGATTTTTTTCTCGTTTAAGATAGAATTGAAGTACACAAAACTCAATGAAAGATTTTGTTGCGCCAGAAAACATTCCTGAAGTAATTTCGACGAACGGTGGCGAGTTGTCAGTCCTTAGCCGGATAATAATCCGGGTCCGTTCCGGTTTCTTAGACCCAACCTGGAAACGAAAAATTCAATGAATGCAACGACTCTCTCTCATAATGCGAAAGAGAGTGCCGACGCTCGTAAGAGTAAGAGGAAGATATAAACGTAATTAATCAAAATAATATCTCTGAAGCGAGAGCGGTCCACTTTTTAAGCAGATTAAAATAAAGTGGAGGCGCAAAAGAGAGAATTAAATGCCTCAACCATTATCAAAATTAAAAGAATACATTGTCGCACACACTTAACAGTTCAATCAAAACTATTCAACCGCAGCAAGTGAAGCACAAAGTTGCTATAACAGGCACTCGCACGAAATCCGAAGTGCTTATATAACAATTTGATTGATGACAGCTGTCAAAACCAAACTGCAAACTATATTTATTGCTACAATATAGCATGAGTCACCCTGTACTTATCACTGTCATTCAATGCATACATACTTCGCACACACACTGTTTACACACACATAAGTAACTGGGTATTTGTATGCCAAAGTCATCTATCGGCTTAGGCATGTCAAATCGAGCGAAACAAATATATTTGTGTGCATAATAAATTACATTCAATGAATTGAGCTTTTGTTGCAACTTAACGCAACTTTGCTAAGACCCAAACAATGAAGCCACTGTGACATTTTAAGTCCAAGCGTCGGTAATTGTTTCTCCAATCAGCCGAGATGTTTGCGCAAACCACAATCACGTTGGACGGCTATGTTGTGGTGTGTTGTTGTGACCGGCTAGTGTGTGTGTGTTTGCGTGTATGTGTTTTTGATAAATGTTTGGCCATTCTTCTTGAAGCTTTTTCGATTTCGTCAATCTTCGCACTCAAGCGTGAGTGCCCAGCTGAAAGCTGAATTTCTGTTTATTTATTTCGTCTTTACCTTTTTTGTTTAGTATTTACTTTTTATCTTTATTTATTTAGTATTTATTTTTGCGAAATTTAAAATTTATTTATTTACAGTTTAGTTATTTGTAAAGCAACTCTTTACTCTTTAGCTTAGCCTTAGCTCTCGACTTGGGAAAGGCACACGAACGAATAATTTACACGCGACAGTTGCGTTTATGATTTTGGCGTGCTTGCCACCTGAGCAGCTGCTGCTAAGCTCTCATTCTCTGCGCTTATTATACACTGCACTCCTTCACACTCTTTTCCGCACGCAAGCCAACATTTCACTGACAGCCATTTAATGGAATGTTAAAATATGAGCAAATAAGAGCACCCTCTACTCAACTTTGTCCGGCTCCATTAATGTTCATAAATAGTGCAAGGCTGTTGGTTGGACTTTTCGCGATGCTTTTATGGTTATTAACATTTCTCGCTGCTGCGCTTGCTATTGCTATTATGACATACCATTTTGCTTAAAATATAATTTTTACTTCTATTTGTTTTTAATTCCTGCGCATTTTTTAAACTGACATACCATTTGCTTATGCTTCTTTGTTGTGGTTTATTACCCCAACTGTTATTCGTTTGCACGCTAGTGTCAAATGACACAACCTTAGTGCGGGCACGTCAAAATCGCGTGTTGCCTCACTCAACTTCCCTAAGTGACAGCACTCACCGGCATCACCATCGTCAACTGAGTAAAACGCGACAGCATGAAACGAATATTGCGTCAGTCGGCTTGAATTGATGAAGGTATGTAGGCAGGTAGAGTGGATATCTGACGTTCGTACCTAGACCTTAAGGCGGCCCAATGTGGAATCACTGAGACTAAAATCACTTCACTACATTATGTTCTCTCTGAACCACCCTGTGCTGCTGACGAATTTTATTGGCACACAATTTTTTATTTTTGCAACTTCCGAGACATCGCCAAGAAGCCCTCTGCCAATAATTGTGATTATTTTCCTATACAAAACTTTGCATTCGCATGGAAAATGCTCAATAGTCTTTTCTCCGTCTACCTCCTGACAGTTTCCACACGTCTACTGGCATGTCTGCTAATTAGATAGCGATCTGTTGGCACCTATTAGTTCTTGTGCCATTCTTTTTGAATCTTAGTAGTCGGCATGTGCGGCCCGTATTCCATTTATGCCAAGTTTGCCTGTTTGCTTAGCAGGTTAAGGATTAAGACCACCGAGACACAGCAGTATCTATAACATCTTCGTCGATTAAATATCTACAAGTAGCCTGAGGCATAAAAAATTCCCTCTTTTTTGAAGACTGGACCACCATGCAGTGTCTGCTCTGGCTGGTTCATCTGCCTAACAGTTGCCGGGAATATCGCTAACTTTAACTTTTAAAATTAAAACTTTTTATCTGTTCTGTCAATTCTGTCCTCGATAAGTTTGTGGAAGATTAAGACGAAGGCTTCATTTCCATATTTCCTTACTTGTTTGGCCAACCAGATCTCTAGATTTGAACCCCTTGACTTCTTATGAGTTTAAGGTTCAGTGTAAAGTGCACAATAAACGTTCTTGAATAATGGTCGAGCTTCGACCAAATACATTTATTGTCTACCGATGAGACAACTCTGATGTTGGCACGACCATTTCAAGATGAAGTCTTTGTAGTTTGATAAGTGAACATTTTTTTCTTCATGGCATAGAACCTCTACAAGGTGTGCGGCATCTCATACAATTGACATCTGTTGTTTTGCGCTGTCCCAGGTGATTTTAGTATCAGCTAATTCACGCAATTTCGATCCCCGCCTTTAACTGATCGGCCACGACTTCAGCTTTCTTA
This sequence comes from Bactrocera neohumeralis, assembly GCF_024586455.1. NCBI lineage: Eukaryota > Metazoa > Arthropoda > Insecta > Diptera > Tephritidae > Bactrocera > Bactrocera neohumeralis. The sequence goes on from NC_065919.1 coordinate 61,932,541, forward strand.
AGAATTCCAGTCAAGCGACATCTTACTTTTTCATAAACACTGGTTAATGGTTGCTCGAAGTCTCTGAGTTATGGACTTCAAGATCAGCCATGCTGCGCTTCCGTATATTAGCGCTGCAAACATGCGGAGAGTATTCAGAGTTTTGTGCTTTTGGAAATTCGCGAAATTGCTCACATCGATTGAAGTCCCAAAAACGATCCTTTGGTCTTCCTTATTCTATAGTTTGCGTTCTATTCTGCATCTCCATGGTCTGTTGTGGTGTGGTGTTTTGGTAACAAAACCTGTCGACGAACTCTATTTCATGATTGTCTATTTTTATTTGGCATCTGACGGATTGATTGGCTCTCGTAAAGAAATGTATGACAAATAAAAAAAGGTAGGTAAGGTCCAATGCGTTGATTACAAACCCTTTTTTATGTTTTTTATTGTAGTGTTGAGATATTGTATGAAAACCTTAGCAGAGATATTTATGTTAAACCAAACTGTCGGTATGACCTATTTAGGAGCTTCTTGACTCCGTAGTCTCCAAAGTATAGACATAGATATAGTACACCGTCTATCAGTAGTGATGCCGTGATTTTGACAGATCTTGGCGACCATATTTGTTTACGGACTTGTGTCAACTTTTGTCAATATGTTCGTTTCGATACAACGTTTATTATCCAAGATTATTAATTCCGTTCTCTGGAAAATCCGTATATACGAAAAATCATTTTCTTAGGTGAGACCCATTTCAGGCCTAACGGTTTCGTCCACAAGCAAGACTGCCGCTATTGAGGTGAGCCAAATCCGCGACTTGTTTAAGAAACACATTTGCGTCCCGATCAATAGCGAGCGTTATAAATCGATGTTGCCGACTGTTTTTTTTTTTGGAATTTGATGAAATCGACGCGGACGACCGCTATTTCTAACAAGACGGTGCGCCGCATCATTTTTAACGTCTAAACATGAACACATTTCATGCAAAGTTTAGCGACTCGTTAATTTCGAGAAAAATCTCGGTCAAATGGATGCCAAAATCATGCGTCTTAACGCCTCTAGAATATCTTGTCTGGGCGTATACTAATTGAACGGTTTACTCCAATCAACCAGCCACCCTCGAAAAGCTCGATGACTGCATTCAGCATATTGAAGCCGAAATGCTGTGCCGGTTCATCAAAAGTTGACGTAAACGGGTAGATATGCAAACGGAGCCATGTTGGCCATTTGATCGACATTTTATTCAAATCATAAGTGGCATCAAATTACATAACTTTTTTTACCAAATTTGGGTGTTTGATGCCGCATATACAAATTTCCAGAAGGATTTATTAAGATTGTTTTACTTGATACCTTGATATTGGGGTCAGTGTTTGAATTCAAAAGTCCATATTTATACAGTTTTATGGCAACAGGAGAGTTTTGTTCTACTCATTTTTGGTTTGGTCTCTCCCTGGTAATAAAATTATGTTAGTTTTTGGTGCAGGCGTTGTGAATCTGTGTAATGGTTCAAACTCCCGGAAAAAGGTACCGAAGTGAAAGGGTTAATGTTTCATAACCTTTTCCATATACTTAACGGATCATATTTTGTATTTTTATTTGTTATACATATATGCACTTATAAATTTGTTTCTTTGTCTGGAAACGGTTGATCCATTTCAAAGTTCCCTGCTTTTTTAAAGAAAAACACAGACACTTCAAATTTAATGGAGAATATTTATTATCATTCGAAAGAGCATTCTTTGACGTTTATTTTCTTTTTTTTTTTTTTGAAGATTATCTCTTTAAAATTTTGGCCTCGGCTACGTCTCAAATGGTCCATTCGTTGAGCGTAATTTCGACTCATTCGATTATTTCGACTGGTAACTGGAATGACATGCGTGATATTTTGCTCCAAGGCCTAGAATGAAGCGAGATTGTCCGCATAGAGTTTAGAATTTACATATCCTCACAGGGAAAAGTCTAACGGTGTGATACCACACGATCTTGGTGGCCAATCGGCCAGCCCAAAACGTGAAATTATCTGCTCACCGGAATGTTCTCTCAATAAATCCATTGATTGATACGATGTGTGGAAATTGGTGCAGTCACATTGAAACAAAGTGTTCCCGAGCTCACTAGCTTCAATTTCAGACATCAAGTATTTGGTTTTCATGGCGCGATAGCGGTCACAACTGACGGTTACGTTCACGCCGGCATTATTTTTGAAGAAATATGGACCGATGATTCTACCGGCTCACAAACTACCCAAAACCGCTGTTTTTTCTGAAAGAAATGTCAGCTCTTGAATCTCTTCAGGGTGCTCTTCGTCCCAAATGCGGCAATTTTGCTGGTTTACATACCTATTAAGCCAAAAAGGACGAAGACGTCGGATCTTCTTGGAACTTTTAAAGAGCTTAGGGCTTAGCAAAACGATATCGGTTGAGATGCTCGAGCGGCTTCTATTCTTGCCTAAGCTGTATTTTGTACACTTTACATTTTCTTTTCAATTACGATGTAAAATGCGCAAAGTCATTCCATACGCCAGTCCGAGTTGCTGTAAACGGTGCCAAATCGACTTTCAACTGGCTTCGTGTACACTCTCAGCTACAGCTGCTACATTTTCTTCACTGCGTGCTGGACGTGGTCTTTCCGTTCGAATATTATCCAATAATGAATAATGGGTCTCAAAATGGGTGATGGTGTTGCGAATAGTATGCTCAGTAGGCCGATTATGTTGATCATAAGTTCGAGTGAAACACATTATTTGCATAACGGAAAATTTTCGTAACAAAGTTGTACGATTTGTAAGCGTTGTTCAGGAGTTTTTCCATGATAAAATGCCTAAGAATACTGAACAAAAATAACATGACAGCTTAGTATGAATCATGCGTGGTTTGTCAAAAAAGGGTTATTGAAAAAGAGGTTCCTACTTGAACCACCCGTTAGTTGTATGTCTCTAAACGTATTATAATGATTTCCAATTCCCTTATAGTTACACAATTGTTACATAAAAACTGTAAAAGCGAACCTTAAAATCGAATTAAATTCAACGTTTAACCAATCGATGTAAACTAGTTTCGTAAATCGGCACAAAAAACCTAAAATTGGCAGAGAATTTTTTGGAAAAAGTCGAAGGATAAGAAACGAATTCATGGCAAATACCATATTTAGTACTTTAAGTATGCGTATGAATTGTCTTATATATGTATGTGAATATGTGCCCTAGATACGTTTAAGACATAATCACACATGTACTTATATACCATTTATTTACTCATGAAGCGCATACGGATATGTATGTATCTTCATGCTGAAAAATACAGAGAACGAAAGGTTAATTTACAAAACTTAATATTCTTAAAAACGAAATTCAAGCGAAATTGCATCCTATTTCCACACGGAAGTATAGTTTTCCAGGAAACTTTCAAACAATTTTCCGTTTACACACTAAACGGCCACCCAATGGGAAAGTTGAAAACTGTCGAACACGCCACAGCTGCGTGAAAAATTGAAATTAGTACAAGAAAAGGAAATTCAAAACAAATAAAAACATAAAAATATAATAATAAAAAATCCACTTTCGTTTTAAGTTTAAAAGATTGAAATTGTTGGCAACAGGGCTTCACTACGCTAACACATGGAAGACGCTTAGTCAAGGCAATAGGGTATTATGCAAATTGAGTGTACCAGACCTTCATCATTATTGTCACTTAGGCAAAATATGATAAATTAAATGGACTATTTGGAGAAATTCAGAAACATTAAATATTCAAAAAAATAAAACAAAAAGAGAAAATAAAATATGAACAAACATGCCAAAAAACCGCGAGCGAAGAGGAGAAATATAGAGCAATAAGTTAACTGAAGCACGCGAGCGAGAAAAGTGCTTAAACCGCAATGAATTGCGAAAAAATACGGTGATTTATGGAAAAAGCAAACTTTAAAATTTAAACTCGTGAAAATCAGCATTTTCCGGGCCACAGTGACGAAAAACGGCGAACGTGCCCCATTAAGTGCACTGGACGAAAAAATGGCCGCAGCTAAAAAATAATAATAATTTACTTGTAGACTTGCCCTGCAACAAATACACACACATACACACAGTGGTACGCATACGCTCCTAGCATTACTCATATTCAATTTGTTGTTACGTATACGCAGTGGAGACGCTGTTTTTTGTTTTTGCCATATTAAAAATTCCCATATTTATTGCAAACTTACACGGCATGCATATGTATGTATTAAGCGGCATATAGCTGAGCAGTTGCTCAACAGGGCACCGCTTGACCGCTGCCATAAAGTTGTGGGCGTAGTGAATGGCTGAGTGCAAAGGCGACTGGCGTGCCGGGTTGTGAGTGTTGGTCACTGCTGCTGTGCTGTGGGTGTACTTACATGCATACATATACCTGTGCCGGTGTGGGTGTTGCGTGCTGTTTGCTAAGCTTGGCTAAGCGGCAGGCGTGGCGCAGCAGTGGCGCCGGCGTCGGTTATGGTTATTGCTCACGGCAACATGAATGTAGTGCTTGTAATTAAAAGAAAATATCATTTATTAAATTTAATATATAATAATCACATTAAAAGTATTTAAAAAATATAAAAGTGTAAGGCTGTGTGCGTGCCTACAACAATATGGCAAATTTGCTAATCTTGAGTGCCTCTTTTCACATTTGTTATTGCTGTTGCAAACATAAAAATTAATTATATGTTTTATATTACTAAAAATATTATTTTAATTTAATTAAAAAGTACATTTTTTTTTTTACTTTTGTTGAAAGAATAGTATATAAAAGTCCTCGAGTTTAATAGTTGACTATTAATTTTTAGCAAACGCTACTGTCTAGTTTTCATTATTTTTCATAATATTTGGCTATCAAGCATGTTTATCAGAGTTTTTTAAAATTATCAATGTGTGTATTTCTAGCCATTCTTTTCACAAAAACTTCGTACTCTTTCCATAAGTTCTAATTTTCCTATAAAGGCTTCATTTCCATATTCCGAATGAAGTTATAAAGGTCTTCAACATTAAACGGCAGGCACGTCTCCATATTTGACAAACTATCACCCTCCTTGGCGCCAGCAATCAAATATGAGTATCAACAGCGCTACCTCAACTAGATTCCCGTTATATGCGGTTGCTGTGCCTGCGTGTGCGCGTTGTTGGAAACTCTCATTTTATTTGCCATTTACTTTCATATTTTTAATGGCTGTCGTTATGACCAAGCGTGCGGCAACAAAGTTGTAATGTCGGCAATAATTACACACATAAATGCGTGTAGTGGTCACCGACCACGTACACAAACACAAAGACATGAGCCATGCAAAGCGAGCAAACCTTAAAATGAAAATGAAAATATAAACTCCGCACACTCAACGCCACAAAATGGCCACATCCACGTGCGCTAAGTGCGCCGTGCTCACGTAGCGTAAAAATACAGGAATTTTTGCGAAATATTCAAGCACCCACGTACGCAAATACGGATGATTAAAATAAACGCGGTCGCCACTCATTTGGCAAACATTAAAAACTAAATCGCTTTTTATTGCCAGCAATTCATGCAGATTCCTATAAATTCATTGAGCGTTTTGCACGCAGCCTTAGGCTTTTGCAAATTTTAGTCAAAGGTTGCTCTTTTATTACTGCTCTCTTATACTATTGGTTTGCTTAGGGCACTTTTGGTTTGTGTTACGAAAGCGGACGCGTAGGCGTATGATGAACTTTCTGATAAAACCACACACGCATTAAGGATGCCAGCATATACATAATATGTTTGACGCGCTGTGTGGGTGCGACGCACTCAGATTAAAGGAATAGTTTACTCATATAATCATAATTTAAATTTAATAAATAACTGTAGGCATAATAAATTTAATATTAAAAAAAATTATAATAAAAAAAAATAAAAAAAAAATTAAAATATTTTAATTAAAATGTTTGTAATTAAAATATTTTTTTTTTTGCAAATAATGCTTAACGAATAAAGTTAAGCGGATTTCGGCAAAAAAACAATAATAATAAATAAAAAATAAAAGTAAAACTAAAGAACTATAATTAAAACGATAAAAAGAAAAAATTACAATATTGTTTTTTTTTTTTTTTATTTTAAAAAATTAAAATATTTTTTTTTTGGAAACAAATAGAGCTTGAAGAATTACATTAAGCGGATTTCTGCAAAAAACAATAATAATAAATATAAAATAAAAATAAAAATAAAAATAAAAAAAGTAAAAAATTTAATATTTTTTTCTTAATTTAAAAAAATTAAAATATATTTTTTTTTTAAATAATGCTTAACTAATCAAATTAAGGGCATCTAGGGAATAACATATTAAATATTTTTTAATAATGTTTTTTGTTTTTTTTTAATATTTTTTAATATTAATAAAATTTAAAATTATTATTATATGCAATATCTATCCACATTGTGATTGGTTCGGCTTTTCTCTATATACTTCATATTTCTTTCAATATTTTCAATGAGACTAGTTTGCAATATTTGAAAACTCTTCTTAGTTATTTAACATTTGACAAAATATAAATTTTCAAAAAAAACTAAAAAAAAATATTTTGATGCACATATCTCGATTTTGAGCGGAAAGAAAAAATAATTGTTTTATATGCAAACTAATAAATAACGATTTTATAAAAATGGGAATGTGTTATATGTTAGTTTAGTAGTTTATCGATTTTGTAAAGATTTGAAAAAAAGCTACTTTTTAAATTATTTTATTTAGTACATCGTCTTGGAACTTCTTCCATATGAGAGTTGTATGGGTGCCCGGTTACAAAGGGATAGTAGACAAAACCGATGAGTTCAGCATGCTTAAGGCATGTGTGGAATCAACGATTTGAGTGCGACAACTAATTAGAAATTAAAATTTATCAGCAAAAAATACTGCTATTAAAAAATATTGCTTAGTATTAGTTCTTTGTTGCTTAACCCTTTTACTACTTCACATCCACTGCGAATCGACGTTATAAGACTCTGGCAGAGCACCACTAGTGGTGTTTGCCATGCCGTCCCAATTTCATCAAAAAGGACATCTATGTATATTTGTGATATTTTTGATACCTACAGCATTTTGAACATCAACCCAGATGTGTTCTCTTCAGGCCACTCCAAAACATTCATGAAGTTTTCAAAATTTCGTTATTATGTTATATATATGTTATTTCGTTGGAATTTCCTTATAACAGGCTAATTGTCCGTAGTTCATGGCAGAATGACATTTTTTAGGATGTCGACGTATTTCTACTTATTTAAAATTCCATCAATCATATGGAGCGGACCTACACCATTCCAGGAAAAAAATTCCCACACCATGATTGATCGTCCACCATGCTTCACTAATTCACTACGCGCAAGGATCAAATTCTTGATAGATTGGTCGGCAAACATACCTTCGAACAACAGGATCTATGCGATTTATTTTGGTTACATCGCTCCAAACAACATACTTTCATTTATTTGTTGTCCAAGATTAATAAACGTTGGAAAAGTCTACGCGTTGTTTACTATGAATTTTAGTCAGAAGTGGTTTCCTGCGTGCTGCCCTACCGTGAAATCCAAATTCGACTAAACGCCAGGCAATTGTTTTCTTGGATATTTTAACAATATATTCGTCTTATTTTTATGTAGAATGTCAGTGGAACTCTTTTATTGGGTCTCCTCGGGAGATGGTAGTAGTTCTGTGGTATATTTCTGTTGAAGTTTTTCGGGTTTTTTCTTTGCGTGCAATAATGAAAATGGTTTTAAAATTCTGTGTTTGCTCAAGGGCATTGAAAACAATAAACAACCACGTTTGAAACTAACTGCGACTAACTGGCATACGTATCAACATGGATACAAAGTTTACAATCAAAATCGCATCAAGCCAATCCCGGTCTCAGTGACGGCAGATCAACTTCGTATTATCACCAGATTAACTGGGTCACACAAAGTTAACGCACGAATATTTGTTGAACCGCCTCCCTATTGTGCAGCGTGCAACTGCGCACTGTTAAAACATATTTGAGTGTATAAAATATAATAATGCGCGTGTCAGTATATGGAAATTGCCCACAAATACCTTAGATTTGAAAACATAAAAAAAATCTTTAACTTAATTTACCAAAGTAACCTTTTGCACCTTGTGTAATCATTTATTTACTTCGATACTTATTTTTTTAATATTATCTTATTCTAGAGCATTTTATAATAAAATATAAAATCTTTTAGTAATAAGTCAGGCCGATAGGTGCTAAATGTAATGTAATTATTTATAATTATAGTTCATAAAAATAAATAAACAAATAAATGAAAATTTCTTTTGAGCATTCGACCTGATTAAATTTGTTTCTACGTCTTTCCAGACTGACGAAGGTCAAAAATGTAACTACGTAGGGCGGGTGTACAGCTGCAGCTTGTACTCATTAGAAAACTTGAATAATATATTTTAAACCACAACTTTGAAACACACCCTTACCAGAAATCAATAATATTATTAATAAAAATGAACACATTGAGGAATTTTAATTCTTTAAACAACTGTTTCTAATTAGCTGTCGCACTTCATTCACCTTCTATATCATAACGCATTTACTATTTGGGGAAAAATAAAAGAACTTTAACTTGACAACTACAAAACAGAGTGAATTTAGTAGTAAATAGAGTAACACGAACTATGCAAGACTTTTAGGAATATAAATAACGGTATATTAAAAATTTGTTTCATTATACTCATCAGCCACCTACAAAAAAGAGAGCGTTTCTAATTAGCTTTCAACGGCTGTAGCTGTCATACAAAGTAACCGATCGAAATCAAGTTCTTGTATGGGAAACTTTTTCATTTAACGAAATATCTTCGCCAAATTTGTTTATTATTTAAATCAATAATGAAGTCTTCGAAGAAATTATTCAGATCAGATGACTATAGCATATAGCTGCCATTACAAACTAATCGATCAAAGTCAGTACCTGCATGGAAAATTCTTTTATTTTTTAAACTTGATGTTATAAAAAATGCCCTTGCGAAAGATATTTCAGCTTCGGTGAGGTTAAAGAGTTAAATGAGCTCACGGATTAACAATAAAAAAAAATGTTTACTGTCTTATTAAATTCTAAAACATCTCTAGAATATTGTCCTAAATTTTCAAGTTGATCTGAGTAATAGTTTCGTAGATACCGCCTTGAGAACTTGTGCGCTCGAGGCTAGCTAGGCTAAGTGCGCCGTCTTTAAACGCGTTTTTCTCTCTGTTTAGAAGTCAGTTGGCAAGATTTCTCGAGAACTACTCAACCGATCTTCATAAAAAAATGTCGCGAAATTTTTACTGAAATTTTCATTTTTTGTAAAAATGTCTGCCAAATATTCAATTATCAGTTTTTTTTTCGTCCAAGTTCTTGGTTAAGGTTTTAAACAAAACACTTATTTTTTCACTTTAGGTGATCGTGTAAAGAGTTATCCTGCCAATGCGGTGCAAGTTCTTTTCGAGGGATCACCGCAAAAGGCAGCGCAATGGCCGAGTTTAAAATATTTTTTTCTTTTAAATTTCAGAATTTAGTGTATGTTTGTATCAATAAAAAGTTCTAATAAAATATTTCATTTTATTATATATTTTCATTTCATGGCATTGGTAAAGCATTTCAATTCATTTGCATAACAACATACCAACAAACGATTATCAATCAACTTATTCTGCAAAAACTTTTAAAAATTCATGAATATCAGATATGTACATGTTATATGTATAGATGATATTAAAAATAATTTAATTAATTTTGTGTAGAAATATTCTGGATTTGTATGCCTTTTTTTGTATCAAATTCCTCAACACATTTGCTCACATAATAATTCTCTATATAATACTTACATAGATACTTTTTTATGATAAATATAATAATTAACACGGCAACATGGAATCAATTGATGACAGATATGCATATACACTAGGGTGTGTCATTCTGAGGCAACCTTCTTTTTTCAACTGAAAAACAGGCTAAAAACTTTCGAAAATGTGAAAAAAGTCACTCAAAAGATGAGCTCTTAATATTAATATTAAGAGGTGCCTGTTTCAAATTTTCTGTTTTCCATATAAATTACATGGAAAAAAAATCGTTTTTTTTTGTGGTTGTTATTGTGCGGAGGTTATTATATGTGCCGCGATGGCTGCCAGAAGGGATGGTAAACGCGATTCCGATTCTACTCGAAAATCGAGTTTTCTCGTAAAATAATCGATTTTTCGAATGTCAAGAATCGATTCTTAATCGACTTCGACTACTGAAGATCGATTCCGAACCTGATTTTTCCACGAAAATCGCATTTTTTTGTATTTATCTCGTAAATTAAGAGAGCTATTGAAAAAATCTAGATGACAAACTTGTCGGAAATTTTATTTGCTACAAAAAAAGTCCGAGGTCAAAATCGTTATCAATAATACTTCTCGAGATATTCGGCTTTTTAACTAAGGCTGTATAGAATTTTCATAGATGGTATGTAATAAAAAAGCTATTTCAGGGAATTTTTTTAGGGTATTTCCAAGGAAATTTCATGACGGGATTGGAAAAAATTAATACTTCAAAAAAAAAAAAACACCCTAATGTACACACATACATACATAATATGTATAGAGTATCCATTGGACATGAGCATTCAACGCCCGAAGTAATTCAGTTAAAACGAACCTATGCGCATATTTCGTTGAATGCAATGTACATAGATGGAATTGCTTTGTTAACATGTGACATTTATGTTTCACCTCTGAATATAATTATATGTAGACAGCCACTTAAGAGCGCTCCCCTTAGTGCCCGCATGCATGCTACACCTCCAACATATTAAATTAAAACAGAGCAAAAGGTGAAAATCAATACCCAGCGGCGCGATTGTGCTAGAAAAACTAATTACAATAACAGCAGCAATAACAAAAACAAAATCACTAAAAAAGGAGTTTCATATGAGCACAGGTAGCACGGCGCATATAACCACAATGCTATTACAGCAACAAAATGGAAACGGCGTGTGTAGCGTATATTGACCCAGCCAAACATGTGTTGGGAAAACTATTTCATTAATATTTAATACAAAAGCACAACAACAACATCAACAACAACAACAACAGCAACATGCATGTAATATTATTGTCATAGCTTGTATGTGCCATTAATGAAAATTGTTTCGTTTGCCAACCAAAGGGAAGGGCGACGCACAGCTGCGCTTTGCCGCATGCCACGCCAAGCGCGCGCCTCGAATGCTCCGCATGCCAGCATAATATTACCATAGAGGACATTTGTCATATTCTCACCAACAACAATTTCGTGGTAAATTTGTGCTATCCAAAAACACTGCAGGATCACTAAAAGCCCCAAATGTTCGCTTTTGTGTTGTAAAACAGCCAATTTGGTAGGCGAATCAATCATGTTGGCGCCGCCGCCGCAAGCGCACCTTTCGGCCACCAGCTGGCCCTGCGTTCAGCTCCAGGTTGTGTATACTTGTAATTAGCGCTGGTTTTTGTTGTTATAAGTATGGTTGTGTGTTTGCTTGTGTGGGAGTAGTATTGTTCACTTTTCGTTTAGTAAGCGTCATATAGCCAATGCATAGATGGGTCAGGGCTTAATTGTTTGTTATTCTAGACGAACACATGTAAAACAGAATTTAGCAATAATAATGCTTGACTTTAGGCACCATGGCTTGGCTAAAGTAGTAGTAACGTGATATGACATTGTTTTCTATACTTCTGGCTGCACTGTTTCCTTGAATTTGGTAAGCCTGATAGAAATTTTGTTGCAATTAGCTTGATAAATGAAAGACTGCTCAATAAGGTATTGATAAATCGTATCAAGTTCAGGAGCTATTTTCGTATTTTTGTATTTTATGTATATTTTATATTAAAATCTTGATTACTGTTTCTTTTATTTTGTAAGTTTTATCTTAAGGCTGTTGAAAAAACTGTGTTCGATTTCTTATACACTTCTTATAAGCCAAGGATGGCCTTCAGCGACTTCAACGAAATTTGGTTTTATCGATTTTGCCTCATTTTTGAAGTGAGATTCACTTGATTGTTGCATAGTTCCGAAGTTATATTCATTGAACCACGTCCCTTGTGAAGCAAATTCTTTGGGACCTCTACACGACGTCGTTTTAGCAAAAAATTGAGGTATTTCGGTACGAGCCTGATATAGGCCACCGTTATACCCAAAAACTGTTATTTTTTTTTAAATTAAACTTAATCGATGTCATATGCAGTCATAAATAAAGATGTACGAACACCTCGCATGAGACAAGTTTTTAATGACCTTCCTGATCTTCACTCTATGCTTTGTGCCACCAAATATTTGTGTTCGTTATAAAGTATATTCTCCGAAACATTTCTGCAACATTTTCAATAAATCTGTAGGGATTTCCATTATTTTTCTTTTTTATTATCGTAGACACCGCTTACGCGGTTATAGCCGGGTTTACAACAGTCGTACTTCCTATTCGCTATTTGAAGATTTCAAGTGTAGCCAGGGCCAACTCCACCTGGTCTTTTCAATGGACTGGAGATCTTCCTTTGCTTCGTTTGCTTCCTTTACTACGTCGAATACTTTCAGAGCTGGAGTCTTTTCATACATTCCGACGACATGACCTAGCCAGTTTAGCCACCGCCTCTTAATTCGCTGAACTATGTCAATGTCCGTCGTAAATCTCGTACAGCTCATCGTTCAATCGACTGCAGTATTATCTTGAAAACTCATAACGTTGACTCATCAGATGTTGTCGTCGTTCGTGTCTCTGCGCCATATAACAGAACGGGGATTAAGAGTCACTTGTAGAATTTGGTAATTTTTCGTCGAGAAAAGACTTTTCATCTGAATTGCGTACTCAGTCCGAAGTAGCACTTGTTGGCAAGAGTTATTCTGCGCCGGATTTCCATGCTGACATTGTTAGTGGTGTTTATACTGGTTCCAAGATAGACGAAATTATCTACAACTTCGAAGTTATGACCGAGAACAGTGACAGGACATTTTTTGTCTTTCCTCGTTCACAACCAGACCTATTTGCTTCGCTTTGTCTAATGTGAAGTAAGTAGAACTAATAACGCGGTTGTTGAAGGCAATGATATCAATATCAACGGCGGTCGCCAGCAGTTGTAAACTTTTGTAGAAGATTGTAACTGCTTTATTCAGATCTGCAGCTCGAAATATGTTCTCCAGTAGACTGAAGAAGTCACACGAAAGAGAGTCGCCTTCGCTGAAACCTCGTTTAGTATCGAACGGTTCCGAGAGGTCCTTTCCGATCTTGATAGAGCTCTAGCTTACACAGCCGTATTAAAGTAAAAGCAGCTCTTTTCGCGCTGTCAAAAGCAGTATTAAAATCGACGAAGAGGTGGTGTGTGTCGATCCACTTTTAACAGGTCTTCCAAGATTTGACGCATGATGAATATCTGGTCAGCTGTTGATTTTTCAGGCGTGAATCTATACTGATAAGGTCCAATCAGTTTATTGACGGTACGCTCTATAGAAACTTATATACGTTGTTGTGTAGGCTTATTCCACGGTAGTTGGTGCAGAATCTGGAGTCTTTTTTTTTGGGTTGGACAGAGCACATTTAAATTTCAATCCTCGGACATGCTTTCTTCCGACCATATTCTACATACTTGTATATTTGAATAGCTCGAACGACAATCCATTGGCCTCCGCCGCTTTATTGTTTTTCATACGGGTAATTGCTATTCGAACTTCTTCATGGTCAGGCAATTGAAAATGTCGTGCATACATATCGTATATACAGTAAGACATGACTATATCGAATCAGCTTGTCAGACAAATCATTTATACACATATTGTATAGGGTTTTCAACATTTCTACTGAGTTTTACGAACTTCGTGGAAAACTTCAGTAACCGAAGCGTATAAATATATTGGAATATAATATAAAAAATTTGGTAGAACAAGTTAACTACTTTATTCCACTAGCCACATTCGGATTACGGAGTTAAAGTTTTGCGGGATTTCCGCATATGGATTTTATTTATCTTTGGTGCGAAGGAATTACAACTTAATTTAATATAATTATTTAAGTAAAATCCCATAAAACAAAATATGCTTTAATTTTGAATGTCATCATTTATATGACACACATATTAAGCTGCAAAAAGCTCTGAAAAACCGAGTTATATGAGATTTTCCAATTTTTTTATTATTATAGTATTAAGAAAATTATTATAGTATTAAAGCGAAATTCCCCTATTTGCGCGTGCAATTGAATATGTTCGCAGGCAAGTATGCAATCTCTGATTAAAAGCTCATTAAATTTTCATTTAATTTCGCATGCAGTCGTAAACATTTTATTGCCTTTCTGAGCGCCCCAAAGCCATTTATATCACACACACACATTCAAATAAAATTATTTTTGCAAACACGTTAGTAGTTTGATATGCGAACAGTAGTACACTATGGCGTATGAGTAACTTCACACAGCGCCGAATTTGCTTCACTCAAGTAGGCGCCTAAAAGCAGGCAACTGCAAATCTTCATAGTAAACGTCACATACGCCTTAATTTACTACATACTAAACTATTTTATTGGCAACACATTTTCGGTGATTGTGAAAGCAGTAAACACCTTGAATTGATGTATAGTATGTGTGTGTGTGTAGGCAGCTACTCCCAGTGACTGGGTTTCCTGTTCCGCACAGATTTGCCTTGTTGACGCTGGGTGGACAAAATCTCTTGTGTGTCACTATGCACGCTCAAAGCTGAGTTGCATTGCTTTTTAACATAACTTGTGCACAACTGACAAATGAAAATCCAAGCGCTCTCACTTGAAAATCCATTCCTAGGGAGCTGGAGTAAGAGAAACGAGCTAAAGTAATTTAAATATTTTCAGTTTGATTTCAAAGAAATTCCAGCAGCACAAATTGTTATGCATTTATATTTAGATATTTAAATGCTAAGCTGGTTTAGGTCACGCCTGACATGTCAAAGGCGATGAAATTGTTGACTGACCAAATGGAAAAGTTGTGGTCGACTACGTTACTTAGACTCGCACTACTAACCGAAGTAGAGCGGTTAAATAGCAACCTAAGCTATGGCTGAGTAATTCCAATACGTTGCAAATGTGTGCGTGTGAAAGGTCGCATAAGAGGTTTATGTGTAAGCACACATACATATACCATTGTATATATTTATATGCAGGTGAAAAGTATAGCATTTCCACCGAACCAATGCCATAACCAATAGCAACAGTGTGCCGGGGGCGAAATCATGTTAGTGAAACCCACGTGTTTCTTTTGAGTGTATGTCATTCAACTTTTATTATTTTTTTTTATTTTCATTTTGGTTTCACCTTCCAGTAGCCGCTTTTTGTGTATTTTTTTTTTGATATTTTTTGTTGCTTTTTATGCCTTTGCTGTAATCCAAAGCGTGTTACTGTAGACAACTGCAGACAGCTGGGTCCACCTACTTCAGCGGAGGTGTCTTTAATGTGCTTCTGATTATGCTTTTCGTTGAGCTATATAAAATTGTACCGACATATACAAAACATGAAACGTGTGTGACAAGATTGATGTTTTTTAGAACATAACACGAAAAGCCATTTTTTCATATTCGCAGGTACCTTTCGTAGTCATTTATGACAAAATTTTCTCAGCAGTTTTATCATAACCACTTCTTCTCATATGTCCTTACCGAAAAATTTAATTAAAATCTTTTCATTGAAAATATCTTTAAACCGAAAAGAGTTGCGGAAAATCATTTTATGTCAAATACTTAAAACTTAGTGGTTTTTTTGCGTTGCAGCTATGGTTTTCTTTCTTCGCATTCACTAAACTATTTTGCTGGGTGAATTTTCTTCGAAAGCAAAATCCAATCTTATTTGGGTTATTTCTGCTTTCAGAGACTCTTTGAACAATACAATGAAAAAACAAATATTTTTTTTCTATAAATCTAATAGTAATACCAAAACAATAAGCATTATGTGGTCGATATTGCTAACATGTTTAATCTATCGCTCATAAAAGTAATTTCTTTTTCAATTTTGGCTTTAACACTAAGAAAAAATCTTACGGTCTTTCATCACGAACCAAGTTGCTCACAACGTACTTTAATTTGTTGGGCATATTAGACTTCACTTGGCTTTTACTCCATTCCTCTTGTCCTTTTTTCTGCTAGAATAAAGGGTGTTTTTTATATATGTGGGTTTTAAGGAAAAATATAATAGCCTTTTTGCAAAGCCAAATTAATTAAGTGCATTAAGAATATAATTGAGAAACCAGTTTCGGCCTTTCGCACAGCCGACTACTCGATTAACGATCAGTTGTTATACTTGCTAGTGATCCTCATTTTTTATTTTTTCTAATGATTAAAATTAATCAGCTGATTGCTGTTTTATCAATGCACACAACCAAATATTCAGTTTGGACAACAACCGACAGAGCTAAACACAGCCAAATTTACAGTGTAGACAATAACCTGCAGAATTGCAATCCAGTTTCAATTCGATCAAGAATACATACATGTATTAAAAAAAATATTTTTATTTTATTGATTATTTTATGGGGAATCGATTTAAATTAGCGCTTTAATCAAAGGCCGGTAAAATGATCAATTAACTTAGCGTCGTCTTGCTGGAAGCAAAGGTCGTCCACATCAAGATCATCAAATGTAGCCACGAAAAAGTCATTCATCATGACTCTATAGCGTTACTCATTGGCTGTACACTGAAGAAATATGGATTAATAATTCCCTCTGACCTGAGATCACATCAAACAGCGTCTAAACAATCTCTTCGGGTTTCTCAGCTCTCCAAATGAGACAATGTTTTTGTTAACGTACCCATTCCACGAAAAGTAAACTTCATCGCTGAAAAGAAATTTTCTTGTGAAAAGCGGGATCGGTGGCCATCTCGTTTTGGGCCCATTCAGCGAAAGTGCTAAGCGCTCGATGGTCATTCGCCTCAATTCTTGCACGAATTGGTATTTATAAGCACGCAAACCAAAATACCTCAGTAAACTCTTCCATAAAGTGGATGCGCACAGCTCTAATTCTTGCACACGATGGCGGTTAGACTCATTCGGGTTTTCTTCGATGTCCAACTCACAGCTGAAATAGCATCTTCGGTGCTCAAATATTTTTTTTTGCTTCTCTGAACTCTGATAATTTTTATAGCAATTTCAATGTATAAAATTCGTGATTTATAAAGGATTTACAATGACTGAGATAATTGAATGAATTTACAATTAAAACTAAATTTAGGCTCATTCGTATTTTTCAGTAAAACTAATTTTATGTTAACTGTTTTTTCAATGAACAAAGATTTATACTAAAAGAAAAACTCATTTTTTGTAGCTTAAAATCACAGTAAAAATTAGTATATGTGTTATAGGATAGGAGTGCGACTTGGCTAAATTCTGAGTAATGTATTTTAATGAGCCGCAATGTAGGCAACATTTTAAGTTTTTTAGTATTTTCATTCGTAAGCTCCTTTTTAGACTAGTTTTCACAGCAGCAACATTTCATTTATAAAGAACTCATTGTAAATTGTTTTAACGGAGGAGCTTGAAGTTTTATTGGTGCAACCATCAAACACATTTCAAAAACAAACAAATACCACAATCCACAAAAATAAATCACTCTAATTAACTGTAATCAGCAGGCAGCAAGGAAGTTTACACTTTGAATTAACGCGTAATGATTCCAAAACTTTCCCACTCCATTATAGACATGCAACGAACTGAAAAGTGATTGAACTGAGCTTTCAGTGAGTTTATACACTTGCCACAGTTGAGGGTTTGCCCATTAGCAATATGCATTATGCCGCAGCAATTCACTCAAAAATGTGTGCTCACCTTTAGGTAAAGCTTGTAATTTTTAATTACTTTAAGAGACCAACCATAAAACATGAATTTTTCCTCTTTTCCTTCAACATTTTTCACTGCAACTTTTTTCCAATTTCATCAAGAAATTCGTCGTTCTTCTTCTCCTTTTTCCTTGTGTAAATCGCTTCGGCTTACTCCAGCTTGCTGTGACCTAATTTCAATGGTTCAGTTGCCGGCAAATAAATAAAAACCTGTCTAACCGACGACACACAAAAACACGAATTATATCACATGATTATTTGTTCAGATTGTGGGTGTATTTTTGCCACAAGCGCTGCTGTCAGGATGATAGATGACAGGAAGCAATTGAAGTTTTTCGTTTGCTTGTCGGGATTATAGTGCCTGTGAATATGTGTAAGGAGAAAAATTATTATCAGGAAAGTACTTATATAACTGTATTTGGCGCAAAGTCCCGTATTTATATAACTATGCTTACTTAAAAAAGGTGAAAAAAAAGATAGTCGACCAGATAGTCTTAAATCATGGCTTAATTCAATATAAATAATATCCGCTTTCGAATATCCAATATCACATAACTAACATCTAGTTTCGAAAATTACAAACCAGGATACAAGCCACAAAATATCCAACATTGAATGGTACCAAAGTCCCAGATAAATTCCCTTACATTCCAGCATCCAATATCTATTTCAGTATTAGCATCATCATCAGTAGGCGTGGCAACATTTTTCAAAACGCTAGCTAATGATAAAACCTTTCAGAAATGAACATGTTTGTTTGTTGTTTATATATACTTACTCAAAGCAAATACTTTTATTTGCAATAATATATTATTTCTATATGTTTGTATTAAGTATTTGACTTTTTTTCTAGGTTCTAGTTACCTCTATATATACTTTATAATTTTGACTCAACTGGCAGATTGACAAAACACTGAGAGAAAGGTAAAATTACCTCAGAGCTCACTGTTAATTTGTCTACTGGCATTATATCGCCGTCAAAGAAGAAATGTTGTCAAATAATACCTGCTAATACCCTTTGCAGACTTTGCGTTTCTGCAAATGTACGAAAAAATTGGCCGCTTCATTAAAATATTTTAATTTACTTAGAAGTATAATAAAGTACAAACTCTGTATTTGAGAATTCTTATATTATTATACTATATTCTTGAGGATTTTTTCAAAATTTTAACGTTTATTGACTAAATAGTTTGAAACTTATTTAAGAAAAACACGAGAAATAGTACTAGTGAAAGTACTACCTATCTAAAGGCATAAGATTTTTCTATCTTTCTGGAAATATATTGATTTCATTCCTTGCCAAAGAGGCAAGACCTGGGCTAAGGGGGTAAGGAAAAACTTCCCAGCCGCTGTTTTTCAAATAGTTTTAAGCAGTCTTACAACTTGAGAGCGACTGTCGTCTTGATTGATGAAAAATAATTGCCTCGTGTCCAGTCGCAAATATCGAGCATCTTTCGGTAATCGCACGATGGGGCTCGCTAAAAGTTGACGATAGCGCTCTTCACTTAAGGTTTCACTCAGTTTTAAATGCTCATAATACAGCACGCCTTTCAGATCTCACCAAATACAGAGCATTTTGTTAGGTCATAGATTACTGGCTTTGCTGTTGATCTAGCTGGTTGGTCAGTCGTAGTCGAAAAAAGTCTTTTCGTATTTCTAATAAAATTTTAACTTATTTTTTTATATTTATAATAACAAATCCGCTAGAGACATTATTCCATCAGTGTAAAACTGTCATCAGTGTAAATCGAAATTTCGAAATTTTCCGAACGGAAGCGAGCGAACCATTGTTGTGCTACACGAACTGATACAGCAACGTCTCCGTAAACTTCACAAATTCCATTGGTGGCTTATGTGGCATTCTTCCCTTTTTTATACAAAAATTTCAAAATATAGCGAATTTCTTCATTATTTTCACTCAATTTTGAACAGTTGTAACTTTTCTTCAACTTTCCCGAAGGCTGAAGGCCTCGTAGTCAGTGCTGCGTTTATGTATTTATATAATAAAACTCTTTTTGTTATATGAATTATTATAAATAAATAAATAAATTTTTTTTTGGTTAAATAAATGTGATTGGTAGCAAAATACGAAAAGATTTTTTCGACTACCAAACTCTGTGAGGCTTTCTTGTCTTATGCAGCAATTATTTTGGCCGACGGGGACGTTATTCATCTTCCAAACAAAAATTACCACTTTTAAATCACACAAATCACTTTGGGCACATTCACTCAGCCAGGGAATGTTCGCCACAAACTTGCACAAAAATAATATGTTTTGGGCAGAGGTTGTCGTCGTATTAAAGTAGTGAAGAAGATATTCTCGAGAAAAAAATTAGGCACATATTTATTTAAGAGAAAAAAACTATTGTTGATTACGCTTCGAATGAAGGTCATAGAATGAATGATTGAGTGAATGAATGACACATACTAAAAGAGATACATCTGAACAATTGCATTCCATGGCAATTTTGAGATATTGAAACAATGAAATAATATTCAAGTTGCATCGTCTCTTGGCAAGCCTTTATCTTAGATATTAATAACTTTTCTCCAGCACAAGTAGCTTTGTGAATCCTAGTCAATTACTTTATATAAGCCCACTCTCTTTGAAAGGTGTCGTCCGCCTAAAATGCCAAACTTTGTGTAACTGTACTACAATGCACTTATATGCTACTAAACTATTACAATAACACGTATGTAATACAAGAAAATTTTACTAATAAAAAAACCAAACAGATTCTTAGCAAAACTTAACTTACTAATACTCTTTTTCTTCTCTTTTCATCCCTTTTTGCTGCGCTGCTACACTTGTTTGCTCTTTACTTTTCCACCTTTTTCGTTTTCTTTCGCAAATTTCGATTTTAATTGTTTGACACGTCAACATGACACCTATCACATGTACAACAACATTACTTTATTGAAAACAACAACAACACGAATGTTTGAAACCACAAATGCCAACGACAATAACCTGAAACAACGAAAAATTAACGCTAATTCATCCTGCCACCTGCTCACCGCCTACTCACCAACACGCCACCAACCAATAAACTTTTCACAACAAAAATCAACCACAAACACACAACTAAACCGCGTGCACGCACACGCCCTATTCTCGCTAACGCACACACCAACACATACACATACACCCACCCATCGACCACGACGACCGGCTGTCAATCGAAACTTTGCCGTTAATTAACCGCAAACACCAACGGAACACGAATCACCCACGAATTCTTGTAAAAAACACAATGCGTACGCTGTCTCTCACTCTCTCTCTCTCTCTCAAACACACACTTTCTCACACTTTACACTTCTTAAATTCATCTTTCACCCGCATTTACACACACACACACACGCTTGCATCAAACCAAAATGACACACACACACACATACATGCATCCATTCAACCGGATTAATGAAACGACAGGCTTTTGCGTGCCGAATTGTATTCGCTGCGTCGGAAGGGCGCTCTGCGCATGGGCGGCCCACTTGATGCCACACAAAAGAATCCACAATATCCATTGCAACAAGATAACCAACAACAACAACAGTACGAATTGAACAATCACAATATGGCGACAACAACAATAATAACATCAACAATCACAACAACAGGCACAATAAATACAACAACAACAACAGGCACAAGTAGCATTGGTAACCATCATCCATTGTTGCATTGCGAATCGAATCGGCATTGTGCGCGCTGCAACACCGAATTGGGGCGCATCACGAATCGTGGCGCGCCGTGTCGCGTCTGCAAATTGCGCGTGTGCAAAGCGTGTCGTGAGTTCACCTCGCGCACCACCGATTGGGTGTGTGTGGTGTGTCACAAGCAAATGTAAGTGGGAAAACTGCATACTTGCATATGTTTGCAATGTCCATGCATGTATGTATGTGTGTATGTGTACGTTTTGTTGCTCATCCTCTGTTCATGTAATTGTAACTATTTAAGAGTTATTTATTTGTTATAATCTGTTTTTGCTGTTCATGTGACAACCTAATTTTCGTGTTTGTCGATATGGTAACCTTTTTTAATAATTTCCAAAATTCGTAGCATACCCTTGGGCGCAATATTATTTTTTTATAATTTTTTTGTTTTATTACAAGCGTTTCAATGCTGTTAAAAACGTTAGTATTGTAAAAAATTATTTAATATTCTATACTGTTGGGTGATAATCAATAGCATCTGAATGTTCAGATCTTCAATCGGATATTTTCTGTATCTTCTGTGCATAAGGAATGCCTTTACGTTCGGTTTTCGTACTCTCAAATAATTTCTACAAAGTGATTAACGGTAGTTATAAAAGAACTACTTCAGCAAATAAATAAACATATACCAATGAACTAAGGAATTATATCAACTGGCAAATGAGAAAAATTACGTTCCATCGTGAAAATCGGTAATTTACTCCAAAAAATGCGGGAACTGCTTTGATCTCGGAGCCGATCTCCAGTAGGACCTACAAAAAAAGTTGTTTTGTGGAAAAAAAAATTCCTGTCTAAAACTATTTCAAATCCAACAATAAATAAAAAATTATTGTTTATATATTTTCATTTATTAGTCAAGCCGTTTCCGCACCAACCTTGAAAAGTCTATGGAAAAAAACGCGTTTAAAATTTTTGGAGCCGCTTACACTAAGTTTCTTTAAAATACTTGTAACAGGTGGCGCAAAAATTACCTCCCGATGTTTTTTGGAAAATGAAAAACTTTTTTAAAAAATGAAAAACTTTGATTCTGCTTGTGGATTATTTTTGTTTGGTCTTTAAAATTTTTTTACATCAAGCCGAGAATACGTTATCATGTAAATGGCCGCCGCCAGAGATGATTGTCATTTGAGCCCTTTTTGTGGCATTTTCCATCACTTTGGCCAGAACTTCCTTTAAGAGCTGCAAGAGTCTGAGGCTTGTTGACATAAACCCGCGACTTCAAAAAGCCCCACAAAAAGAAGTCTGGAGCGGTCAAATCAGGCGATCTTGCTGGCCAGTGCAAATCGCCAAAACGGGAGATTAGGCGCCCAAGAAATGCATCCTCCAGCATATCGGTTGTGGCACGCAGTGTAGCGTATCATTGTTTATTTACGTGTATTTCGCATGTGTTTACTACACAAATGTCAAAACAGAACTGACATTAGAGGTCAATTGCAAAATTTATAGCATCTTCTGATCATCTTCTGACTTTTGCGCCACCCAGTATAATCATGTCTCCGAAAACATTTGCCGAATCAACTTCATATTTTCTGAAAGTATTTTTATATTATTACAACATGTTGCACGAAAATTTAATATTTTTGTTCACCTAATGATTGTACGTATTTCCTAAAACTAAGCGAGAAGGATATAGGATTATATTTATTGGGTAGTCGAAAAAGTCTTTTCGTATTTCCAATCCAACTTAAACTAATTTTTTTTATAATTATAATAAACTTTAATGTACCAAATATGTACCATTTTGGTCGATTTCTTTTTGCCATTTTTCCCATAAAGACATTATTCCATCAGTTTTAAACAATCATCAGTGTAAATCGAATTTTCGAAATTTCCAGAACGGAAGCGAGCGAACCATCGTTGTGCTACACGAACTGATACAGCATCGTCTACGTAAACTTCACAAATGTCATTGGTGGCTTGTGTGGCATTCTTCCCTTTTTTATACAAAAATTTCAAAATATAGCGAATTTCTTCATTATTTTCATTCATTTTTGAACAGCTGTAACTTTTTTTCAACTTCCCCGAATTTAATTTTTATACTCTCGCAACAATGTTGCTAAGGAGAGTATTATAGTTTTTTCACATAACGGTTGTTTGTAAGTCCTAAAACTAAAAGAGTCAGATATAGGGTTATATATACCAAAGTGATCAGGGTGGCGAGTAGAGTCGAAATCCGAATGTCTGTCTGTCCGTCCGTCCGTCTGTCCGTCCGTCTGTCCGTCCGTCCGTGCAAGCTGTAACTTGAGTAAAAATTGAGATATCATGATGAAACTTGGTACACGTATTCCTTGGCTCCATAAGAAGGTTAAGTTCGAAGATGGGCAAAATCGGCCCACTGCCACGCCCACAAAATGGCGGAAACCGAAAACCTATAAAGTGTCATAACTAAGCCATAAATAAAGATATTAAGATGCATTTGGCGCAAAGGATCGCATTAGGGAGGGGCATATTCGGACGTAATTTTTTTGGAAAAATGGGCGTGGCCCCGCCCCTACTAAGTTTTTTGTATATATCTCGGAAACTACTATAGCTATGTCAACCAAACTCTACAGAGTCGTTTCCTTCAGGCATTTCCATATATAGTTTAAAAATGGAAGAAATCGGATAATAACCACGCCCACCTCCCATACAAAGGTTATGTTGAAAATCACTAAAAGTGCGTTAATCGACTAACAAAAAACGTCAGAAACACTAAATTTTACGGAAGAAATTGCAGAAGGAAGCTGCACTCAGGCTTTTTTTAAAAATTGAAAATGGGCGTGGCCTCGCCCACTTATGGACCAAAAACCATATCTCAGGAACTACTGGACCGATTTCAATGAAATTCGGTATATAATATGTTCTTAACACTCTGATGACATGTACGAAATATGGGTGAAATCGGTTCACAACCACGCCTTCTTCCAACATAACGCTATTTTGAATTCCATTTGATGCCTTCTCTGTATAATATACATATACATTTGGAACCAATGATGATAGCGGAATAAAACTTTACAAAAATACGGTATTTGAAAAATATGTAAATGGCTTATAATGAAATCTCGATTATCACTTTATCATGCGAGAGTATAAAATGTTCGGTGACATTCGAACTTAGCCCTTCCTTACTTGTTTAATATAATCTCACCTTTCTAACAATATACGGTATGACATAATGTGATTACTAGCACTGGAGATTTTTCATCTATTGACAAAATACGGAACGACTTTTTCGACTAACCAAAATTTTTTTTATTATTTGATGTCGAATATTATCCAAATAGATTTTCTTTAAGGCTCTAAACAGTCAGTAGAATGATTAACATCAATTGCGTATCTTTATATCATCCACCAGATTCCTTATGTACCTAACCAGCATTAGGTTTTCCATCATTTGCTTACCTTCATACCGTACGTATTGGTCAGATTTCGCAATATCTTACTAGATTAAAATTACGAAGTCCATACTTTCTAAATCAACACCATGAATATCAAGTTCCTGTCAAACTGGTTCACGAATTGTCTAATTTAGAATATGAATATATTTTGAATTAACAGGCTCAAAAGCAATATTGTATACACACATGAAGACAGTTTCGCTTCGTCACTTCTCTGAAATACCTTTGGCGGTAAGAAGTGCCAATAGTGTCATAAACAACAAATATTTTGTTAACAATTTTTTATGAACGTTTGACAGGTTTACAATGTGGCCACAACATTCCTTTGTCTTGTTTCTAGATTGCCTCTATACCCTTAAAGCCTTATAACAAAAATTAATGGAATAGCTTTCAAAACCAAAATATTGTATTTCTGTATGATCCTTCAACTACTCTTGCATTTGAAAACAATATTTCATTCAATTTAAAGATAGAGCTTTCTTAGAACAAGTAGACACTACCCATAACGCTACTTATTTTCAATTCTCTTGTTGCAATAATTCTCGTTTATTATTCTCCATAAATTGAAAAACAAAACGACAGCAATAAACGCCGATAACAACAAAGCAATGCATTATGGTTTGCAGTTTCCGCGTAAAACTTCGTTCATTGTCAGTATTAAGGACATCAACAATTATTCGGAAATAAATTGATTTTATTTGCGGCCGACATTGTTGACATTGTCACTGGTGTTAACTGTATTGTAAATTCTTCTATATATGTTATTTCTATAGGCAACAGACAACAGCACTTCTGCCGATTGTTGCAATTGTTTTTGTAAATGCTGCTCTGTTTATTTCTGAGAATTTATATAGTGGCTTAGTGTGGACGACTTAATTGAGTTTCGCACTCAGCGAAAAGTTTCAGGATGATATTGTGCAAATATTATGGCAACTCTGTTGCGTGGTAAAAGTTGTGCCGAAAATTGCAAATACACCGTTCAACTTTGTTGTATTTATAGCCAGGATAATTTTAGGTGTTTGTGAAAATTGTTCGAAACATATGAGCAGAAATTTCGAAAACTTTTTTAGTTAGGTTAAGTTAGGTTAGAGCGCAATTATTTGGATATTAACACTCTATAAAGCGGCTTGAACATATCACAAATCTACTGAGGAAGTTTACTTAACTTTCTGCCATTTCACCCGGATGACTAAATATGTAAAATCCGAGGTATTTTAGCCTTAATCTGATAAAAGCAGCACATTCGAAAAGAGAGTGTTATGATGATTCTATATCATCGTCCTACAAACAGTTTATGCAACTGATGTTCAGTAAAATTGTTAATCTCACCGCATGAGCTCCGCTCTTGAGCTCCTATAGCAATTTCAATGTGAACTTTGCCAAAGGCGAGGAGCTCACTACACAACAAACGATTTACTCTGTGTCCGAAGGACTTTGCGATTGCATTTTTGCTATTATTTGACTAGCGCCTGCCGCGCCCGCCTGAGACCCAAACACCTCAAGAGGCCAGCAAGATGTCCTACCCGTTCCTGATCTGCATTTATTTAGGTGAGACTAAACTACTTGACCCAGCTAGCTCATTAGACTTGGAGTTTCCTGCAATTTCACTATGACCAAGCACTCAAACGATAGTTGTTTTGAAGTAGAGATAAGAAACCGAAACATAACTTAGCAAGTTTTGAGCTGTCACCGAGCTCAAGGCTAACATAGTCTCCTTGTCTGATAGGCAACACTCTGAAAGAGGTGGCAATCTATTGCGGCCTAATGGCAGCCATATCTGCACAGAAAACCTGAATGAAAAGCGGAATTGCCGACAATATGCTCCTTGACCAACCAACCCTTTCCTCAAGCTAAAAACGCCCTTCTCTTTCAGCAACTGCTTCCCTCCCATACCTCACTCAAACGTATATCAGCAAAGAAATCTCTGTCTCAGGGGTAGGCTCAGCAACATAGCAATCCATGTATTTTGGAATGAAATCAAAGTATGCAAAGATACCAGAGTGCCCAGGCCTAAGTTTTAGATCGATTTTTGAATCAAGGTGTGTTAAACCTTTTGGGCTTAATATACAGAACATATTGGGATGCCTAAAATTTTTATCGGTTACTGTATATATTAGTCTGTTGTACTAATTTTTTTTTTCTGTCACTGGTCAACCAGAATAACGAAGGTATATGTTTTATATAGGGTATTATTTTAAGAAAACAATCCTATTTAGTTTCATTAAGATACCTTACACCGCTTATTGACCGACATTTTCTTCGTCACGAATTCGCCAAAGACTAGGATTTCCACTTATTCGGTGCTCGCAGGTTAGAAAAGATGTTTTCTCATACCTATGAAATGAAAATGCATACTATCAGAAAATGAGGTTGTTCTCAAATGTCAGGTTGCTAGAAAATCAACAATAACAACCCTATTAGTTGTCAGTTGATAGCTCTAACCGAGCACAAACAACAATAATTGCATAATAATAAAAATGCCAGATATCCAAAGTTTACCGAGCTAACAATTTTCACCTGTTCGTGTCCTTCCTGTCGACTTTGCATTGTTCAAATTGTATGCATTTTTAATAGTTGCTGTTATGTTATTAGATATGCAGCAAATGCCAACCGGCATCCCTGCAGGGGATATGGAAATTCTTGAAAGCACAATTGATGGAAAAGTAGTTCTTTTCAGCATAGTTGCTCGTTAGTAAAAAAAACTTTCATTTAAAATCGAAATTTCGCAGAGTGTTGCGTAAAAATGCTTAGAAATGTTTCAAAACAAGTTGTTTTAGGTAAAAAGCAAGAGCTATATTCATTAATTCGGTTTTGGAAGTATGACAATCATATAATATTTTTGGTGTTTGGATTGTTGATGGCCTTTCACTTTGTCTTCCAAAAGCCTTGCTACTTGACAAATTTCTCATAGGGCACTCAAATATTGCCCCCCTTAGCGCAGACATGCATATGTGAAAGAAAATTTGTTTTCCATTGCACAGTCCGCTCAATTAAGGAAACAATCACATAAGTGGGTCTTCAAACAGTGTTATTCACAAGGCTGTGTATTTAGAAAATAGCTTTAGCGTGCCATTTGTCTGTCACTTTCTAATGAACTGGTTTACCTATCTACTCTTATATACACAATTAAACACATTTCCATATATATCACGATTGTAGGTTGTCGTTTTTAAATGACTTTATGTCCTTTCAAATGATAATTGTTTTGTTTTTCGCAAAAGACACGAATATTGAATTGAATAATTTAACCTTCGACATTAAAAAGCAATTTAGTCGATCAGCAAAATCAAATTGACCCAGAAGAACAACAATACCACATTACATTATAATCAAGCTGTGGGTAATTACATAAAGTCAGGTTGTGTTTAGTTCACAATAGTTGAAAACATTTCTTTATTCTCTTTGATGAGGTGCTTTTGTTGAGCCTAAACAATAGGTTCATAATTCAATTGGAGGCAAAAATGTGGTTGACGAAGAAAATATGTATATTTGGACAGATACTGAAATGAGGTAAAGCGAAAATTTTATTAAAACTGAATGAATTGATTGAATAATACCGAAACAAATCCAAAGGGACTAAATTCAAATTCTATATTTGGGAATTATAAGAGAAAATTCAATCAAGATTTCGACCGATTTCAGTCGCATTTCTTATCACCATAATAAATCATATCGTGATCAAGAAGATATGTTCATTCAACTTAATAAAACTATCACATATATGACGCAATATATACAGGTTGAAGACTACTTTACTATTAGTATTAGAATTGGCCTGAAATGACTTTACTTAAATCATGTATGCTTGAGAAAAAATTGAATTTTTTTTAAGATAACTCATATATTGACCAATATATTCGGCATAAAGTCTTCGAGAGTAACAGGAATCGATTTATGTCTATGTATTTATGTATTTTGTATACCAAACTGGTAATACTTCCAAGTCTCGCTTACTTTTTCTCAGGTATTGACCGATATGTACGGCATAAAGTAAACCGAAATAATGAAAATTATTATCTCAAGCAAATATAAGCTTAAGGAAGATACTCAACCGATGGATACACCATTTTTATCACGAAACCAGATAATTGTCAAAAGAATATTTTTTTGATATTTTTCTTAAAACGTTAACCTCAGGCATAGAGATCGTCACCTACGGTAACTTTGAGCTTGAAAGGTTCAGTTTCAACCATTTTATGCGGGAGCTACCACGCCTTGCAGAAACGATTTGTCTGATTTTGATATCGATATCTCCAAAGATGCTAGATGTACATATTTTAAGGTAAAATATACTTTATTGAGTATTATAAAATTTGGCTTAAATGGATAAAGAGTTGCTGGGGAGTATGGGATATCTTCTAAAAGTGGATAATTTCATGATCGTTCTCCAATTTACTATATACCGTTCGAATTTGCCTTAATGTCCTTACGAAAAAGTTTCATACTTCTCACATTTTTATTTGGATAGTCATCGCATTTTTAGAAATTTTCACATAACCTCTAAAAGGGCTTTGGATGTCCGATATAACTTATTTTCACACTGTCCTTGCTAGTCTGATAATTTCTGAAACAATAAAAATTTAAATTTTTCACATTTCACTGAATGTAATTATTTTAAACAGATATAAACTTTAGTATGAAACAATTGGGTTCAAGGTCTAGACTATTATCTAAATGGTTCAAGGATAGCTGTAATTGTGCCGGGAATATACTGTTAGGTCTTGAAAATATGAAGGGCTTGAAACTGGTTATTGTCGAGCATACATTACTTTCTGATAATATATCAACAGAAACGGGGTCCATCTGTACTCTCGTATCTTGTGTGTAGTCAAAAGCACGGTTCCTTGAGAAGTAACCTTTAATAGGTTTAAGGATTCTTCACTTGGACGGTATCCAACTACGGCTTTTGAAGATATCCAATGTTAAAAACAAACTATTATATTATTTTCCTTCAACAAGGTGCTTCTGCCGTAGTCTCGAGATCATAATCCATATATAGTTTTCTTTTCTTATGTATTCTTTATATGATTTTGGAAGATTGTAATAACTGTGCCAGTCGGAATAGTTTGGCTACATTAAGCTGCTTCCTGTTCATTTTTAAAGCTCGAGGACCTAATTGTTCCCCTATTTCGTGTTCAACGCATGGGCCAACCACTTCTAATGCACGGCGGCAAGATTCCGTAAAGATGTTTAGGTCGTCCTTGTCCTTAGGTAGAAATCGATGATTCCTGAAGTCGTTGACATTGACTATATCATTTTCTTCTAGTTTACATACATTCATTGTAGCGATGATCCCAAAAGGACCATCAAGGCTTTCCTACCCATTATACCTGCCTTAATCTTATCTTCGCGGCTTGATGTGTATGTGGTTTGGTGTTCTCAGTCCACAAATGCGCCCCCATTAGTCCATGGGCTCTGAATAAGGACGAAGTCAGGTTGCTTTTTTGCCACGAGGGTTCCAAAACAATATCAAACAATATCAAATTATACAAAAAATTTAAGATATGCGTAAAGTTCCTTCAAGGTCCACAAGACGCACATACTACTTCATTTAAAATAGGTAGCCTCAGAAACTTATTAACATAAAAAACTAAATAAGTACATGAGGGCCATAAAAATCACAAATTCCTAACGGCATAATTTGAGGGACTTCATACAGAAATAAAATATTGAAATTAAGTAGCTTTCAACACTCAAAACGATGAAGTGCAACTTTGTGCAAGTGTGCGTGTGCAAATAATTCCAAAACTAATTACTTTCAGCAACACGAGAGTGGTGAGTGGAGAGTGTTGAAGATCCAACTCAGCATGTGCAAACCAAAGCATAACTTCGGTACTTAAGTTCAATGTCAGTAGAGCAAGTAACATGCAGCCAGAGCGAGTATAACCTCAAACATACACATGTAGAAATAAGCAGAATACCAAAAGCAATACAAATGTTTGTATGTATGTGTATGTGTGCGTGAAGGTACACTAATTTTTAGTCAGGGAGTGTATTTTATGAAATAAGCTTGCAACAACAATGTACCACTTCCTAATTGGCGCTGACTCTGCAACGAATGGCTTATGCACATATGGGAACAGTGGGGTGAAATATAAATGCATAGCACACTTTATGACAAATATGATACCAAAGTTGTACGCTCAAGCTTTCATATCCATGTTGAAGATCGAACACCAGGTTTTCAAAGAAAATAATATGCTTCTTTATGGTTCTATGGCTATTTGAAGGACCTATGATTGATGCATCTCTTTAATATTTGCTCGAAATGATTTGGAATATTGTAAATACAAGCTTAAGTTTTTTGATTCTGAACCTCTTGGGCTCACTTACATAATTTGGGAAGAAAAGCCTTGAGAAAAATTTCAAATCGATACCTGAGAAACTGGGGGACTAGTTCATGTATATACCATGCAGACGGATATGGCTAAATCGACTCACCTCGTCACAAACTTCTTAGCAAACTTAATTTACACTATTCAGGGTATAAAAATATGAGGTTCTAAGGTGAAACAAGTTTTTTATGAATTCACCCTGCTTAGGGTTAGACGTAAAAACAAAAAACGTATTTTTTAATTTTGATTGGTAAAGAAAAACCCTTAGAAAAGAGAGAGAGAGAGATTGAGGTAGAGAGCAAGAAATAGCGAGAGATAGACAAAGTTAGAAAAAAAAGTGAGAGGTAGTGAGAAAGGAGAGAGAGTGAGATAGCGAGCTAGAAAGAAAGAGAGGTAGAAAAGTTAGAAATAAGAGAGAGAGTGACGTAGATAGCTAGAAAGAAGAAGAAATAAGAGAGAGAGATAGTGAGAAAGGAGAGAGAGTGAGATGGCGATCTTGAAAGAAAGAGAGGTAAAGAAAGTTAGAGATAAGAGAGAAAGGATGACATAGAGAGCTAAAAGAAAGAGAGAGAGAGGTAGAGCAAGTTATAAAGGGAACAAAAGTTTTTATAATTTCTCTCCGAATACTGAATTGTAACTCATAGAAAGATAGTAGAGGGGTGAACTGGAAGGCGAGAAAGAGTTAGAAAAGGAGAAGAAGGCAAAGTTGGAAAGAGAGAAGTAAACAAATTTATAAAACTTCACTATGTAACTACTGGTTTATCGCTCAAGAGAGAGAGATTGAGAGAGAGAGAAAGAGTGCCAAAAAAGGAGACAAAGTTAAAAAGAAAGAGGAAGGGAAAGCTTGAAAGAGCGCACTAAGTAAATTTATAATCCCTCTCTTTCTAAATACTGGTTTGTTACTTAGGAAAGAGAGAAAGGAAGAGACTCCCGTCTATAAATGGAAAGAAGAAGGCAGCTAGAAAGAGATAAAGATGGCATAATGATCATTTACCCACTAAATAAAAGTGTCTCACTCGGGAGAGAGAAAACGAGAGAGAAAGAGCATTATAAAAAGAGCGTGGTAGAGATGTTCGGAAAGAAAAAACTGTTTCATTATACCTCACTCTTCGAAAAAAGGGGTTCCATTCAGTAGT
Organism: Bactrocera neohumeralis; assembly: GCF_024586455.1. Lineage (NCBI taxonomy): Eukaryota > Metazoa > Arthropoda > Insecta > Diptera > Tephritidae > Bactrocera > Bactrocera neohumeralis. The sequence goes on from NC_065919.1 coordinate 61,964,883, forward strand.
GCTACTTTTCCCAACGCAGCTGTACACATACATAAGCAAACATACACTTGTATGGTGCGAAAAATTCACCTTTATGAACTTCGCCAACCCATTTGGCTCATCTAGCTGAGCAGAAGTAATTAAAATATACTAATAAAATTTTTGAGGTGCAACTTAATGTGTTTCACTGCCAAAGCTTTGCGTGCTTTTGCTGACTATGCACAGCTAAATGTGTTATGTACTCTTCGCATATGCAGTACATACATATGTATATTTATGTCAGCTAATATGGTGGACGCAAGTAGGTGATGTCAGTGATGGCAAGCAATTATTCTATTTGAAAAATTCGTACAAAAGTAGCTGAACACACGTATATGAAAGACTCCCTGTTTATATAAGAAGAGATATGGGCACATAACGCATATTTTAGCATAAACATATGTACAACTGAGTATATGAAAAGCGCTACCGGTGCAATTTGTCTGCAAGACTATGTCATCGTCACTCACCCACATGCATACTACAACAAACCACAAACAAGAATCAGCAACCAAAAGCCAAGCTTTAGTTTTGTCGTCAGCAGCACACAGAGGCAGCAGCTTAGGCGTTAGAAGACGGTTAATGCATATTAATTCTAATCGTCTTATGTGACACACTATACCCACAGCGCTCATAAATAGCATTGGTATAAGAAATTTTCTGCTGTTATTGTTGTTGAAATTGTCTACAGCACCGAAATTGGTATATTTTGTGACTGTTGATTGCCATATTTCTGCTGATTGCTCATTGTTGGCGTTGTCGGATGCACACAACGGCCCAACCCAAAGCGTCCCACACCACTTATTAAGCAAAAAGACAGACCAACAGAGGCACAGACCCGACCAGGCAGCAGCAGCAACAGCAAAGACTTCAAAGCTTATGTGGACTGAGTTGTATAATAAAATTATTGAATGCAAATATATTAAGTGAACACTAGCCAAGCATACGTTTGTATGGTATGTATATATATGCATGTGTCTGTGTTTGCGCATATGGCACTTAATGCCGATTATTCGCAGCCTTGTCATGCCTCAAATTCACTGACTAATTGCAAATGTTTTGCCGCACAAACAATGCTTGCCCACACACGTGTCGACGCTGCCAACTTCATCCGCCACTAACTGCCGCTAAATCTGTATGAGTTTCTATGTATGAATGTATGCGTGTGTGTGTGCGCTTATTAACTGATCTTCAATTAATACGTTTGGCGCTAATTTTTTGTCTCATAACTGTCGTTTGTGCCACCAAATCGTTTGCATGTATTCGCACGCGCGCTCATTTAGCCAGCAACCAGCGAAAACGACGAACGCGAAAATTTTCTAATCAAATATTAATTGTTTACATATACATATTACGAATGATAGTGTTATTTTATAGCTTTTTTTGTTGTCGCCACTATCTTCCGACATAATGAAAATGCATCTGATTGTCAAATGGAATTGTTTCTCTTGTTGCAGGGAGCTGCAAGCCACCACTTCCACTAGTGGTGAGTGGATCAAGGATTATACGCGCGGTTCGAGCGGCGCTGTCGATCACTTGCCGACGACGGATGTGCTGCGCCGAAGTATACGACGTTCCTGGACGATATCAAGTGAGTTGAAATTGATAATTGATATTAAAACTAATAATATAATATTAAAATCATTTTAAAAGAAATAAGTAAACGGCTTTTCAATAGTGCTGTGTGTGAACATTTAAAAGCAATGATACAAATAATATACATATATACATATATTAGAAAAAATATATTTGAAAAGCACTGTGATTTTTTTTTTGTTTGTTTTGTTTTGCATTTAAGTGAACGAAAAAGAATGGCTAAAATAAAATATACAAAATAGTTGTAGTACAATATAATTTTAGAAAGTGAAAGCGAATCGAACAAACTAAAAAGGGGTGATCCATTACGAGTCCCCTACTTTTTAAAGAAAAAACACAGAAACTTCAAATTTAATAGGGAATATTTACTACTATTGAAAATTATCTCTTTCAAATGTTAGCCGCGGCTACGTCTCAGATGGTACATCGTTTGTAATTTTCGAGCATTTCGACTGATAACTGGCGAATGACACGTGTGATGTTCTGCTCCTAGACCTCACAGGACCCCACAGGAAAATCTCTAACGGTGTGATATCACACGATCTTGGAAGCCAATGAAATTATCTTGGCCTAAAACGTGAAATTATCTGCTCACAAGAGTGTTCTCTCAATAAATCCATTGATTGATGCGATACGCCGTCTTGTTGAAACCGAATGGCGCCGAGATCAGGAACTTTAATTTCGGACATCAAATAGTCGGTTATCATGGCGCAATAACACCGGCATCATTTTTGAAGAAATATGGATCGATGATTCCACCGGCTCACAAACCATAACAAGCCTTTTTTTCAGGACGAAATAGCCCTTGAATCCCTTCAGGTAGCTCTTCGTCATAAATGTGCTTGTTTTGCTTGTTTACATACCCGGAAATGGCCTGATCGCTACACAAAATTTGGCTCGAAAACGGCGGATCTTCATGGATATTTTTAAGAGCCCATAGAGCGCTTGGAAAGGTCGAGCGGCTTCAGTTATTGCACAATCTGTATTTTGTTCGCTTTCAATTTAAGATCTAGATGTAAAATGCGTCATATCATTCCATTCCGAGTCCGAGTTGCTGCGAACGGCGCCGAATCGATTCTCCACGGTCTTTGTGTACACTCTTAGCTACGGCTGCTATGTTTTCTTCACGGCATGCTGGATGTGGTCTATTCGGTCGTTAATTATCCAATAATCAATTCTGGGCTTCAAGATGGTTGCTAGTGCTTCGAATAATGCTCAGCTGGCCGATAATGTTGAACATTTTGATCATTATGTTGAGCGAAACACATTCTTTGAACGTTGTTCAGACTTAAAAGTTTTCATGACGAAATGCCAAACAATACTGAACGAAAATAGCATGACGGCTTGACCCGAATGCTGTAACCCTTTATTATTGTTTCCTATAAATTACTACAATTGATTTTAAGTGTTGAAAATATAAGAAAAAAAATATTCTCCTTAGTCACGATAATAAATATGCAAAACGAAGCTTAGTGGCGTATACAACTCAATAACTTAATTGTTGCTTTTACATGTACTTTTTTATGACAAGAGAGCTGACTGAAGTGAGCAGAGAAATGGCAACTCGAAGACACCTAATATATAAGATTTTTTTTAAAGAAATGTTTGAATATCACTGTGTTATAATAACGTTTGTGTTTTTTTATCTTTGAGATAAGTTTTTAATCGAATTTTATACATAACATCAATAATTATCACCAAAATCCAGATCGACCCGGACTGGTCTGTATGTATGAATAACTACGCGCTCTAACCGAATAGATAAAAATTTACTTCCAAGGATTTTTCAGTTTCTTTAACGGTAGAAAGTCTCAGGAAGACAAATCTAGTTGGTTACATGCGGAACTACAGAAGGAGTTGAGTCAACCAACCAACTGAAAAACTTCATAAATAGCTTTCGATTATTCTAGTACTTAATTGATTTTTTTTTTCAAAAGTGGCAAAAATAATGGTAAAGAGATCTGTACCATTTACCGAAAGCCTCGAGAAAGTTCATTAACTGACTCAAGCGGAACTCTTCAAAGAATTTATTTCTGCGTTAAGCGTTGACTAGACGACTTCAAGGTCAATAAATATTTCTTCTTGCATGATGCATTTGATAGAATAAAATTTCGAAATAGCGATTTTACTTACTTATTTAAAGTAAAACAGAACCACACTTCTCAAAAAGCTTCCACAAAAGCAAAAAAGCTTATGTTAAATTCATAATTGAGAGAGGAAAGACAAATATTTTTGTGGTCTTAGGAAAATTATTGGAAAGCGTTAAATTAAAATGTAAAAAAAGTTCGGGAGTATCCAAACATTTCATATTCTTACAAGGGTCAAATCCTGGCTGAAGCTTCTAAAACTTTATATAAAAAATGTTTGCTGAATTTCATGTTCATATCCAAGACATTGGTATTAAAATCAACTTTAGTTAACTCAACTAAGATAAATATGCTATAAACTCAACCGAGGAGGCTAAATGTAATACATTTTATAGGGTTGACGGACTTTAACCACGGTGTACACCAATTTAATTCATATTCAGGGGTGAACCATATTATCTTCATTAAAATTTTGAAATCTTCTTTTTCTTTATTGGAGTAAACAACGCTTACGTGATTATAGCCGAGTTAACAACAGCGCGCGTTTCTTCTTTTTTTGGCAACGTGGCACCAATTGCAAATGCCAAGCGAAGCCAGGTCCTTCTCCACCTGGTCTATCCAAGGGAGTGGAGGTCTTCTCTTCCTCTGCTTCCCTCGGCGAGTATTGTGTCGAATACTTTCAAAGCTGGAGCGTTTTCGTCCATACGTACGACAAGACCTAGCCCGCGCAGCTCCTGTCTCTTGATTCGCTGAACTAAATCTTTCGCAGAACCTTTCTCTCGAAAACTCCTAAGGCCGACTCATAAGATGTTGTCATCGTCCACGCCTCTGCACCATATAGCACCACGGGAATAATTAGTGACTTATAGAATTTAGTTTATAGACTATTGTGACTTGCAAGTCAAATAGCGAGTGCGTCGAATGTTTGCTTGATGACAGGAGATATTTCGTCTTGCCCTCGTTCACTACCAGACCCATTTGCTTCGCTTCCTTATCTAGTCTGGAGAAAACAGAACTACGGCGTGGTGGTTGAGGCCAATGATATCGATGAGATCGGCGTATGCTAGCAGATGGTATCTTCTCTATTTAGTCCTGCAGCAACAGATTGAAGCAGTCGCACGATATGGAGTCGCCTTTTCTAAAACTTCGTTTGGTATGGAACGGCTTGGAGTGGTCCTTCCCGACCCTGCCTTAGCTTTTAGTATTGTTCAACGTCTGTTTACACTGTCGTATTAGTTTTCATTCAGGCATAGCAGAAAGCAGTTTTGAAATCAACGAAGAGATTATGTGCGTCGATTCTTTTCTCAAGGGTGTTTTCCATGATTTTGACATGGTGAAAATCGGGTCACATATTGATTTTACAGGACTAAAGTAGCACTGATAAGATCCAATGAGTTTGATGACGGTGATGGTTAGGAAACGGTTGAAATCCGCCAAAGAGCACCGAAATTAGATAACGAATGACTGGAAGCTTGTAATCTGGCCAGTAGAAACAGTTGGAAGATCATCCAAAGGACCCATGTTACACAAATAGTGAAGTATGGTGAAAGGGCCACCCCCCACCCCATAAGGGTTGCTTCAAATACTGGCATGTAGTACCTTTACCAAATTGTATGGAATAATGAGGAAAGAAGACTATCGGCATATTTTAAAGACCATATACCCGATTTTGTGGAAAAGAGTACTTGTCGTAAACGGACTTACGGAGCGACATACAGTCAGTCAACTCAATTTCAACTCGCCTCGTCTCTCGTATATAAGCTTATATTTATCTCGATTAGCTGTAGGTGATACAAACAACCGTTAGTTGAAAAAAAAATATTCTGACATATTATATACTTGCTCTTTCATTTTCGCTTATCACTAATATGTGGTCATTACTCAGATAAATTCTAAAACTATGCTTCTTCTTCCAGATCCCGAAGACGATTCGAATAATCAAAACCCACAAAACCCCGTCGGCGACAATCTTTATCCGCAACAAAAGAACCTTATCGAAGCACAATCCGCTGGCAGTTACCCTTCACTCATACGCCAACCCTCACAACAAAGGCCACACCCCGCCCCCTACCAAAGTGGGAGTGCAATCGGTATCAGCGGCGTGGGCACCACACATTCACATCCTACAACCGATTATTTGGTGAATTCACAACGTCGCGTCCTACGCCAATCGACACTACCCAGCTCACTGGCCAACAACGATCCCAATCTGAGTGGTAGCGGCGCCAATTTGGCCAATTATAATTACGTGAATCTCACGGCGCCCACATCGCCGCATCAAATGCAAAAAAGTCCGATTTATCCGAGCGCCTACAACAGTGATGACGTCATACACATGAGCGCAGCCGAATGTGATAATTATCCACAACAAATGCAACAACAACAACAACCTATGAACATACAGCCACAACAGCAGCAACAACAGCCGCCGAGTGTTATTAATCCCCAAACGCACCATCGCCTACAGGTACGCATATGCTGACCATGAAAACCAACAGAGCATGCAACATTTGCGGCATGCCACAAACATTTGCATTTGCATTTTCACACATCACCTACACGCCCATGTGTCTGTATCAAACTAAAATAAACTTTTTTTTCCATCCACCCACAGGTGCGCCGACAATCAACCCTCCCGGCTAATCCCTGCCAACCGCCCATGTATCTGTCGACATCGCCCAATCGCCCCTACAGTCGTTCACCGGAGCGTTCACCGGGCGAGCAACGTTATCCGCCATTCATGCGTCAAACCTCCTTCCCGTGCAACATGTCGGAGCCACCTACGCAACAGCAGCAGCAAACACATCTCAATTTAGGCACTGCGCCACCGAACCAACCTTATCCCCGGAAATTGTTGCCCACATCACCCAACTATCAAGGATCGGTCATCTATCAGCAACAACCCACGCAGCAGCAAACACCACCACAGCAGGCATGCCAATCAAATTACGACCCACAAGTGAGCCAAACGCAACCGACGGATGAGTGCGACTACACACAAGTTGTACCGAAGCCACGTATGCTGCGTCAAGCTACCTTACCCAATCCCGATCAGCATGTTAAGTTGCTACCCACCTCGCCACCAAAGCGTCAAACTTCGCCACAATATCGTCGTTCGCCGGAGTTTATGCGCCAACAGACCCTACCGAATCCAGAAGCTTTCAGCGGAAACTCGCTCTCGGTGCCACCAGGACAGTCACAAGCTAAATTCATGCCGCTCTCACCGCGTCACAAGCAAAACTTTCTCTTTCCGAATGTGCAGAACCCACGACAATTCCTATCACAACAACATGTGCCCGCCGTTGGCACTGGCAGCGGTGAAGTAAGCACCACCACCAACACCGCTGGTGAGCAGTACTCGAGCAGTCAAAGCGTGAATATACAGTCACGTGATCACGCGAAAATGATCAAGGTGCGCAGCCACAGCAACGAGGAGTACTCGATAACCAAGCCGCACCACGCGGAGAATCGGCGCTTACTGCCAGAGATACCAACAAATCGCGCAGCCACGTAAGTAACTAGTTTAAAAATATATAAATGTCAAACATATGGTATAACAAAATCTGCTTTCCATTACATTCAACAGTCGCTCGCCTAGTCGCCTGGTGCGTCAAGATTGTGTCAAAGATGAACGCAGCAATGCGCCCGATTCAAACGCACGGACATTTGGCGACGCCAAGCACCAGTACAACCAATACCAGAATCTCGATGAAGATGCAGACAATCGCCCGGAGTATATGGACTACTTTGGCGACAGCACCAGCAGCTTCTTGGAGGCCGATGAGGTGCAATACGAGAAGAACTACAATGCGGGCTTCAGCAGCGAACCGCGTATCATCTACAATGATGGTTCCGACGATGGCAGCTATACACAATATCAACACCCCATAGTACACAGCGCTGAAAATGTACGCACGCACGATCAAAGCTATAACTACTATGGACCGGATGGCGGTTTGAGTGGTCAACCTCTGCCAACAGGTCTGAGCGCCAGCGGTGGTGCATTGCCACGCACTCCGCAAATGCACAACCGACTGCGGCGGCGGCAATCGCGTGAATTGCAAATGCAACAGGAAGAGCTTGCACATCTGAATCGACAATCAGCTCCTGGTATAGGTACGACAGAGACCACTGCAATGGGCGTTGCAAATGGCGGTGGTAAAGCTGCGAATGGCGAGACACAACACGACACACATGAAAGACGCAAACCCGAACAAATGCGCTCGGTATCGGAGGACGGTGCCAAAACGAGTCCACAAAAACCAGTCACAAGACGATCGTTGTCACATCCCGAAAAGGAGACACAAGTGAGTTGTGTAATTATACACATTCGAAACATAAATCAATTAACAATTCCCTGTATTCTCTTTATTTTCAGGCAACCAAAAAGGTTGAACCCACGAAAATACCAAGCCCAAGACCCTTGGCTGATATTTTAGATAAGTCACGAACTAATACGAAAATCCCAACACCACGACGTCGCAATAGTCGTGGCACAAATGGTGCTGATGCAGAAGAAAGTGAGTAAAATACCGGGGATTCAGTTATTTATATGCTGCGCTGTGATACTAGAATAGAATTTACTCTTATAAGCGAAGACTAACAGTCTTTGACAAGTTATAAATGCGGGATCCGGGAGGAAATCAGTAAAATGCTCTATAAATATCGAAAGACTAGGTTTTCCGCATTAAAATAGGTTGTAATAAATACTAGGCTGATTCTCACGATGGATGCCACGAAAACCGCCTTGGACTAAGTGAATCCGAAAACTACTGAGTATTTATCAAGAGAACCTTATAAGTTGACAAATTACTTGAGGTGGTTAATATCAATTCTCAGGGCCGTAGAACGATATGCGGAACCCGGGGAGGATATAAGATGGTGCCCTCCTGTGCCATCACTTGTTGCAGAGAAAAATGAGAAATCTGGGCATGGGACGAACTGTCCCCGATATCCTTCTTACTTTCCCCTCTTGGTCACTGGCAATTCTAGCCAATTTGTCAAACTGTACGATACTTACTCTAAGCAAAGGACCTTGTAATTAGGGGGGTTGATTTCCAGTCAACAAAGTCAGAAGGACAAACGATCAGTGCAAATGAATCAAAAAATTCAAAGGCTGTGCAAATCAGATCTTTTACAATATATTTCGTGGGTGTGGGGAATGTTAATTATCTATGGCATATATTTTTTGAAGATTATCTCTTTCAAATTCTGGCCGCGACATCGTCTCAGCTGGTCCATCCGTTGAGTTCAATTTTCGATGACTCGTTAGAGCATTTCGACTGGTAACTGGCGAATAACATGCATGATGTTTTGCTACAAACCCTGAATCGAAACGGGTATGTCCGCATACTCTATAGACTTTATATACCTATCCCGACATGAAAATGTCTAACGGTGTTATATCACACGATCTTGGTGGCCAATCTACCGGCACAAAACACGAAATTATCTGTTCCCAGAAATGTTCTCTCAATAAATCCATTGATTGATGTGATGTGTGGAAAGTGGTGCCGTCTCGTTGAAACCAAATGTTCCCGCGATCACTAGCTTCAATTTCAGGCATCAAATAGTCGGTTATCATGGCGCGATAACGATCGCCATTGACGGTTGATTTCTCACCGACATCATTTTTGAAGAAATATGGACCGATGATTTCACCAGTCCACAAACCACACCAAACCGTTGTTTTATTAGAATGCAGTGGCAGTTCTTGAATCTCTTCAGGTTTCTCATCATCCCAAATACACCAACTTTGCTTGTTTACATACCCATTTAGCCAGAAATGGGTCCCAACGCTAAAAAAAAATTTTGCTCGAAAACATTGGATCTTCTTGGAACTTTTCAAGAGGCCATAGAGTGAAGCGAAGTCGTTTGGGAAGGTCGAGTGGGTTTAGTTCTTGCACAAGCTGTACTTTGTACGCCCAGTCATACACTCTCAGCTACGGCTGCTATGTATTTTCTTAACTGCGTGCTGGACGTGGTCTATACGGTAGAATATTATCCAATAATCAATGCTGGGTCTCGAGATGGGTGACGGTGTTGTGAATAGTACGCTCAGTAAGCCGATTATGTTGACCATAAGTTGAGCGAAGTTCTTTACAGCACGTGAATTTTCGTAATGAAGTTGAACGATTTGTAAACTTTGGTCAGGCGTAAGTCTTTTCATGATGAAATGCCAAACCATACTGAACAAAAGTAACAAGATATTTGAAAAAAGTTCATCTATTTGGATCACAAGTTAACTTGAAATTGTGCTATAGGCATGTATATTTGTGCAAACCAATAAGGTCTGAATATACGGAAAATTTTGACAAGAAATTAATAGCGGGACGGAACATTCTTTGAACAGTTTTTGAGAATATTTTTGAGTGGACAGTAATTGAGGGATACAAATCCCAATATGTTCTACAAGGGATTGAAAATTTAATAATACTGTATATTTATATTTGACCGAAAGCCATAACCAGTCAGCATATTTGATAGAATAAAATAATGATTGCTGAGTAGCGGCAATCCCTATAACTCGATTATACTATTGGTAATTGGACAACCGTTACCTATACCGTATACCGTTTGGTATAGTATTTTGTAAGCTAACCAAAGTATTGAACAACATAATAATCTTGTTACGGTAAGGGATTTTTTTTTTTTTTTTTTGTCTTTTTTTTTGGCTTAACATAATTCTCAGTCGATCTCAGCAAGAGAAGTTTCAAAACTTTAAAGTGTTTTCCTCAAAACTCATGTTTCGTCATTACGAGATAAGGCTGGATAGTTCTTTTTACTAGTTTTTTAACATTTTCATTTTATCGCGTTTTTTCTTCAATATGAAAAAATCAAATTTCGTAAGCCTCTCTACCGTTACCGGGATAAAAATGTAATGGTAAAATTTTAATTTTTTCTTGATATCGGATAATCCAATACCAAGTGCACAAATCAATTTTTTTCCGAGATGTTCCGGAGAAATTGCTGCCTTTCACTAAGAAAATTAAAAACAAAAAATGTTTCAATTGTTTCACTATACGTACCAATGGGTTTTAAATGTAAATTTTTATCAAAAAAAATCACAACCTTGTTTTACACGAATCCACCCTATTCCTCCCTTAAAGCAATTTGTTCCGAACAAATGAAGATTTGCACCAAAAAATTTACTTAATTCCCTAAATATGCTTGACTTATTTTAATTATCTCTCACCTCTCTTCGCAGGCACCAGCAAACCCTATTCGAACGAAAGACGAAACTCCGATTTATCCCTCAAGTCGGCAACGGCAAGTAAAAAACACGACGAGCATGAACAAAAAACACAATTTTCGCATATAAAAGAAAATGGCAACAACAAATCACCGGAACAACAAAAGGAAATAAATGAGAATAGCAAAGCAGCAAAGGACAATAACAACAGCGATCAAGCAAAAACTGCTGAAGAAACACAAGAAAAGAAATCAACAAATGACACAACAGAGAGCAATAAAGGCGCCGCAGTGGAGGGCAAAGCGACCGTACCCAAGGTGGGTGATTGAGATTATGGTACATGGGTTGAGCGTTTACACGCAAGTTGTTGCCATGCAATTTATTTTCCTTAATATTTATTTCTTTTGACTATTGGTTTTTGCTGATTTTGTCACTCAGCCCCAGACGCGCGTGTTATAATTGACAGGATATATGAAGGAATTCACAACTTCTGTGACATAATTAAGTGCGCGAGCGCACGAGTGTCGCAGGCTAAAGTATTGTAAAGCAGTGACTTTATGCATATTTTAATTTTTGACTCATTTTTATACCCCGATCAGCATGGCTAGCTGCGACGACTTGGCGATTACCGTCTGTCTGTGTTATAAACGCGCATTAGTCCCTCAGTGTTTGAGATATCCATCTGAAATTTCGCTCAAGCTTTTTTCTCCACAAAAAGCTACACATTTGTCGGACGCGTCGATTTCGGATCATTATAGTGTATAGCTACCATACAAGCTGAATGATAAAAATCAAATTCTTGTATGGAAAACTTTTTTATGTGACACGATATCTTCACGAAATTTGGCATAGAATATAGTCGAAAGCAGCAGTACAATTTCTGAACAAATTGTTCAAATCGTGCTATTATAGGTTATAGCTACCAAACTGAACGCTCAAAATCAAGTACTTGTATGGAAATATTTTTCATTTGTCGAGAAATTTTGTCAAAATTTGGCATAGGTTATTGTCTATAGCATCGCTATAAGTTCCGAACAAATTGTTCAGATCGGATCACTATAACATATATCCACCATACAAATTGGCCGATACAAATTTTGTTTTTGTATGAAAATCTTTTATATTTGACAATATTTGCATGGCTTATTGTTAAAAAAAAACGCTAAAATATATGTAGAAATTTTCTAGATCGGTCCACTATAGCATATAGCTACCATACAAACTGAACGCTCAAAATCAAGTCCTTATATGTAAAACTTTTTTATTTGTGTAGGGAATTATAAATATTTTTTCTTGTTTCTTATTCAAAACTCAAACTTCTCTTAACTTGAAAATTGTCTACCGTTACTACAGCAACACACAACCACTCTGGGTGAACAGGAGATCCAGAATGCTGTTGAGGCGGCCGCCGTCATCTTCAAGAAAGTCGTACTGCAGCGTCGGCAGGAAAAGAAGGCAGCCGAAGAGGGTAAGTGTCTAACTTTGATTGCATTTCTTTGGCAAATTCATACACTTAGTAAGCGCATATATATTTACGGATGGTGTTGGTGTTGTATTTACGTTTATACTTAACCGTTAATTACTTTTGGCAAACACTTGTCGCTGTACTTTGGCAAAGTAGCTGGTGGTGGTTATGGTGAGAGTGCACTTTCATGAAATTACATTTGTATTTTTCTAACATTAGATGGTAGTAAAGTGTGAGAACGAGCTAAAAAATCTTATTTTTTGCTTTGACTAAGAACCAAGCCTTCGAAATATCGTTTCATTATATGAACGAGTATATGTTTGCTTTGCGACAATTTTCATAATTGCCATAATTAGATTAATATGCAAAGTTAGATTTACAGATTTACATAAATGTACATTTATATGCTAATGTATGTGCTTTCCTCACTTATGTATTTTAAATTCTTATCCCAGACCACTTGGTATGTGCTTTTCTACATTTCTTTGTTGCTGTCACTCATGCCACAGTTATTCTGTGTTGAGTTGACATTCCATTCTGTCATGTACATATGTATGCCTTCATTCGGCAAGCAATGTCCTGACAACATTATGGTATGCTGTAACACATTTTAATTATTTGAGTGAGCGACTGCTGTGATTTCAAGTTTAGAAAAGCGAATATAACAGAGATTAAAAAAATTAGTTACAAAGGGAGATTCATTTCGAGGTTCCCTACTTTTTTAAAGAAAAAACACAGAAACTTCAAATTTAATGGGTAATGTTTATTATCATTCGAAAGAACATTATTTGGCATTTATTTTTTGAATATTATCTCTTTCAAGTGTTGGTCGCTTCTACGACTCAGATGGTCCATCCGTTGTTGTTTTGCTCCAAGACCAGAATCGATTGTCCGCGTAGACTATAGACTTTACATATCCCCACAGGGAAAAGTGTGATATCACACTAATCTAAAACGTGAAGTGTTCTCTCAATAATAATTTTTTATTTTGCCTCATTATTGAAGCCCCGTTTGCTTGATAGTTTGAGAGTTTCGACGCCATGTTTATAAACCCGCCTTAGGCAAGTGTTCGATGACTGCACGAACTTCATTGAATGCTTCGTGGCATTCAAATGTTTATGTTCGTGATAAAGTGAACTTCCCAAAATACTTTTTGACATGTTTGTAGCCGTGATTCCATTGGAAAACCAAACTTTAAGCTCGTTGTTTAATTAATTTTTCCATAGCAAAATTGCCAAACAATCCTTTGGCGGGGTAAAAAAAACAGCTGCCAAACTCATTTTATTTCACATATGTATATTTGATGGTCAAACATCACACACAGCATAAGAAGGTTGTAGCAATCTAACAGAATTTCGCCACGTATATGCGACACCTAATCAGAAAATTATTCATTGCGGCCTGAAGGATTGTCATCGGGATTGCCTTAATTCTCGATTTAATGGACTGCTTCAAATCAGTTGGATTTCAGGGTTTTGTTTTGTGCACCTCTTGATTGGCATAACCTCGTAAAAGAATTCTGGTGCAGTGAAGTCAAGTGACCTTGGCGGCCAGCTGAAAGTGGGGTTTCTAAATATTAATTTGTTTTCAAATTTTCATTGGAGCTCCGCAATAACTGGTCTGGCTGTGTGCAGTTGCTCCATCTTGCTGGAACCAAACACTATTGAAAGGGATGTGTCGGAGCAGTTCTGAGAAAATTAACTTATTCAACTCCTCTAAATAACGGTGCCCATTGACAGATACTGTTACACCGTTTTCTTCAACAAACTATGGCCACCTTGACGAAACTGCGCACCACACAGTGACTCGTTCAGGGTGAAGTTCCGTCTCATAGATTATTTATGAATTTGGCTCACTCCATATACGGCAATTTTGCTTGTTTACATTTCAGTTTAGGTCAAAATGGGCCCCATCAGACATTTATGTCAATTTATCAAGTTATTGTCTTCTTCAGCCATTTCAATCCTTTTTGGCGAATAGGCAAATCTAGAGGGTTTAACCGGCTTGTAAATTCAACTTTGTACGGAAAGAGGTTTAAGTCATCATGAATTATCTGTTGAAATGACAGTCTGCTAACTTCAAGTTGCGCTGATAACTTGCGCGTCGAAACTCTTTGAGTTTGCCTGAAATAACGATACAACCGTCGCGATTGTTTCTTGAACACGAACATACGGCTACCGATGGTACGGTCTTCTTCCGATACTCCCAGATTCGGTAAACATGTTCACCAACCTCATAGCGGTCCATTTACTCGCGGGGGTGCCGCCAAAATCCCGTTTGAACGTACCCAAAGCATGGTACGTAGCACGATCCTCCTTTCGGTATCCCAAGCATTCATTTTTAAAAAATCTAACTAATAACCTGCTAAATAAAAAAAGTAAGTCGATTACTTACACAGAAAATAAGTTATTACGGTTTGTTTGTAAAGATTTCGAACTTCCGGTTGACTTTATACCGCATACATCAGCCAATACGTGGGTTATATCAATGAAAAGCAGAGTGTTTAAATAACATATCTTTCTCATAGTAGTGTATCTTTCTGCCTAAAATGGATAAAATTGGGAGAAAACTTGACCTACCCCCATATAACTAACGCCAGCATTTTCGAACATACCGCTGGCTTTACTCTTAGCTTAATGAAACCCGGGGAAGATTTTAATAGTATGTGGCTTGTTAATAGTATGAGGTATTGACTGAAATAATTAAAATCGATTCAGTGCAATTTTAACATTGATTGTAATCCCTTCACGGCCGGCTGTGATCCTTGCAAGTTGAAAGAGTATAAAATGTTCTGTTACACCCAAACTTAGCACTCCCTTATTTGTGTTTTTTTCGTGTTTAATAAATATTGTACAAATCTAAAATACCCTCAGAAAGGACCTTCCTACGGCTGGGTTGCGAAATTTCTCTAACTTAAATTTAAATCTAACTTCAGTGCTTTCTAAAGCACACTTGCATAAGTAGTAAGTACATATACATTGTATGCGTCAATTACTATCATACTTTGTCAACAATGATATAATTGCTCTTCTGCTTTCGTAAAAATATATGTAAAATAAGTTAGCTCCCAGATGTCTTGCAGTATCACTTACAATTTTCGAAAGCTATAAAAGCACTTTACGACACCTGTCGCAAGCTATCAAATGGCTTAAAGGATGTACTCTAATTCACACACATGCATATAGTATGTATGTAGGTGTAAGTAAGGCAACTTTTTCAACAAAGCTACTTACTCCTTACAATTTGCAGCTACTGCGACATTTATAATTCTGTATGCATATGTAACTGCTATCAAAACTCATAATTTTTATACTTTTGCAATATGTTGAAGAAAACTACCATATTTATACCCTGAACAGGGTAGTATATTAAGTTTGTCCCGATGCTTGTAACCCCCAGAAAGAAGCGTCGGAGACCCTATAAAGTATATATATAAATGATCAGTATGTTGAGCTGAGTCGATTTAACCATGTCCATCTGTCTGTCTGTCCGTCCGTCCGTCTGTATATATACGAACTAGTCCCTCAGTTTTTAAGATATCGTTTTGAAATTTTGCAAACGTCATTTTCTTTTCAAGAAGCTGCTCATTTGTCGGTACGGCCGATATCGGACCACTATAACATATAGCTGCCATATAAACTGAACGATCGGAATCAAGTTCTTGTATGGAAAACTTTCACATTTGACAATGTATCTTCACCAAATTTTGTATAGATTATTTTCTAAGTAATCTCCGAAAAAATTGTTCAGATCGGATTACTATAGCATATAGCTTCCATACAAACTGAACACATAGTTACTAAAAGAAATGCACCTGTGAAGGGTATATTAGCTTCGGTGCAGCCGAAGTTAACGTTTTTTCTTGTTTTTATTGAAAAGTGACTCCTTTCGTCATCTAAAACTGAAAAGGAAAGTGGATAATAATTTATCACGTGCCATTAAAGTATCAGGACAATTTTGGAAAAATGCAAATAATAAGCTCTACCAAGTTTGTTAGTTCCCACGTCAAAAAGGCTTCAAACAACCTAAAACTTTTCCGCGGTATAGTATTGGGGCGCCATTTTGAAGGCAACTATGAATAAAATCGAAACATCTGTACGCATATTACAGGTAAAGCAACTCAAATCGAAGTTTTCGAAATATCGTCAATACCTTTTTTGTACTGGGTCTATAACTATATTCGTCAACAGATGACGTAACTTGATTATTACTTGTAGTAAATTTTTTCGAATATGCGTTGAAAGGCTACTATCATTGGGCGTATTCTTCCGGATATATTATCTCGCTTTAAAGCAAGCGGATAAATTCAACAGCTAGAAAATTGGGTGCCGCGTGAATTGAAACCAAGAAACGTTTAAAGACGATTTTGCATGTCAGAAATGACGCTAAAATGTTATAAGATAATGTAGTTTTTGCATTAGATTGTGTCTTGTGATGAATAATGGTACCATTGCGACAACGCAAAAAAAGCATACCTGAAAATTGGTCAATCCACGAAGTCAACAGCAAAGCCGAATATCCATGAAATCTAAGTAATGTTCTGTTTTTGTTGGGATTAAAAAGGCTTGGTGTGTTATAAGCTTCTAATAATACCGGATAATACTATTAACGGAGCGACTGAGAAGTTTTGACTCACCCGCCTTATAGCCCAGACCTTGCTTCTTCTGAATTATTTCATTCGATACAGAACGTCTTCATTTATTTAATTTAATATATTTTTAGAAGCTATTAACATTCATTAATTGTTTACGAAAACTTGCTATTTGTCCAACTACTTTTTTTGCACTCATTTTTTTAGTATAATAAGAACATTATGAAGAGTGATCAATTTTTAGACTTTACATGGGTTCTAAGTGGCCAATCGACCGGCCAAAAATATGATATTATCTGCTCACCGAAGTGTTCTCTAAACAAATCTATTGATTGTGTGGGAAGTGGCATCGTCTTGTTGAAATAATAACACGATAACGGACGCCATTGCCGTCATTACGTTCTCACCGGAATAATTTTTGAAGAAAGATGGACCGATGAATGCACCTGCCCACGAACCGTACCAAACCGTCTCTTCGTCCCAAATGCGGCAATTTTGCTTGTTTACATGCCCATTAAGCCAGAAATAGGCCTCAACGCTGAACAAAATTTGGCTCGAACACGTTGATCTTCTTGGAACTTTTCAAAAGCCCCTAGAGCGAAGCGATGTCACTTGGGAAGGTCGAGCGGCTTCAATTCTGGCACAAGCTGTATTTTATACGCTTTCAATTTAGATCGTAAAATGCGCCAAGTCGTTCCATACGTCAGTCCGATTTGCTGCGAATGGCGCCAAATCGACTCTCCATAGTTTTCGTGTACACTCTCAACTACGACTGCTATATTTTCTTCACTTCGTGCTGGACGTAGTCTATTCGGTCGAATATTATCAAATTAATAATGCTGAGTCTCAAGATGGGTGCTGATCACAGTAGTACGCTCAGTAGGCCGATTATGTTGACCATAAGTTGAGCGAAGTGAACGAAACCCATTCTTTAAGTGACGTGAATTTTCATAATAAAGTTGAACGATTTGTAAATGTTGTTCAGGCGAAAGTCTTTTCATGATGAGATTCCAAACAATACTGAACATTACTCATGTACTACTCTACTTGGACCACTCGTTGCTTTAATGCAAAAAGAACTAACTTATCATATCTCACGAAACCAAAATAATTCCTTTTGTTATTGTTGTTTTCTCCCTTCTACCATAATTTTATCTGATAAACACAAAATGAGTTTCTGTCTCAAAAACTTGTTATGATTTTCAGCTGTCAGATAGCGCACCGAAGTTATCATATCAGCATATACTATATATTAAATTCTATACCCAAGTCATGATAAAATGTGAGCGCTTATGAGTAATAAGCTACTCTTATCAACTTTTTAGTGGATGCGTACTTTTTCAAGTACAAGCTCATAATAACAGGTGTTTTAGCGAGAGTGGAGTGGAAACGGTTAGTATCTACGAGTATTTAATGCCTTTGGCTTTGTTTCATAATTTTCAGTTGTTCACTCTAATTACTGTTCAATGAAAGAAATAAACAAAGGAGGTACTTTTTTATTTCAAGTTAATACAGAATAGTTTCCCCTGATACTGAATATTTTCTCAGTTTCTGAAATTATTTTCTATATATATCGCTTTATCAATTCGTCATGGGTCTCGTAATTCTTGGTTGTCATTATATACCTCTTTAATACAAAATTTTTATTGATTTTCAGAATCCCTTTTAAAAATCATCTTAACTGGGAGAAGGCAATGATACATGTTAATCACTACTAAAACGCTGAACTTGGGTTAATGCTAGTTTCACAAGACATAGAAAGGGAAATTTATTTTCTAAAACTTTCTACTTTAGACCGTCTTATAAATTTTATTTGTTGAATAACATCTATGTGGTTTTTATGCAGCTACGGGTTACCACTCTGAACCACCTAAACGTGGACAACGAGCGACTCTGATCAATATTTTACATTACCAAGCAATTCTGAATAGCATAGCATTTGTTGACATTTTCGGCCGATGTACGGTTTTCAAACTCAGGGAAGGTGGATGATTTGAGTTCTGCTTATCAAAGACAAAGCCTAAAGATGGTTGCAGATTCTACAATTGAAATTCTTAGAACTTCGACTGCCTAATGACTGTAGCATTTTCATAGCAAACCTTCAGATTTTCACGAATCTTTCAGCTGGTTAAACATTCACACGGGCAGTGGAGCACCAATATGCTCCCTATTTGTAGGCTAGTTAATATTTAAATTTGCATCAATATTTATTTTGTCGTCTCCAACTTTATATCTACCAGTTGTAATATACTTAAGCCAACGATTTTTCCAGTTCTCGAAACACCTTTCATAAGCATTTTGGATGGCCTTCAGCTCCTTCAGCAAATTTTGCTTTGAGTCTTCGCTCGACTGAAAACGAGTTTCACGGAGCGGGTTTCAATTTGTAGAACAAGAAAAATTCACACGAAGCCAACTCTGGTGAATACGGTGGTTGATCGATGGTATTCATTGCGGTTTTGGCTATAAATTCGGTCATAATCTTGGTCCAATGCGATATTGCTTTATCCTCGTTTAAAATACATGAATTGGTCTTCCACAATTCCTTCAGTTTTCGACGGATGTTGTCACGCCAAAGCCCCAGTAAGGCCAAATAGTGCTCCCTAATGACCATCTATCTATCCGGAACAAATTCATGATACTCCACACCACGAATATCGAAAAAAATAATGAGTATCACCTTGATTTTGAAGCGGCTTTGGCGTGTTTTTTTTTTTTTTTGGTTTCGGTTCCATTCCGATGATTGTTGACTTATTTGCATGTTAAACTCATAAACCCATTTATCATGGGCAGTTATAATGCTCTCCATGAATGTAAGTTCGGAATTCGCACGATCAAGAATGTCCAAAGAGACTGGTTTACGGTATTCTTTTTGAAAAAATCAGGTTTATCAGGACCTGTGGAGCAACAACGCGTTTCATACTTAAAATATCCACCAACATCATTCGAATGGACTCGTAAGAGATATCGAGCTACCCTTTCAAGCACCATATCTTTCACTTTTTTAATATTTTTATCAGTTAAAGAAGTCGAGGCATGTCCTCAATGATTTCTCGAACATTTTTGAAGGCTTTGTACCACTTGTAAGTTTGTAGTTTTTGATAAGACTGAATCACCGTTAGCTTTTTCCAACAGTCGCAACGATTCCGCACAGGAAATTTGGTTAGAAATACAAAATTTGAGACCAATTCTTTGTTCGATACTTTTATTCATTGTAAAAATTGCAACGCACTACTGAGGTGTACGAACTTAAGCAGCTGCTGTAAACAAAGTAGTTGTCACATCGCGATCTTATTTGATATAGTAATTAAGGACAGTCCTACTAGCTTAGCAAAATACATTTTTTTGAAATGTCATTTGCCCGGGAAACTCAATTACAATTTCCTGGTGCTTTTTTGTCTCAATGTATCTCCGAAATTATTTGCCGAATTTATTTAAAAGTTTTGGAGAATATTCTCAGAAATATGTAGGATATTCCATATAGATATGGTATTTGCAAAATAAATTCAATTTTTTGAAATTCCCAAATGGTTATAGTTCTTTAACTTAACTTTGTTTGTTCTGCACAACAAATGAAAGCTTTGGCAATCCCTTCTTCGCCTTTTAAGAGAAAAACGCCAATTTGGAACTAAGTTTACCTGTAGCGTATTCGTAAAAAAATACTAATGGCTCTGCTAATGGCAGAAAAACTATATTTACAAAAGTCACATTCCTTCGTAATAAATATTTATAATGTTAAAAACGTGTGTCGACTCATCACGTGGTGAAAACACAGCAACCAGTTGTTACAAAACATTTCTATGATTAATCATCCACAATGTGTAACGCTTCTGCAGTAAATTGCTTTATCAATATGTGTATATATGTATGTATGTAATTGTTCTTGAAATTTATCAGTATTTAAAATAAATAAGTATTTTGCGGTTATGTGTATTTAAAAATATTATTAATAACTGTAAAGTAGAAAAATAACAAATCTAGTTTTGGTAGCTCATGATGTATACCATTAACTAACAAAAAACGGTGACGGCTTCCAAGAAAAAAATTAACTAAAAATAGTGGAACTTATTAAAGTGCCTAATACTTACTAATAAATGGTGTGCTTTATAAAAAAAAACTAACGGTAATGGAAGTACATGTACTCACACGTACAACATGGGCTTTGGCTAACTAAACCACCCAACTTTGCAAGCAAATAATAAACTAGCAACTGACCACTTTCCGTGCTCCTTTCACTCCGCACAGATGCCTACGATATGGAGACCTCCTCCGAATTGGAATTAAAATCGATAACATTCAATCACCAACATTACAATGTGGATGCTGAAGAATTTAAGCTCGTCTTCATTAACTCCTCCGACTCATCGTCCTCCGGCAAGGATGAGGAGTTCGAGGATAGCAGCTCCACCACTTCATCCACACACAACTACAGCAGCATTACGATAGACGACTGCGATTGGGATTACTTTGAGCCATCAATGATTTGCACCAGCGGCTCCATAACCAAACAAATCATATACTCACCGTGCGCCTCGCCGTTGGTCACGCGTCGTAACGCCGTAATGCGTGACTTTAAGTCTAGCGAGAGCACCGCCTCGCCCACCGAATCGCCACTGCTTTACCGCAAATCGCTTGTCTATTGTCCGCGCATACGCGAAAGTGACACCGGCACTGATGAGGAGCTGCTCATGCAAGGTGAAAGTTCTTCACAAACCAGCTCCGATGGCTATTTCGTGCGTGCACCAACCGCCGGCACGCCAAACATCAGTGCGACTGGTCGTCAGCAGCAGCAGCCGCAACAGCAACATCATCAGTTGAGCATGAAGACACGCATCAAAACGCGTTTTGTGGGCAAAGAAAGCAAACATCACCATCATCATCATCACTATCGACATCATCATCATGCCGCGGCCAAGCAAATACAGGAGAACACAGCCACAACGCCACTGGGTGTCTGTAGTTGTGGTGGCGTTACACAAGCGCCGCACACCGCACCGCCGCAGCCACAACCGCAATATGTGCCCATACCGGTGCCGGTGCCGATACCAGTGCCCATGGCCGCCTTTCACAGCTGGCACCCCAACGAACTGTTGAAGGGCGCAGCTAATACGCATGCCGCCAGCCATTCAGACATACTTAACATTATGGACAAAGATGAGCAATTGCGCGCCTCGCTGCAGAAGCTCTGGTGCACAGCAGGACCCGGTTTGGTGCAGCACACCGACGTAGCGGCCAACAATCTACAAGCAGCCGCTGCGGCGGCAGTGGTGGCAGCCTATTCAAATGCGGCCAACTATCAACAGCTGAGCGCCGGCAAATCCGGTGAACTAACTGTTGATGAAGGTGGCGGTGGCGGCGCGCCTTTGTTGGGTATGCAGGCAAGACTGGCGCGCGCCGGTTTCAAGTCATCCACGCCAGAACTGAGCGCCTCCACGTATTCGCAGGCTTCGTCATCTGGGTATGGCACAACAGCCACAGCTGGCAGCTTGGAGACATTGACCAGCAGTGGTTTGGGCGAATTCGGTAGTTTGAGCCGGTTTGCGGCAAACAGCCTGCAGCAACAGCAAACAATCTACCAACAACAACAGCAGCAACAACTAAATAATAACAACAACTTTGGCTCACAAACCACAAACAACACTGCCACCAACACATTAATGGTGCAGCACCAATCCACAGCTGTCAGTCAAGAAAGCAACAAAACACCAAGTTATACCAACACAAACAACGGCAACAACTACAACAGTACTGAAGCTAAATGCGGCGAGCAGTTGGCGTTTGGCTTGCGCGAACCACCAATATTAGTAGCAACAAAACCGTCGACGCGGTCGAGTCGTGTTTTCAGTGAGACGGATCAGCACGTTTTTGCCGAGGTGAACGCGTGTGAAACACTTGAAAATGAAACGCCCACATTTGTAGATGGCCAGCGCACAACAAGAGCAACAACAACAACACACTTTAGTGATTATAAAAAAGTACGGAGTCGTGCGCGCAGTACCGATAAACAGCAGCAACAGCTTTTACAACAACCGAACGTTGATATCGAAATTTCCTCGAACGCTACAGTTGATAAGCGCAGCGACTGCGAAAGCGCTGAGGACGCTGAGGGCATAGAAGAGGAAGCAACCGCCGCTGAATGGCAATTATTGGCAAATAGTTGCACATCTACCCATAGCGCTAGCCAGCGCTTCCCAGAAAATAACAAACAACAACAACGGCAAAGGTTATCATTAAAAACAGCTGAAAAAAGTGTGGAGCCAAACGAGTTTGCGCATTTGCAAGAAAAACTTGCAGGCGGACAGGTAGGCCGCGACGAAACAAACAGCGGCTATGTTAAAACTTGTACTGCCATACGCACCGCAAACATAGTTAACCAACAAAAACAACAACAACAATACAAGAACAACAGCAACTACAATAATAAGAGCAATAGCAAAAACCAGAAAAATAAAACTAACATTAATAGTGACACAGACCGAGACTGGAGCAGCGCGCTTGCTGAAAAGACGAATGAGGCGTCGTTGTCGTCGTCGTCATCATCGTCATCGTCGTCGTCACGGAGTGACCAGAATATAAAACAAACAAATAGCAACGCGCTAGCCACCAAACAAGTCGTGAAAACAACAAAACCAACATCAACCATACCAATTGCCTTGCAAAGAGCAGCAAAAGGTGTAGCAAGAAAAAGCGCCGACGTTGAAGTAAATTCGGCAGCGCGACAATCGGTCGCAGCATCAGCGCGCAGCCGCAGTCAGAGCGGGGATCGCCTGGTAGAACAAGCAGCGGCGGCGCCGTATTGCTACGACGAGCTAAACGACGGTGAGCAAAGCTTAAACACAAGTCCGGCGGCGCAATGCTGTAGTCACACGGTTAAAGTAGAAAAAGCGACAGCAGGCAAACAAAATCAATATAAACTTAAGGTAGCCAACAACAATAGCGCAGCGGCAAGAACTCGTTTGGCGAACAGCGTGGACGCCAGCACTTATAGTAATTCCACCACCACCACCACTTGGACTAACCACAACACCAGTGGCGGCAGCAATAGTGCTTTGCACGTCAGCGCTGACAACGCTGACACAGAGGAAAAGGTGGTTGTTTCGCGGAGCGGAAATAGTGATGTTGGTAAAGCGCACAGCGTCAGCGCGACAACTAACTATGTGCATGACGCCAACAGCGCTGTTGCAGACGTGAAAGGAATTGAGCAAGGCGCTGGCAGCAAACGTCAGCGCGTAGCTGAAACTAGTTATCGTCTGAACACTAAAGCGAGCACTTGTAAGACTGCAGTGAAGGCGACCAGAACTACAGCAGAACGATCACAACAGCTGCAGGAAAATGTCGAATTACTTTTGTTAATACCACTAAAGGAAGAAGAAAATCTTTTCGAAAACGAACAAGCGTTCTTCCAGCAATTCAATAATACTACAAAGAAGCGCGGCAAACAAACCAAATCCTACAGCGCCATGATTTCGATTGGTAAATTGAAGAGCGATGCCACAACGGCTGGCGGCTATCTACAAAGTGAAAATGTATTCTCGTCTTCAGATGCCGAATCGGCAGATAGCGGCGATACAGATACAGATTTGAGTGACAGTAACGAAAAGGAATACAAGTCAAAGAGCCGCACGTCCAGCGCCGCAGGAGCTGCGTCCGGCGCGCGACGCTCAGTACAGCGCAGTTATGACATCGCCAGTGTGGCGGGCATCGAAGCGCTCATCGTAAGTCATTTGGACGATGACGATGAGGATGGCGATGTATTGGCGACCAGCGCCGCTGACGAACCATATGCGCGCGTTAGGCGCACACATTCACGTAGTTCCGCCACTTCAGCAAAGGATCAGAATACCAATACGAGCAGCGAGAACACAGCAACCAATAGTTCGAGTTCGTCCGAGTCGATCGACACCGATGACACGGGCACCATAGCCGATAGACGACCCAAAAGCAAACATTTCTCTAAAGTATTCGTGGTGAATCCGGTGCCACGCGCGCACCGACGACGTGGCGCTTCGACATCTAGCGAAAATGATTCACAATCATCGGATGCCAATCTCGAAGACTCATCCGACAATGATACGGACACTGAGCGTCCCGATTGTGGCATTGTCTTGAATTCGGTGAAGGTCATTAGTGAAGAAGAGGCGGGCGCAACGGCAAGCGGTTGGCATATGGCAGATGAAAGTGAGAGTGATGATACAAGCACTAGCGACAATGAACGGAATGCGCATAATGATGCTGAGTACCAAAGCGACAATGATAATGATGATGATGACGACGGTGACGATGATGTTGCCGCTAATAATCGTATGTGCAAGGCAGTCAAAAGTGAACGCGGACATGTTGCTGGCAAATATGTGGCAACATCGGTCGATGAGATTGCCAATTGTATTATTGTCGTTGGCGGCGAAACCGATAATGAAGCGAACGGTAATGGCGGTGTGGTGTTGCATGCGATGCGTCTCTTGAACGACGAAGAGGCGGAGCGGCAAGCGCTGGGTGAACGCGAACGCGAACGTAAAAAGTGCACGGCGACGGCGTCGGGCAGTAGTAATAGAGCGCGCGCTATTGGTGGCACAGTTAGCAAGAAAGTGGCAAGTGAGACAGACATGGCTAGCGCCAATGGCAATAAAAACATAAGCAAAAACAATGAAAGCAACAAAAACGCTGAAGAAAGCCACATGCAATGCAGAAAATCAAGCGATCGTACAACGCAACAATTAGAGCAATTAAAAGCAGCACACGCCGATACAAACGATAAAACAACAACAATGAAAACAGATTTTACAACAATAGCAGCAAAAAATCAAGCAGAAATTAAAACAGATTTAGATAGCAAAACAGCTGTTGCAATGCCAAAACTTGCCACAGCAAACACAACAGACGCGCCAACGATTTCGTTTGATTTCAGCGCAACAAAAACAAACAAATGCTTTGAATGTACTGGCGAAACGCTGATGCGCGCTGATGGTGCTGGCGTAAGCGCACCAACAACAACTGCACACGATTGGGAAATAGACACACAAGAAGCCTGCGATGAGTTGCATAGCATTTCGAACGACGTTAATCGCTTGTTGGCGCTGACAAAACAGAACTCTGAGCTCGAACTGAAATTGCAAAAATTACGACGCGGCGTACAAGAAATCAACAAAGACCATCTGTCTTCGGCCACCACCACTGAAGGCGCGCTAAATAGTGCAGCGCTGGTGAATTACACATCCGCTACTACAATTACGCCGCCTAGCATTTCAAAGTCTTCTTCCACCGCCGCAGCGACGGTGACACCTGAGCGCGGCTTAAGCGATGACGACAATGGCGCGGCACAGAACAATACAGAAGCGCACAAAAGCGATGACGCGCGCGCCATTGCTGCTGTTTGCAATGATGACGCAACTATAAGGGACGCGCACAGTGTTAGCGGCGGCGGCGGCGACGAAGTGAGTGGTGCGCGACCACTGGGGGCAGCTGGTTTTGCACGCGGCGACGAAACGCGAGCACAGCGCCAACAGCATTACGAGTGCGATATGGTCGGGCATGAAGCTAAAAATAGTTTGCAAACAGGTTGTGGTGCTACTACAACAAGTATAAAAGAAACAACTAGAACAACAGCCAACAACACAAAGCTTGCGACGACAACAATGGGGGAAGCAATAATTGGTGGAAACGAAGTACTTGCAGCGAATGTAAAAGTGTTGAGTGCCGACGAGGCGGCTGAGGTAGAGGGACAGGCGCGCAACAACAAAGCAAACAACGAGTGCAACGATAGCGCGGCACAGGAACACGCCAAAGTGGAGGAAGAAAATACAGAAATAAATCAAGAAAATGAAAAAGTACTTGAGCAACAACGTGCTGCAAAACAAGCAAATTCAGAGAAGGCGCTGAAGGCAGACCAACGCGCTGTATGTGAGCCGCGCCGCTTGACTGCCGCTCAGGTTGGTGAAACAGGTAAAGAGCGCCAGACTTCTGAGAAGCAAGCAAGTGATTCTAATGGAAAAGAAACACTGAATGTGACTGAAATTGAAGAAGCGCAAAAACAACAACAAAAAAGCGCTGACAATACTACGGTGACGAAAGGCGATAATCGCATTGTTGTTTGTGATGAAAACAAAGAAGAAGGCGAGGATAACAGCACACAAACGGCAAACTTAAAACAAAAGCAAAACAAAAAGATAACAACAACAACTGCAGAGCAACTACAAAAGGTGGCACTTCAAGCAGATAATAAAACTGAAGAAGCGCATGTAAATGAGCCGCCGACGACGACAAACAAAAGGCCAACAACACTAAGCGCGAACGAGCTGGAACCACAGAAAACAGGTATGAGCACAGGTACGAGCCGAACAGCTGAGCAGTGCGCCAATGTAAACTACAAACAAAGCAAAGAAAACATAGTAAAAGATAAAGTTGAAGAAAAAACGGTTGTAGAAGAAGAAAGCGAAGAAGAGTACTTACAGCCACTACAACGACCAGCATGGCTGGGAAGATTCAGCGAAGCGTGCAAAACGACTAATGAACTAGCGCCGCCGCAATCGCTCTCCGGCTGTTTTATGGACTCGCTAGAGCCAACGAGTATGCCAGCAACTACAACTAATAACACAGCGACAACAACAATAAACAACGCAAATGCACTTGCGAAAAGCGACGAGCAAAGGCATAAAACACCTGAGCAAAGTGTTTACCAAGCCACGCTTATGTTGAGTGACGGCGCGGCAGCGCAGTCGCCAGCAGCAGTGGCTTGGCATCCAACACTGGAAGCGCAAGAGTGCGCGCAGGTAGCTGAAGAGTTGAGTTTGCAAATTAACGAAACGGCACAAGAGCGTCAGCTGGCTTGTGAGAGCGGGACGAGAGACGCGCCGGCTGAGATAGCAACATCAAAAGCAATAATTCACAACAATGAAGAGCACGAACATGGAAACGTCACTACATACACTAAAAACAACAACAACAACGACGACGACAATACCGTCAATGAAGTGGCTAACATCGTGTCGACGCGTTCGGGCCGAGCTCAGGTGAACGCAGCTGCGACAGCGGCCGTGGAAGTCGTACGCGCAGCGTCCGCTAGTGTTTTGGCCAACTCGTTGTGTTTAGTTGAAAATGAAATGTTAAACGCGAAAGACCGCAACGACGGTGACGGTGACGGTGCTGGTGATAGTGAGTTCGATAGTGACGGTGCTGTTTTGTCAAATTCTACACAAAGTGGCAGTGCAATTTTACAAATACGCGACAAGCAAAGTGCACAAGCACAAAGCGTAGAAAACGAACGCAATCAAGGTGAAGAAGATAAATCGCGCGAAGTGGCGTTAGTGCAAAATAAATCAAATAATAATAGCAACAACACACAAGTTGGTAGTAATAGTGTAAGCGCGTGTGTTTTAAGTGTGGAAAAGCGCGAAGCAGCGCATAGTGCTAACGAGGACGAAGGGAACGAGAATCAACAAAAGTCTGGCAAAATTGAAAATAATAGCCACAACGATAAAAGTGTTACAAAGGCCAATCATAAAGTTAACGCCAAAGTGGTGGTAGTGAATAACCAAATAATAGAAAACGCTAGCGAAAAAGGCTACGAGCGCGAGCGTGTACGTGAACGCGGTTACGACGAGCGCGCGGGTCAAGCAGAAAGCACATACTCGTACGACGACGAGTACGAGCGCGTAAACGCTTCGAAAGAACAACTAAAGCCAGCGTCCATTATAGCGTCATCAAGCGCTCGTGCGGAATACGCTGAACGCGACTTAGGAGCGGTAGTAACAACGGCAGGCGCAGGGGCGGCACACAACACATACGCACCCTATTTTAGTGTCAACAACGAAACCTTTAGTGGTAGCAGACAATTCGATAGTATTTTTGGTGACGCGACCGCACCCACCACGCGCACGAAATTCAACGCCAATTCTTCTGCACCCACAGCCGCGAGCGTGAGTCCCTCCACTTCACTTTCGGCCAAATATCGCAGTTTAATCATGATTACAAAAGACAACGGACAAATCGGTAACGGCAATGAACTGCTGGCCAACAGCAATGCTAGCGTTGCATTTCTGGACAAAGCGCATTTGGCCAGCAACAACAACACAGCAACCACCACTACCACAACAACAATAACGACAATAGAATCTGCGGCTACACGCGTCAAACAAGCCATACAAACACACGAGAATCGACTTGGTGGTCTTGGTGTTGGTGGTGGTGGTATGGATGGCGCTGATTGTGTTGGTAGCAGCGCGAATGGTGGTAGTATTATACGTTTGAGTGGTTATGAAGCGAACGCGCCGAACAGTAATAGCAGTCATGCAAATCACGTTAGCAGTTCCCCCGCAGTTTCAGCACAGCAAAGAACAAGTTTCAGCGATGTACACAGCATAGCCGCAAGAAACGCCAGCAGCGCTAATAACCACAGAGTAGATGGCGCTGATGACTCACTGAAATCGCCTTCCGCCTCGTCCTCCTCCGCCCTGCTGTATGTTTCGTCGCCAGCTGTTCGCAATACGATTAGCAACAACAACAATAATAGCAGGGTGACGTTGTCTTACGACATGAACGCCAGCGAACAGGCACATTTTCCCGTGAATACTGTGGATTTGCTACGCGATCAGAAGATTATCTACGGTGATTCGGAAGAGGAGGATTTCGACAATCTTTCGAATGGCCGTGGCAGCGGTCGCAGCAGTAGAGCCGGTGCGGACGACGATGCGGATTTTCTAGATAATGAGCATAACTCGAAGACGAAAGCTGTTTGCTTGGAGGACGGACTAGCGGACGATGACTCTTGGGTAGAGGAAATCAGTCATCGTGGGGATGAAGATTTCGGTGATGACACGACGCCAACTGCATCCGATTCGGAGGATCTAAGTATGGATGGCGATGATACCGTTGCGGCGAATGGCATGTTTATCGATCGCGAAGAGGAATTGCGTGGCTATCATCGTTCCACTATTGACTTCACCTTGCACACGATAGTGGAGGAGAGTTGTGAAGAAAGTGAGGTCGCCTCATTGCGTGGCGCTGAAGATTGCGGTGAGGAGTTGGATGAGTTGGAGCGACGCCGACAACGCACCATCAATCATCATAATCGCTTGTCGGCCTCCGATTTGGAAAAGTATTTCTTCTTCGATCTAGGTGATGGCAAAGTGATGAGCTCGATTGACACGCGTGGCGACGACACAGCATCTGAGGTGAGCAGTGAATGTTCGGAAGGCCTAGATTCGCTTGGCGTGCCGGAAGAGAATGCAAACGATAGTAATAGCGCGGCAGAGCTCGCATCATCGCGTTTGGAGAAGTACTTTCTTTCCGGTTTTATGGGTTTCAGCGCAAGCGATAAAAACGAATCCGATGAGAGCGGTAGCGTGGGCAGTGATAGTGAAGGTCATCCCAGTCCCAGTCAGCGACGTAAACGTTTGGTACGTGCACGTGGCACACCGCGTTCACATAATTCCTCATTGGACAATCTGCTGGTCGATTCGCAATCCTTGCCTGCCGACTCACTCGAACCGAGTCTCATACCATCCACTGCCAGCGATCTGTTAGACTCTTCCGAATCGGAAGCATGCGATGACACCGTACTGCATATAAGCAGTGGTGGCGAGAAGGCATTCGAGAGCAATTCTTCGGATACGATTAAACGTAAGAAACAAGTGCGTAAGCGTCATGACTCGTTGGATGAGAAGAAACTACATGACTCAGCCGAGGATGCAGGCAAGTCAGGTGCGACAAATGCCGAATGTCGCACACCCACACCCGGCTCCATTAGCAGCGCACAAGCGAAGAAACAGCAACATCATAGCCGTGATAGCGGTTTTGTAGGCAGCAATGACGATCTGCTTAAATCGCCCGAAACCGAATTGCCAACGACCAGCGCGGCAGTACGTACGAAATCGCCTACAGCGCTGGAACAGATCGAAGAGGTAAAGGAATCGCCACTAAACGTCACTAGTGAAACTATCGTTTTGCCCGAGGTGCGTATTACTACGCCAAATGACTCAACAACAACGCTGCAGCCAGATGGGCTTACGCTCAAGCCACCACTGCCACCCACAGCCAATGCTAGTTTGGTGCGAAAGGATAGTTTCAACAACTGGAGCTCGGATGAAGAGACCAACTTGATGATGTCGAAGATGCGTCAGTTCTTCAAAACACTTGTGGTCGCCACTGCCAATGCGCAACAGAACTACGGTTCTGCAAATAACTCAAAGGGTACCACACCCAATCAAACCACACCTATTTCGGTGCGACGCATGAAGACGAGACCACAACTAGCATACTTCGAGAATGAGCTCACACGCCTGATGAAAACAGTGCCGGGCATAAATGATGAACAAGTGCGCGAAATTGTTGAATACTTAAGCAGTGAAGACACGTGGTCCGACTCATGCGACTCTTCCGATTATACCAGCTCCGATCTCGAAGGCAGCAATCGTCGTAAAGGCGAATTAAAGGAGCAAATCTCCGCAAGTTGCCAACAAATTATAAACAAATTCGAGATAGACGAGGAAGGTGATCGCGGAGACGGCGGTCTGCTTGAGGTCGATACACACGGACTGAATCCGGACACAGCGCTGGTATATCAGAAATTAGTGGCGTCATTCTCGAAAATCGCTGTGGGAAATGCAAATAATACAACTACAACGCAAGCCACGGTTGAGCTGCCACCAGCCAGCGCAGAGGACGTCGACACAAAGCGCACTGTGGAAGAAGATCAAATTTCAACCGGAAGCACACAAAGCGTAGAACGTTCTCCGCAACTGTTTGCCAAGGTAATGCAGCACATCGGCACACGGCTTGTCGCGCTTATGCACGAGGTAAACAGCGGTAATGATTCGCACGGCACCAATTCACCAATTGCGCCACAACGCAACCACCACAAACGACTACAAGCCAAAATATCCATTACTACCACGGAGGATGAAGAAGAGAGCCCCTCAGAGAGTGGCGACCAAGCGAAATCGACGCGCAACACACATCACACAACACAACAACAACATTTCGCATATCAACACCACCTACACCAGCCGCATCATTTGTCACATCAAACGAAATCGAACAAAGCGCTACAGGACGAAGCGAATAATCTCGCACGTAGCAAATCACACGATCTACTGCTCGACTCAGCCTCGACATCGGCAGCATGTAGCAGCAGCGTAAGCGGTAGCAGTACAGGGGCGACACGTCCACACCATCATCAGTCGAGCAGCGGTGTCAGCGATACCGCCGGCGAGGAGTGTGGCGTCGCCAGCGATTATGAACGTTTCTCGTGGCGCGGTAGTTTTGAATCGGCATTACTGGCTAATGGCGATTCCAGAACGAAACTCAGTCAACTCGATCGTGACAACTCATCGTCTGCGTCCGCTTTGGCCGTTGCAAAGCGTCGTTCGGCAGGTGATCTGTTGTTCAACCACAAGAGTATGAGTCGCGAGCAACTAGATCGTGTGCGTTCGTGCGGCAGTATCGGTGGCGGCGATGAACGGCATCAAGAGCTGGAGGCATCACCGGCCAAACCCTGGGTTACCACCAATGATTGCAAGGATGTGCGACGCTCTAGCGTGCCAGATGCCATCTACGAATCGGATTCATCGGATGAGGACACATTCGGTGCGCGTTCAACATTACCGCGTAGCTTAAACGGTGTTACGCAAGTGGCCAGCACTAACTCATTGCCACGTCTACCCACTACAAGTATGGGCGCAACAACTGCGTCGAATGTCAGCGTCAACGCTGCACAAACCACAATCGCCACCTCGACGCCACTCACCAAATCACAAGGCGCGCTCAATTACAGCTCCGGTGGTAGCGCGAAGAGCGCGCGTTATCGTTCACCGAGCTTAGCGAGTCGCGCCAGCGCATCCTTGAGCGCGAAAAAGTCCAGCGCCAGCTTGGGTTTGCAGCATTTCCTCTACTCGAAGCGTGATGCGCGCAAGCGCTTGAATATGTCGGGCGGTAAGCGCACTTTTATTTTTATTTTAATTTTATATGTGTATTTACATATTATTTAACTGTTCCGCGGTATATCAGTTTATTTTAGCTATAAAAATACTTATCAGTTAGGCGTGAAATATGTGAAAGCATAATTACAATTATCTTGTATGCAATTAACTTTTATTGACTTGGGCTTTCGGTGTGTTTTTTCGATGTTTTCAAAAGCGTTGTGTCATATAAAAGTTGACAGCGTGAAACGCGTCGTTGCATTTTGTTGACTTTCGCTCTAAACAGCTGTAATCATCTGACGCAGCTGCGATCGCTGCGCGCGCTACTTAGGGCTAGCAATTAATTGCTGATAAATATTTAAAAGGTCAATAACTGTGTTGCATAAGCGCCCAATGGAAAATACGAAGCTGCCTGATGCTTTCACTCACAAAAAATAATTTTTATATATTTACACAAGTTCATTATAAATTTCCGCCCCTTTTGTAGTTGCAGCTGCATTTACCTACTTCAAAGTCACCACCAACCAAGCGCAGTCTCTGAAATTGTCATGAGTGCTTACATATATGTATATAAATTAAACTTTTCCTATTTACTCGCTTAAGCGTCACAGCGACACATACATCTTCTTGGCCCAGTATTGCGTCGTTGCGTCGAAAGCGCGCACCGCGCGGCGAAAAGCTAAAACAAAACGAAAAAATGCGCGCTTTTCAACGCAATCAAGGTCAATTAACTGTTCCCAAATTAAGCGTGTCTCTTTGAGTGCTTGCGGGCCAAAAGGTTTATAAATTATATTGCACACAAACACACACACATTCATACGTGTTTATGGCTGTAAGCGCAAAGCTAGCAAAATGCCAAAAAGAAATACAACAACTGCGCAGCTTTCAAGCGATTCTGTGTACGCGTCGCGACACAAGCGATTAGCGGTCAATTCTCGATTGAGTCAAAGCATTACTTTGCTACACACACACACACATGCAGCACTGAGCCACGCTAAACTTACAATACTTGTAGCAGCTGCAATGTTTCGATCGATTTAGTGGGCGTAGGCGGGCTTTGAACTCGCAACACTGTGTTTTCTGTTAATAAAAAAAGCAAAAGCAAAAAATAAATATTTTTTATTTATTTACTTTTGTCATTTGATTCGTTTGCGCTTTAATAAGTTCTTTATTTTTAAGGTGCTCTTACGCTTGTCTGACATAATTTATCACCATCGCTGTAGGCAGTTAAGACATTGTGGGCATTTTTAATTTAATGTTATCTCCTTTTATCTATTTGCTGCTTGCAAATACAGCAATAAGTTGTTTTTGGTACTTTTTTTTTAATCTTTTCCATTGACGCCTTAATATTTGCCAGCTTTATCTATGTTTACACACACACATATGCGTGCATAGCAGAGCATAGCATGGTGTTTGGCGTTTTTCCTTGAGTTGGCGCAAAGACCCCAATCAATTTGATTCTGGCTGCCAAACTTTTCGGTTTATTAATTTCATTATTTGCATAGATTTTTACTGCTTTTGCAACGCAAATGCAAACACACTCACACACATATACATATATAATCACTTATAATCAAACATACAAATATACTTTACGTATATATCCGCTTTAACTTTACAGCAGTATGAAAAATAACTTTAATTTATTTGGCCTTTTCAAGCGCCGCACACACGCGATATTTCGTCGTTACGCTTGCATTTCCTACTCAGTAGGTCGATTAGCTAACCACGCGGCATTTCCTCACTTCCCTTCACTCAAATTTTTGTTGTTTTCACTCGCTTTTTGTACAATTCGATATTCATTCCGACGTTTTTGTTTGTGCACCGATTTGGTGTTACATATAATATATAGACAGATATACATACAAGTATACAATTGCGCGATATTCATTCCGACTTTTTGGAACAAACTTAAAAATTAGCAAAATATATTATATATTGATTTTTTAAGAGCTTGTCAATTTTGAAAAGCGCTTAACTCGATTTGGTGTTACATATAATATATAGACAGATATACATACAAGTATACATGTGCTATCGTTTGGGTGCTGTTACATTAAAAAATACTTCGATTACAGTCATGCGCAAAGGATTTCAACACATGTTTTTGAAAAAAAAATTCTTTTTAGACTGAACAAACTTAAAAATTAAAGCAAAATATATTATATATAAGGTTGTCAAATATCTCCCTTCCGTTTTTTTGCTCTTTATTTAATGCTTTATAAAAAGTGTTACAGTGAGCGGATTTAGTTCAAATATACGCCATTTCGTTCGATAATCTGTTTCCATTTAGACGGCAACTTCATAATACCCCCCTCGTAGCGGCCCCTCTCCTTATTTGTGAAGAACTCGGACAGCCACTTTTCACAAGCCTCTTTTGAGTTCAACTTAACACCAACAAGGGCGTTCGCCATGGACAGGAACAGGTGGTAATCACTTGGCGCTATGTCCTATATGGTGGATGCGATAAAACCTCCCATCCGAACTCACGTAGCTCCGTAAAGACAAAAAGGCGGAAGAGAGATATTTGACAATTTAATATATTGTGACCAAAGAGAACCCGAGAATTGTAAACAAAACGCAACATATTTAATTATTCATCAATATTTATTTTGTTGATATCAAAGTAATAATACCCACCAGATGCAATACACTTAAGCCAACGATTTTTCCAGTTCTCGAAACACTTTTCATAAACACTTTTTGGAATAGCCTTCATTTAATTCAGCGACTTTTGTTTAATATTTTCGACCGAATGAGAGCGGGTTCCATTTTGATGATGGTTGACTTGTTTGCTTGTCAAACTCATATAATCATGTCTCAGCGGCAGTTATAATGCTCTCCATGAATGTGGGATCGGAACAATCCAGCATGTCCAAAAAGAACGCATTTCATACCCAAAATATCCAATGAAATCATTCGCACGGACTCGCGAGAAATATCGAGCTCTCTAGCCATCTCTCTAAGACTTGCCTGACGATATTTAAGCACTATATCCTTCACTTTCTTAATATTTTCAACAGTTGGAGAGATCGAAGGTTGTCAAGAACGAGACATGCCTTCAACGACTTCTCGACCATTTTTGAAGGCTTTGTACCACTCATTGACTTTTAGAATGATTCCGAACACGAAATTTGGTAAGAAATACAAAATTTTAGACAAATTCTTTGTTCGATACTTTTATCCATTGTAAAAATCGCAACGCACTACTGAGGCGTGCCGACTTAAGCAGCTATACGCACGGACGGGCCTGGCCTAATCAACTCAGCTCATCATGCTGATCATTCATATATGCCTATGTTTTATAGGGTCTCTGATGTTTTCTTCGGGGTGTTACAAACTTCGTAGTAACTAGTTCAATTAGAGAGTTATTTTTTCGGAGATGGTTGGTTGGTTGCAATGGGTATCACAGGATTGCGAGACCGCAAGCGGCAGAACTCAGGCAATCATTAGACGAATTGTGTTTCCGGGTGGTAATCAAATTAAATTTTATCCAGAAACACAGTGGATTAGTTAAAATACCTAATTTTTCCACAACTGACCAATCATCATAAGTTGGAGCATTAGGAGCCGTGGAATATAAGCTGTCTCATCAGACTGAAGGCTGGCCATTCGCAAAGATGACATTCCCACGATTGGCGGATCTAAGAAACCGGATTGGTTTCGCATTTTTATGCGGCCAAATACTGCCAACTCAACACCATTCCTCGAAATTACTTCAGGAAAGTTTTCTGCCACCCAAACCACAGCCACATAGTGTTTCAATGGCTCATCATATAACTTTTCTAACTTTGCAAATGTGGAATCTTCAGGTTAGGTGCTCTGTGATGGCCCTACCTGGTGTAAATGTGATGACTTTTTGACTAGTTTCTAGTTTTGGTGTAAAGTATCCATCCTAAATGTGCATATTTAGATATTATATGCGCTTCAATACTTTATTGAATTAACCTTTTCGCCACCAGAGGTGAAGAGGTGACCTCACTCACGAACAGTTAACGACAGTAACAACAAGATGCTCACGCTCTCTCCACGCTGGAGTGGACATATTAATTGCAGCTTCCCTGCTCAAATGAATGTATTTAGTTACTAAAATTTTTTTTATATATAATTGTATTTAAATTACTATTCGAGCGCCAATACCACTTCTACGTGAATATCGAGTTGTGAAGCACTGACAGTGACACTTCTCCGAATGCGACAGTGAGCAGCTTCATTTAGTAGCCACTTTGCGTGCGTGCGTTCGGGACAACAAAACATATAATAAGGCGGAAGTTGTAATACAAAAAAAATGATTTCATAAAAATCGCATGGAGTTAATTGCATTAAAAAAATTATTTAAAAAATATTAAAAATCGAATTTGTAAAAGCAAGTAAAAAAATGTAAAAAATATTGAGTGTACTATAAAATTTTGCAAAGCAAAACATAACAACAACGACAAAATGGGCGCAGTAAATATTAGTTAACGGCACAAAAGTTGTTAGCAATTGAAAATCGGAGTTTAAAAATAACAAAAGAGCGCTAAAAATAGCCATGAAAAATGGAAAAAATTACATTTTCTTTTTGCTTCAATGGCCAGCTTAAACACACACACACACATGCAAAACATACAACTGAAGTGAAAGTGATTTTTCATAATAAAGCATGGAAATACATAAAATTGAAAATATTTACGAATATTTTAGCATTTAAGCCGTTTCGGCGGTGCTCCTCACTTTTCTCGGTCGCGGTCGCTAATAACTTGTTTCAACAATGCCTTACTTTGCCGCTACACTGTGCCTTAAAAGTTGGTTAAATGCACAAAAATGTGAAATAAAAAATTAAACACAATTTTATAAGAAATAAATGCACAAGTTGAAGTGCCTTACTGACCACATGGCCAGCTGCTCGTGGAGCTGCAAGTTTCTTTAAGTAGATTTCAGTAGTTGCTGGCACCTACAGCGCTACAAAAAAGAAATAACCAAAAACAACAACTAACCAACCAAAAAGCCAATTACCAACACAACTACAACATATAACATGCCAAAATTACAGCAACAACTTTAGCAATAATAAACCAGAAATTCGCCAGCTTCAAATTTGTTTCCCCCAAAATATACGAAGCCGTAAAAATTTACACACACACTCACATACATATATGCACACAGTCAGCGCTGTAGCGTTATTTTATGACGCTTTCGATTTACCTTTTGTCGTTTTGACCATAACTGCTGGCTATTCATAAAGACACCGCTTTGCGACGCTCGCAGAATTCGTGATTCTTTTGTCGTTTAGGCGGTTTTTTTGCGGTTTTTATACCCTGAACAGGACAGATTAAGTCTGCCACGAAATTTGTAACATCCAAAAGGAAACATCAGAGAAACTGTAGAGTATATATATATATGTATACATATGTACATATAAATGATCCACCATTTAGCCATGCCGGACTGGTTGTCTATAAATTAGTTCCTCAGTTTTTGAGATATCGCTCTAACATTTTGCACACGT
This sequence comes from Bactrocera neohumeralis, assembly GCF_024586455.1. Lineage (NCBI taxonomy): Eukaryota > Metazoa > Arthropoda > Insecta > Diptera > Tephritidae > Bactrocera > Bactrocera neohumeralis. Next base: position 62,003,228 of record NC_065919.1, read on the forward strand.
CCTATTCTCTACAAGCGGATGTTTATTTGTCGCAACCGTCAACATCGGACTACTTATATCATATCGCTGCCATACAAACTGATCGACCACACTCAAGGTCTTGTATGAAAACTTTTTTATTTGTCGAGAATTCATCATGAAACTTGACAGAAGTTATTGTCTAAGACAATACTAAAATAAATAAAAAACACTTTGATATCGAATCACTATATCATATAGCTGCCATGCAAACTGATCGACTGCACTCAAGCCCTTGTAAGGAAAAATTTTTTATTTGTTGAGAATTCATCATGAATCTTTGCATGAATTTTTGTCTAAAACAATGCTAAAATATGTAAGAAAAAATTTCAACATCGGATCACTATAGCATATAGCAGCCATACAAACTGAACGATAAAATTCTTGTTATTATATAAAAACCATTTTTGTTTGACAAGATGTCAACACAAAATTTAGCACATAGTTTTGTCGAAAGCAGCGATAAAATCTTGGAAGAAATTTTTTAAATCGGACCCCAATGGCATATATCTGTCATACAAACCAATGGATCAAAATCAAGATAAAGTTCTCTTTATACCCTTTCATGCTGCCAAAAAAGCACCTGTTAAGGGTATTATAGCCTCGGTGCAACCGAAGTTAAACTTTTTCAAATCTGTAACTTCTTTTCTTTTTCACGTTTAATACTTTAGAATGCTAAAACAACAATACATACAAGTATGTGGCTTTTATGCGCATAGAAATTTGTTAAAATATTCTCTTGAAGCATCGCAAAAGTGTCAGGCATATGAATACATATAGTATATAAATATATATGTGTTTGTTTGTTTGTTTTTATTCACGCGTTCCAAAGTGTCTAAACTTTCAATTTTTTGTGTTTGCTTTGTTTTGTCTTTTCTCATTTTTGCATTGATATTTTAATTTTCATACTTTCTTTTTCATTTGAGTTTACGTCCATTTACAAGCAAGCATATATTTCGTCTGCTATTTACATATAAACGTATACATAAGTATGTACATATATGCAGCAATATTTATATTTTATACAAACAGTTATTTTGTTTGCAATCTCACTCTACTTGTTCGACAAATTCGAAACCAATTCATTAGTTAAATAGGCATTTCACACGCTCTTCTAAGCACATAAATTTTATTACCAAGCATTAGGGGCCGTTACGAGGCGTGTATTTAGTTTTATTCCATTTTGCCATTTTTTGTTTACATGCAAATATTTCCTACAATTATTTTACGGTCTTTTGGTCTAAGCACACATTAAAATCGAACAATCGAACGTTTCGGTTTTGCTCTTAATCTGAGGAGCATTGTTCAGAAACTTTCGAAAGTGGTTCGTTTACTACCAGAAAATTTTAATATAATTTGGCTTTGTTATAATTTTAATACGCCGTTTTCATAAAAAATCACGTACTCCTAATTAAAATGCCATAAATTTGGCTTTGACCTACAAAAAATTTCGCTTTTATTACGGTAAATCTGCGTATGCTTTGCTGATATTGGGATATAGTTCGGTAGAGGTAAAAGTTAGTTTAAAATTGTTTGGAAAATGTATTTGAAAGTTAAGAAAAGCAGAAAAAATTAGCTGCACCGAAGCTATAATAACAATCACAGGTGCATTTCTGATAACATAAAAGATTATTAACAGATTTTTATCGGTCATCTCTTCCATACAAGAACTTTAGTTTGATTAGCCAGTTCATATGGCAGCTATGTCCCATAGTGGTTCGACATCAGCGATTCCGACAAATGAGCAGCTTTAAGGTGAGAGAAGGACATGTGCAAAATTTAGGGACTAGTACAGACACACGGACATGGCTAAATAGACTCAGGTCGTCAAATGAATCATTGTACTATGAAATATTATATAATAGCGTCTCTTACGATTCCTTCTGGGTGTTACATACTTCGTGACAAACTTAATAGTAAATGGTGATCCATTTCGAAGTTTCCTACTTTTTTCTAGAAAAAACACAGAAAAATTTGGCCGAAAATGGCGGATCATCTTGGAATTTTTCAAAGAGCCCACAGTGCGAAGCGATGTTGCTCGGGAAGCTTGAATGGCTTTAATTGTCACGGCTCGGCACGGCTCTCACCTCAAATCTCCACCATCTTCGTGTACACTCTCAGCTACGGCTGCTATATTTTCTCGAATATTATCCAATAATGAGTTCTGGGTCTCAAGATGGGTGATGATGTTGAGAATAGTACGCTCAGTAGGTCGATTATGTTGACCATAAATTGAGCAAGTTGAGCTGTTAAATTATACACGACTCACGCGTGATCTACCTAACCTAACCTAAACACCATCTTACCCTTGTTAATTCGGTTAACCTACAAAATAATATCAGCGGTATATATTATATCTTTACAAAGTTTGATTCCATTTTGCAATAAATTCAGCTTCTTTATTTCACTTAAGGGGAAACCACTTAACATTTTCAATGCATACATTTATACTTATATACATTATATTATAGTATAATGGTAGATGCTAAGTTCCACGAAGTAAACTCACGTTCTTCCCAAAACAAATGACGCGTAAATTTTACCAAAAAGCCAGTGACTGCAGTGCCATTGCTGCAAAAACCAAATCCCCATTTTAAAAGCGTTATTTCAGTGCAGTATGTGTGTATATATATGCATGTGTGTTTAAATGTATATATGTACAAATGCGCTAGTATTGTTAGGCACTCACCTCGAAACCGCCACTACCTGCGGAGTGCTTTGGCTGCAGTCACTATGCATTACACATATAAAAGTGTTTATGTGTGTGTGTATGACTGTATTGTGTATATAAATTTAAAAACAACGATGATTAAAACTGAGTTTTACCCACCGCAAATTTTAATTAAATAACTCCAAAATAAAAGATTGCATTTTTGGAAATTTATTTGCAATTTTTTTTAACGAATTTCACTAATACAAACACAAATATGAAGTTTTCTCAACTTTACCATACTTTGGAAAAATATTTGTTTTTATAAAATTTCATTATATTTTTATGTAAAATTCGAAAAATTTCATACTAAAAAATATAAAAACAATTCAACTACAAATTCACTAGTTTAAAATACCACACTTTAGTTAAAAATTCTGTATAAAATTCAAAAAAAAAAAAATCGTATTACAAAATATCAGATTTTTTTTTAATTTTTGAAAAATTTTGCCACCGCATAGCGTGCATATTTCAATGAAACTTGTGCTGAGTCACCATATTGAAATGTAAAGCAAATTAATTCATTTAATTTAATTTTCATGCAATAACAAGAAACCTTCAAAGGTTAAATGTACAATGGCAATTGATATGATTTGCCGTTAATTTGTGCTATTAATAAAAAATGTACTCGCATTCAATAACATCGTTGTAGCTTTTAAGCGCATTATTCAAATACATATGTTTATGGAATTCTTGGAAAATAATATGCAACAACAGCTTTATAATAAAATCAATAGACCTTCATATTGCAATCAACCACTTTAGTAACGGAAATAAGCGTTGTAGATGTGAAAAATGTTATACCGAAAAGCCAACGAACGCAGCCTTAAGCTGTATTCACACGCAGCAATAACGCACATTTTTTGGTGATAAAAAATCTACCTTGATCTCAAATGCAACTGCACTTAGGTAGCTTGACAATGCTTATAATGAGCTTAACTGGCAGTCTTTCCGATTTTTTTAATTTAGCGGTCGTAGTTTCTTTGCGTTACTTCAAAGAAGAACTGAAATCTGTACTGCTGTAGACTAGTTGAAGTTAGTGCTGAATTATTTAAGCGCCAATTTGTGTAACTTGTGTTTTGTAAATTATTTTTAGGCTGACCTAACCTCACTTTTCAGTTAGGTCAATGACTAAATGTAAAATTAATGCCTTTTCAAACTGAGCTCTTCATTTATTATTACTTATTAAAATCTTGTATGTCACTACACCAAAAAATAATATGTTTTGCCCGTGAATTTCGAAGTAAAAGCGAAGTGTACTTTAAAAAAATTAAGCCTTATACTCAAAACAAAACGTACAAATAAGATTTTTCACCCGCTTCAAAAAGGTAGATATTTGCGACTCAGTTCACTTTCGACCTGATCTTAGTTCCAAAACCTGTAGTATACATATTGGGTAGTCGGAAAAGTCTTTTCGCATTTTCTAATCAAACTATTTTTTGTTTAATTTTTAATAATACAAAAATAAACAAATATGTACCATTTTGGTCGACCACTTTTTGCTATTTTTCCGCTAGAGACATTATTCTATCAGTGTTAAACGTTCATCAGTGTAAATCGAAATTTCCAGAACGGAAGCGAGCGAACCATTGTTGTGCAGAACTGATACAGCATGGTCTCCGTAAACTTCACAAATTTCATTGGAGGCTTGCGTGGCATACTTCCCTTTTTATACAAACATTTCAAAATATAGTGAATCTCTTCATTATTTTCACTCATTTTTGAATAGCTGTAACTTTTTTTCAACTTCCCCCAATTTAATTTTTTTTGTTAAATGAAGCTTATAATCTCACCTTTCCAACACTATATGGTATGACACAATGTGATTGGTAGCACTGGAGCTATACGACTGCTACGATATGTATTGACAAAATACGAAAAGACTTTTTCGACTACCCAATATAAATATTTGCCCAGACGCACACCCAAATAAGTGGAGACACCAATCTAGAAAGGATTTGTTAGGTGAATACCTAATGCCTTAGGTAAGACGGGAATATTTGAGTGATTGTTATTTTGAAAGAATATATCGTCACCTGAAATGCAAAATAACGTAACAACATTTTCGGAAATTTACAGTGGCATGAATGGAACACGAAATAAAATGGAACATGAGTGAAATAAAATTTTAATATTGGTTAAAACTAGTTTATATTTGATCGGAGAACCAGAAAATGTTGAACATATGTACATAATATTATGTATGCAATTTGAAGTAGTGAAGCGTAATCAATAAAACACCCAATTTCGAATTTTTTGATGACACGTTATTTTGCATTTCGGGTGACGATATGTATATTTGAAGCATCATTTCTAAAGAAGTTTTCGATAAATTTTCTGAGATAAAACACTAAAACCAAAGGGTTATATTTTATTGAATGTTTTTTGTTACTTTTTTGAGGTTAACTGAAAATTTTTGAAATATGGGTTTCTAGAAGCTTCATTAATTTTGTGTTTTTCTGTTTAAAGAGCTTCAAGGGAACCTTCAGAGGTCACACACGAAGTCAAACGTCGTATGACCTCACTTAAATATAGGTACACTAGGTATATTCTAAGTTGTATACATTATATTTTTGGAAATCTCCACCATGTATATGGTAAAATAGTTGCTGGAATAATTTTCGGGCGTTACACCAGTCAAGAATTTTCAAAATTTTGATTATTTCATTTTTTGCTTAAATTACACTTCAAGCAACCAAAAATAATGCAGGTTGAAAGGCAAAGTATCTTTCCTTTTACTTCCAGATTAAATTCTCAATTTTCTTTTCATTATATTTATTGATTGATTATTGTTTAACTAATATATCTTACTCATTCAATTTTAATTTTCGTTACAAATCAAAACTCACAACTTTTATTGCGAATAATTAGTTGCTTACGAGTCTACTTTTTACATACATTATTTAAGCAAAATGTATTGCCAAACAAAATATTTCGCTTCTGCTTTTGTGAGATTTTCTGAAGTCATTAGCTTTTCCAGCACGAGATGTAATTACGATCTCTTTGACCTTAAACTCGAGTAAAATGTTCGTAAGAAATCATGAGCACTTAATTTACCGCTACTAGTGCTATGTGTTACCGAAATGACCAACATTTAACACCACGTGTATTAGAGCAAAGCTCTAGAAAAGAGATTGATGATCGTATCTTAATCTTATTCTAGCAGCACGAGCACTAATTATATTTTAACTAGTTTGTAGAGCTTTGTAAAAGTACAAAATATTACAAGACCTCAAAGTGTGTTTATGAATTACTTCCACATGTGCATATATATGTACGCTTCGTGTTATAAGACTCTTTAATGATTTCCGCTTGTTTACCATCGCGCTGTGCTTAAAACAACAAAACACAAGCAGCTTGCTAACATATTCTTAAAAAATAACAAACCCTTTATGTCTTCATATCAGCGCTATGAACTCAATTAAATGAATTTGACCCGAATTTCAACTACCAAATACGCGCTCTGCTATAAACCGCGCGCGCGCGCAACTTAAGCCCAAAATGAAAAAAGTTACGCGTTTATTACGTCCGAAAAGTAAGAAAGCGAAAGATGCGCAATATAACGCGTTGAGCGCTGCTAACGGTAATGGCGGTGGCGCTCATATAGATGCTAGTGCCACTGAGCCCATGCCTGCCATACACAATTACGGAAAAAACAAGACAAAGGTTAAAACAAAACCAACGAAAACACAACAAACAAAAGTAAAATTAACTGGCGCGCGCACGAAAAACCAATCGGCGTCAACAAGAACGGGTGACGCCGCCTACACTACTGTGGCGCTAGAACGCGCCTCGAGCTCCTCAACCACGGACAACAACAATTTCAATTATTCATCGCTGAATCGCAAGCGCAACAGTTATAGCAACAGCAGTTGCGGCAGCATCATCACACGCGACACTACAACGCCCACAGCCACCGCTTCAACGGCGTCGAAACAAACACTACAAAAGCACCGCAGTCATAGCAGAAAGCGCTGGTGGCGCCGCTTACTGTGCTACAACCGCTGTGCATGCGCGCGCAGGAAACGCGCCACCCAACCGCACAACCGTTACAAAGATTACTGGAATGAGCCAGCAAAAAAACAAAAGCGGCCGAGGTGTTGTTCCTGTCGCGTTGGTTGGCGTAAGCGCGTAGGTGCAGCGAAGTGCTGGCGCTGGTGTTGTTTACCCTGCTGCTGTTGTGACAGACGCACAGGTAGTTATCCATATGACTCGGAGGAAGATGATGACATTGATGGCAAATTCGCTGCATACATTTATGAAATGCAACAGAGAGACATGGTTGAACTACCAGCAGCCTTGGCTGACACAACGCCAACCATAGCAACTACACAATTACAAAGTATGCCAAAGAATGAGCTCGCAACTACTAAACAGGCGCACTCACTAATTAAAACTACCGAAGGGGTTATCATACTCGGCAGTGCGCCAGTAGTTGGCGCGTGTAATGTGCCGTCGCAGCCACCGCCGCCCACTGCATTAGTCTATCGGCGCCGCAGCAGCAATGGTGGTTTGTTGAAGCTAAAGCCACGCGCTTGGACATGGGACGATAGTTTGCGCTCCAATTCAGATCGTTTCCTCGAGACGCTCGAGGAGGACGAATTGAATGCGCCACATGTTTGCAGTTTTGTGGCGCGCCGGCCACCTTTACTCGCGCCAACAGCTGAGGTCCACAAGCGAGGAGGTATAACCCCACCCCACACTCACATGGGTATGGTGAGACCACAAGCGAATCACTGTACTCGTAGCTTAGCAGCAAGCGGAATGTTTAGCACGTAAAGTGCACCGAAATTAAATTCCTCACGCACAAATATTGATGTATGCTCATAATATAAATATTTCGGTAAACTCACAAATATTTTATGAGTACTTTCAGCAGCACAAATTATATCATATTTATGGTTTTCGTATAGTCTATAAAAACATGAGTAGCTGCAAATTGCAAATTACTTACTCGCCACTGAAATTCTAGGTAACAGTTCTCACAAGCTCCACCAAGCAATTTTGCACTTATTCATGCATGCATCATAGCACTTTTTGAATTTATGTTTTGCTAACATCGTAAATTTCCGTTCGTAACTTTTGGCACAGTAATCAAGCATCGATAGATTTCAAATTTTATACTTTTCGCGCATAAATTTATGCAATGAATTTAATGAAGTTGTCAAATTTGGCATTGCTATTATTTTGCTATTATTGTTAGAAAAGAGGAGTTTAATTTTTTACGATTCTCTATAAAATTCAAAAGCTGATATTAACCTGAATGCTCTAGTGCTCTTCAAAGTGCTATTTATGGTAGTAAAAACGACGGAAATTGCAGGGTCGGCAAGAAGTTGAATAGTTCAAGCTACTGATTGAAGCGAGAGAAGAAAGAGAGAGATTGAGGAAAAGAAAATAAATACAAAAAAATGTTAGAAGAATAATCAAAATAATATTTTTAAATTTTTGAACCATGTCTGCAATAGTTCAATATAAATATCGAAATTTCCAGAACGGAAAGTGCTACACGAACTGATACAGCATTGTCTCCGTAAACTTCACAAAATTCATTGGTGGCTTTTGTGGCATTCTTCCCTTTTTATACAAAAATTTCAAAATATAGCAAATTTCTTCATAATTTTCACTCACTTTTGAACAGGTGTAACTTTTTTTCAACCTCCCCGAATTTAATAATATTTTTTGTTTAAATGAAGCTTAAAAACTCACCTTTCCAACACTATATGGTATGACACGATGTGATTGGTAACACTGGAGATATACTAATGCAACGACATCTATTGACAAAATACGAAAATACTTTTTCGACTACTCAATATTATACACAGTCAAAGTAGTGAATCCCCATTTGATAAAATATTATTTATTGTACCTAACTCTGAGATTTTCTGTTAACTTTTTCTTGGTGGTTACAGATCATTTACATAATAGCAAATTAAAGAAGCGATTAAAATCCTTTCGTCCGTCCGTCCATCTTTTAGGCTAACCTTGAAACGTAGTCATCCTTTAATATTCTAATTATCTTTCTTCGACTCAACCAACTTCCGTTAGATGACGTCGATGCCCAATCACTAAAAAACCTTTTGGGGAACCATTGGAAAACAATTTGATAAACGAGACATTTTAAAGAGTGTTTTTAGGCATGTGGTTTTCAAGAAGAAATAAAACGCATATTATTCAATGATATGGCCCAGAATTTAGCTTTATTATCAAGATAAGGGTTTGCCAATATATTTTAAGAATGTTTTTAGGGCAAGTGACCAAATAAATTGCAGCAGAGATGCCGAATTATTTTCGACCACTTTTTGCAGCAACTGGGGTGTGTTTACAACAACGCACTGATTATTTCCTTCCAAGGCGTTAATCGTCTCCGTCTTAGCTGCGTAGACAAAAGACTTCACATAACCCCACAAAAAATAGTTCAGCGGTGTTTAATCGCATCGTCTTGGAGGCCACGCTCACCAAAAGTTTCCTTCAAAAAATTGATTGTTGGAACCAAAAGTCGTGCACATCAGCATCCTTCAAATCACGTAAAAATCATTAATCATAGTTTTACAGGGTTTCTCACTGACTGTAACTTTATAGCCAGCTTCATTTTTGAAGAAATATGGACCAATGATTCCCTCTCCCCATAGCGCATACCAAACTGTGTCTTTTTGAGGATGTAACGGCTTCTGAACTATGGCTTGCGGATTATCATCACTACAAATGCAACAATTTTGTTTATTAACGTACTCATTCAACCAAAAGTGAGCTTAGCAAAATTTTCTTGTGAAAATCGGGATCTCGTTTTGGGTCCGTTCACTGAAGATACGACGCTTTTGATGGTCGTTCCACCTCAATTCTTACTCAATGTGGTTTTTGTAAGCCCACAAACCAACATCCTTCCGCAAAATCTTCCCTAAAGTGGCTGAGCATAACTCCAATTGTTGCATCCAATGGTGGATGGACTCATTCGGGTCTTCTTCAATACTCTGCTTCACAGAGACGTTTCTGAGAGTGGGCATTATCCACTAGAGTAATGGTGCGCAACCGATTCATTGTTGCTCGAATTGCCAACTCTGCTGAGCGATTTAGTCGACCGAATATTGGATGCAGAGCAAAAATTAAGTAGCACACGTCTATAAATCTTTATCTGATATTATATAAACCTTTATCTGATTTACTATATAACATAATTGCATAATCTTAATTTATAAAGATTTCTGAATCTACATATATCGCTCGATGTAGTGCTCAATTATAAGTTATAATGTAGATAACGGTGTAAGAACTGTTGTCAGTATTTAGCTTGGATACCTTAGCACCTTTGTAATATTGTAATCATAAGAAATTCAAAACTTTTCATTGGTCAATCAAACTCACGACAAGAAGTTGGAAGATTTGTCGAACTTCCTAAGATGCTTGTTTTCTTAGGTGATTAACTTAAAACCGGTAAATAATTAAAATTAATACTTTACAAAAATATACCCTGAAATTGTAAGTGAATCGAAAGCTGTGCCATATTTCAGAAATAAATTTTGAAACATCTTAATTTCAAACATTTTATTGTTATATTGTATGTGTTAAACTATATCAACTATTGCTATCAAAACACCTTTCACATCATAAATTAATATATATTAATATTAACGAATAAAATACCACTTTCCTCAATATAGTCGATAATAAATTTATATACACACATACATATATATATAGCAACTCTGTCACTCTCACATATGATTGCTTTATCAAAGCGAAACCTCATCGAAGCCAGTTCTCGCTATAAACTAACTATAAAATATATAACTTTATGACTACCAATATGGCACACATTCAGACTATATGCACACTTTATTTACATATATACAGACTGGTCGTTATTTATACATATAATTATAGTTGCTTATGTAAAGTCATTGTTGTTTATTCTAAGCACTGCAAAAATATAAAATTGTAATAAAAAGCTTGTATATATGTATGTATATGTGTCTGAGATTAATATTGTTAATATGTTTAGTGTTTGATGGGGGAATTAGTTTGCCTTGACCTGCAACTACTTCAACAGTTGGGAAAAACTAACTATTTTCAGATATCTTATCGCTCTTATCAAGTTAATGAACTCGTGATATTAAAGCGTTATTAATATTTTTATTATTTTTTTTTTTTTGTTGTGACGATGACGGCAGTATGAGTTGTTCCTACTAACAAATGGAATAATACTACGAGAATACTTGTATATAAAGAAAATTTTCTGTAAAATGCTATACTATAGTATAGAGGGACTTTTTGAGAATTCCCAATGTTAGTTTAAATATCATACTATTCTATGCATATATGCTGCAATTATGGCAAACTCAGTTAGATCTTTACATAGATCAAGTTAGGAGAAGAAAGAAAGTACAGCATATGAATCTACTTTTATGATATTCAATCATATGAATCAAAGCTTTACAGTAGTGGGCCTGTCTGATATTGGATTAAAGTAAACACATAATGAATATATAGAGTTGAAATCATTAAAAGAAAAGTGAAATACAAGAAATCCACAAATATATGTTCTCTGTTAAAGTATTGTTAACAAATAGAAGTTTCTTAAAAATTAATTTAGATTGATTTCAACAATAATTTCAATTCTCGTTAAGAAAATCCATCGAAATTGACGACGATTCTCCACTTCCATCGGTGATTTTCGAATTTTATGAAACCATTTTTGTATTGCAATTTATCTTTTGCTAAAAAATAGGCTTCGCTCCGGACGATTACCTTTACAGTGGCGCAAAATCTCTTTCCAGTGAGCGTTGATCTCAGTTTTGAGAGCAGAAAAGACTCTCTGGAGGCTTGATCCGGAAAACCAAAACCAGAAAAGCGATAACTTTGCCAGTTAACTGTTGTGTATTTCCATGTTTTGGAATCGACTCATCGCATAGAGTTCACTCGGATAATTGTCGAATGGTTCATTTGCAATGAATGATGATTGTAAATTGATACATTTTCATAATACTGTGGGTCAAAAATTAAATTCAAGTGATTATCGTGGTGTCGTGTACTATGAATTCAGTCCGCCGGCCAAACTGTCAACAAAGAATACTATTTGAGCGTCATACTTAGTTTTCAACAAGCTATTCCTCTGAAACGGCCGGAATTACAACTCTTGGTTCCTTCATTACGACATTGCACCATGTTACCATATATATAAAATGGTTATCCGCGAACCTTTTTAACACAAACTCAACGCATATCGTTCCGTAACCACCCTATTCGCCAGATTTGGCTCCAAGCGACTTCTAGTTATTGAGCAAATTGAAGAGGCCAATGCTTTTTTTGTTACATTTGAAGAAATAAAAACCGAATAGAAGACGGTCTTGAAGGCTATACCGAAAAAAACACCTATCCGGACTTTTCGTCGACAAGAAAAAGCGTTGGAAAAAGTTTGTTTTATCGGACGGGATTTGCTTTGAAGGTGATGAAATTGATTCGGAAGAATAATTTTTTTTTTGTTGTTTTCTATCGATTTTGAGCTCGAAGAGAACTTTCAACCACCCAAAAAAAACATGAAAAATATGGTCCATATTTTTGAGTTTTCGACTATCTCGATTAACTTATTTTTTCAGTCCTCCAAAATCATTTTATGCGTTTTTTGATGTTCTCGTTCGTAATTCCATCTTAGAAAGTCAGCAAACCACCCACGAATGGTCGCCTGCGCTTTGTGCAAAGTCCGGATAATACCTGATCCCACTTTTTGATATCGGTAGCATTTTTTTACTGTACAAATGGTGATTCTATACATTTTAGGATGACTCTGAACAGTCGTTAGATTGTATAGAATTCCTCTTCCCGACAAAAGAACATCAGAAGTCTTGATGTTTCATCACCATTGATCGTTTATCGTTACTAAGCTAAACATTTTTATTTATTGGAAACTGGTACTGAATCTAGATTCACCTAACCACTACACCACATTCTTCAGATAATTATACCCTGAACAGGGTCAATGATGTTTGTAATACCCAGAAGGAAACCCTATAAAGTGTATATATAAATTATCAACGTGACGAGCCGAGTTTATTTAGCCATGTCCGCCTCCCCGTCTGTCTGTATATTCGCGAAATAGTAACTCAGTATTTGAAATACTTCTTCATATGTAAAAGGTATTCTAGCTTCGTTGCAACCGCAGTTAACATTTTTTTTCTCGTTTTATATTTATATTGCATACAATTAACAGCTTTCTCTTAGCAATCAATCAGCCATCAGGAATTTTAAATTCATAGTCGATAATATGAGAAATATGCCATCGAGACACTGATCAAAAATTTTGTGGAAAAACTGAGCCTATTATCTCTCAAGCCATAAGCGCCATATATGTGTACTAATTTTTGATTCATCCATTTACATGTTAATATAGAAATGTATACACTGCATAATAAGTACAATGGCGCACCGTTACCGCGTTTGGTCATAAGAAATGGTCACTATCCGCTGACCAGCCATAATCGATATATCCGAAAGCGTGTCTCGTGTCACATTCACTTTATTTTAATTACTTAACTATTGCTGGCGATTCGAATGAAGCGTGTTTCAGTTGTTATTGTAATGCATACTCGTACAATAAAAAGATAAGTCAAGTTTGTGCAAACCCAAAGCGCGAAACGAAAAGTGTTTATAACAGTACATACTTGTACATACACTCGTCTATATGTACCTACAATAGAAAACCGGCTGTAAGACACGTTTATTTTTTATTTTTTTCCTCTTTAAATATTTGCTGCTCTTGCACAATCGTCGCCGTAGGAGCGCAAGTATAGACTTTTGGGAGTGCGGCCGTTTATCAATGCTACTTGGGTGCACATAACCAATATATACATATGAACATGTGTCTAAATTTATATACACGCTTGATTGCATGCACAACAGCAGCGTTTTTTCCACATTCGTTCCCCATAAATAAATACGTATGTAAGTGTATGTTCATTACGCGTTAAGTGCTTTGTTGCAATTACAACTATT